>NW_028317914.1:6023750-6336500 GCF_062004578.1 Staurois parvus | reverse complement strand
GTCCAGAGTCTGTCATGGTCCCTGTACGGCCTCCCATTGCTGCTGTCTCCATCGCCACACTCTGCTGCCATGTGCCACTTTCAGGTCTCTTCACACTGCTGGTGTGTTAAATTTTTTGACATAGGGTGCAGGCAGATTACGGGCCTCACATAGCTGCTGCCAGGCCCCTAATCTGCCATGGGCCCCTATATAACGCCTCCTCATGCTGCTGCCAAGTTCAGAGTCTGTCATGGGTCCCTGTACGGCCTCCCATTGCTGCTGTCTCCATCGCCACACTCTGCCATGTGCCACTTTCAGGTCTCCTCACACTGCTGGTGTGTTGAATTTTTTGACATAGGGTGCTGGCAGATTACGGGCCTCCTATAGCTGCTGCCAGGCCCCTAATCTGCCATAAGCCCCTATATACCGCCTCCTCATGCTGCTGCCAAGTCCAGAGTCTGTCATGGGTCCCTGTACGGCCTCCCATTGCTGCTGTCTCCATCGCCACACTCTGCCATGTGCCACTTTCAGGTCTCCTCACACACTGCTGGTGTGTTGAATTTTTTGACATAGGGTGCTGGCAGATTACGGGCCTCCTATAGCTGCTGCCAGGCCCCTAATCTGCCGTAGGCCCCTATATACCGCCTCCTCATGCTGCTGCCAGGTCCAGAGTCTCTCATGGGTCCCTGTACGGCCTCCCATTGCTGCTGTCTCCATCGCCACACTCTGCCATGTGCCACTTTCAGGTCTCCTCACACTGCTGGTGTGTTCCATTTTTTGTCATAGGGTGCTGGCAGATTATGGGCCTCCCATAACTGCTGCCAGGCCCCTAATCTGCCATGGGCCCCTATACCGACTCCTCATGCTGTGACGTTGCAACAAGGTGGAATTCAACCCTACATATGTTAGACCGCCTTTACGAACAGCAAAAGGCCATCACAGATTTCCTGATGTTAAAAGCAGATAAAGGTACTCCCTGTGTAACTTAGATGTCAGCCATTGGCAGCTCATGCGTGACACCTGCGCTTGCTCAGGCCCTTTGAGGAGGCCACGCTATTCGTGAGTCGGCAGGACTATGGGATGAACGACGTCATTCCTCTGTTGCACGTCCTGGAACAAATGCTGTTAACAATGGCTGGTCAGGGTGCGGTAGACGTGGCGCACAGATCTCAACGCCACATGGCCCCTGTGGGGGCAGGACTGGAAGAAGAGGAGGAGGTAGAGGAGGACATTGGTGCTCAGGAATTATTGAGTGAAATGGGTGGTTTTTCCACTCAGCGGACAGGAGTGGAGGAGCAGGAGCATCTGGTAGAGGAGGAGGAAGAGGAGACAGAGGACCTAGACGCACCGTGGCAGTATGCTGTGGAGATGGAGGCAGGGAGTCCCTCGCATTCCTTGGCACAAATGGCCCATAGCATGCTCGGTTGCTTGCGTAGCGACAGCCGAATAATAACCATCAGACAGAGGGATGACTTTTGGCTGTCCACCTTGTTGGACCCTCGCTACCGTTCAAAAATGGTGGCCTTTTTCACACCTGCTGAGAGGGAGGCCAAAATAACGTACTATAAAAAACACCTATGTAGTCAGCTGGTCTCTGCCTGTCTGCGCCAACGTCCATCCTCAGACACTGTGGGCCCTGTGCGCTCGTGTTCCGCTGCCATGGCAGCAGGGGAGGGGTGGGGTGGTAGGAGCAGTGGCAGCTCCACCAGCAGCGGCTGCCTCAGTCTGCAGTCGATGATGAGTAGCTTTCTTCACCAGCGCAGTGAGGAAACTACTAACCAGCCGCAGCAGCAGCAGCAGCATCAGGTGGACCTGGAGCAGGACCTCAAACAACAGGCTTAGGCCTACTTGGACAGCACCCTGCCAACCGAGGTAGACAATCCCCTTGACTACTGGGCAACGAAACTTGACCTTTGGCCCCAACTAGCTGAATTTGCCCTTGAAAGGCTGTCATGCCCGGCCAGTAGCGTGGCATCGGAGCGCGTGTTTAGTGCGGCAGGAGGTATTGCAACTCCGCGGAGGACACGACTGTCCACCCAAAGTGTGGAGAGACTGACGTTTGTGAAAATGAATCAGGCGTGGATTAGTCTGGATTTCAAACCACCAGTTCCTGACACAACTGACTAAATCCGCCATGAATCATGCCCCAAACATGTGCCACTTTCAGGTCTCCTCACACTGCTGGTGTGTTCCATTTTTTGTCATAGGGTGCTGGCAGATTACGGGCCTCCCATAGCTGCTGCCAGGCCCCTAATCTGCCATGGGCCCCTATACCGCCTCCTCATGCTGCTGCCAAGTCCAGAGTCTCTCATGGGTCCCTGTACGGCCTCCCATTGCTGCTGCCTCCATCGCCACACTCTGCCATGTGCCACTTTCAGGTCTCCTCACACTGCTGGTGTGTTCCATTTTTTGTCATAGGGTGCTGGCAGATTACGGGCCTCCCATAGCTGCTGCCAGGCCCCTAATCTGCCATGGGCCCCTATACCGCCTCCTCATGCTGCTGCCAGGTCCAGAGTCTCTCATGGGTCCCTGTACGGCCTCCCATTGCTGCTGTCTCCATCGCCACACTCTGCCATGTGCCACTTTCAGGTCTCCTCACACTGCTGGTGGGTTCCATTTTTTGTCATAGGGTGCTGGCAGATTACGGGCCTCCCATAGCTGCTGCCAGGCCCGTAATCTGCCATGGGCCCCCGTACCGACTCCTCATGCTGCTGCCAGGCCCCCGTAATCTGTCATGGGCCACTGTTGTCGCTTGTTGGCATATTCCGCTCGTTCAGATGCTCCTTCTCCTGCTACTCCTCTTCACGGATTCCGTCAGCAGTCTTTCTTGGAATCCGTTTCCAAGAGACAACAGTTTGCGAGCACGCACCCGACGGTGCAGAAGCTGAACGTCCTCCTGTCCAAGTTGCTGCTGCCAGGCTCGTAATCTGTCATGCGCCCCTGTACCGCCTCCTCATGCTGCTGCCAGGTCCAGAGTGTGTCATGGGCCCCCGTACCGACTCCTCATGCTGCTGCCAGGCCCGTAATCTGTCATGGGCCCCTGTACCGCCTCCCCATGCTGCTGCCAGGTCCAGAGTGTGTCATGGGTCCCTGTACGGCCTCCCATTGCTGCTGCCAGGCCCGTAATCTGCCATGGGCCCCTGTACCGACTCCTCATGCTGCTGCCAGGCCCGTAATCTGTCATGGGCCCCTGTACCGCCTCCTCATGCTGCTGCCAGGTCCAGAGTGTGTCATGGGTCCCTGTACGGCCTCCCATTGCTGCTGTCTCTATCGCCACACTCTGCCATGTGCCACTTTCAGGTCTCCTCACACTGCTGGTGGTTTCCATTTTTGTCATAGGGTGCTGTATGGCCTCCCATTGCTGCTGCCTCCACCGCCACACTGTGGCTCCACACTCTGGTTTTGGCCCCGTGACTGCCCAAATGAGTGAAGTGTGCGGTGATTCTAAGATCGACGGCACTCATCTGCATGTCATACTGACTGACAGTATTATTTCTCTTCCCCAGCAGACTCCAAGGGCATTTAAATTAAAGGTACAGTGTTCTGCACTAATATTAAGTCTCTCTGAAGCCTAGAAACACCCTTTTTTAAGTTAAATTCACAGCGAATTTATTCGACTCGAATCGAATATTGTCCACGAATTCGCCGAATCAGTCGAATCGAATTTTTCATTTCTTCGCTCATCTCTAATCAAAGCATTTGTAAAAAAATTTAAATATCTTGATCCAACTTCTTTGACCATTGTACAAGATAAAAATTTGATTACAGATGCTTGTTCATTCATTGATAAAATCAGAAGACAAATGAAACAGAACTATCTCAAGTCTAAGATAGCTCTAGTTCAAAATGAAACTTTAAATAGGAACGGTCAAACTGCAGCTAAGACAGGAATGACTGCTCTTAGTAAAAGTGACAGATACAAGCAGGTGAGACAGAGAGAGCCAATAACTTGTTACTACTGTCAAAAACCTGGACATTTAAAATGGAAGTGTAAAAAATTCTTAAAGGATATGCAGATAAAGGATTCAAGAAATTTAGGTAAAGAAAATGGACTTATTTCTTTTGAACCATCTGCTCCTCCTAGTCAGAAGGAAACTCAATCTTCTTCTCCCTATGCTCCTCTGATAAAACAAATCAGAGAGTTATCGGTCAGCAGCGGTTTGACTGAAAAGAACTTGCAGTCAACCACTGTTAATTCAGCTCCATTATTGCCTACTCCATGACTAGACAATAAAAAGGAAATGAAGTCTCATTATCTAGAATATGTAACACCAATATGTCTAGATAAATGTGGACGCCCTTACATTAAAGCTAAATTGAATGGACAAAAGCTCAAGTTTCTAAATGATACAGGTGCTTAAATCTCTATTACCGGTGTAAGATTACCTCTTTTGACAGATGCAACAGTATGTACAGTTGTTGGATTTAACGGATCAGGTAATTCGAAAGCTTCAATGTGTAAAAATGTTTCATTTGAAATCCCTGATTATTTGGATACTGAGATTGATATTTGGTATTGTCAAGGTGCAGAGAATATCATTGGGACAGATATCCTTCAACGAAGAGGTTGGATAATTGACCTTGGTAATGGCATTGTATGGAAAGGTTCCATTAATCGTAAGCCTGTGGTAATTGACCCAGCAGATTACTGTGAGGTCGGCAGCATCTGTTTAACAGAAGTGCTTGCTGCAGACCATAAATGGCCAGATAGTGGTGACAATCAACAATTAGAACAATTGGTCAAATCATACAAAAATCTTTGGAGCCAAGGCAAAAATGAAGCTGGTCTATTTAAAGACATAGAAGTAAACGTGCAAGGCAAGGATCCGCCCCCACAGAAGCAATACAAATTGCCACCAGAATCTATTGAACCAGTATCAATAGTCATACAGGAGCTTCTGCAACAAGGTATTATCAGAAAAACTAATTCTGTAACAAACAATCCATTATGGGTAGTACCTAAACGTGATGACCCTAAATCATTCAGGCTTCTGGTAGATCTCAGAATGCTGAATAAATATACCCCAAGCTGCGCTCCAATAGTGGCAGATACACCAGATATAATGTCCCGAATTGATGCAAAAGCAAAAGTGTTCTCTGTGATTGACATTGCAAATGGATTTTTCTCAATCTCTTTATCTAAAAGCTGTCAATATACATTTGCCTTCTGCTTTGAAAACGTGCAGTATACCTTCACACGTCTTGTGAAAAGCCTACATTTGAGTCCAAGCATATTTCATCAAGCTTTAGCAGATGTCCTATCTAAATTTTCTAGGCCAGAATGTATCCTACAACATGTGGACCATATCTTGTTGTCAACAGAAAATGAGCAAGAACATTTAACCCTTTTGGCAGAATTGTTTGATCTGCTGCAAGATGCAGGTCTCAAGCTGAATACTCGTAAGGTTCAGCTCATGAAACGCGAGGTCAAGTTTCTCGGTATTCAGATCAGTCCGGGTAAACATCAACCTTTGCAAGAAAGGGTTAATGCTATTGCTGCACTTCCTGTACCAGCAACATTCAAAGCACTAAGACAATTCCTAGGATTAGTGAATTTTTCTAGAGAGTTCATTGAGTCATTTGCTGATAAAGCAAAACCTCTGTATGAACTTCTAAAGAATAATGAGGAAAATGGTTTTGGTCCTTGGACAGAAGTTCAGCAAAAGGCCTTTGAATCTTTGAAAAAAGATTTGCAGACAGCACCAGCCCTAACTACAGTAGAAAAGCAAGCACCGTTTGCTTTGCAGGTGCATACATCTGAAACTGCTATTTCTTCAGTGTTGCTTCAGCTACAAGGAGGAAATTGGAGGATCCTAGCATATTTCTCTAGGCTTTTAACACCTGTTGAGAAAGGTTTTGACACATGTGTTAAACAATTGGTAGGAGTTCACTATGCAGTAAAAGCAACTGAGCACATTGTAGGTTTCAACAAAATTATCTTACAAACACCCCATTCCACCCTGAAATTTCTCCTTGAAAAAAATATCCCAGGTGTTTCCAATCAAAGATTTTCACAATGGTTGTTGGCTTTATCACCCAAACAGATCCAGGTTGAACATAATGCCAAATATGTACTCCCTCAATTGATGGAATATAATGGATCAGAACATGAATGTTCATGTGAAGTCCAAGACACTCACTCTCCTCTGTTTCGCAGAGAAGCAGAGAAGACTGATGAACCTGTGTTTGTGGATGGTTCACGTTATTGTGTCTCAGGGGAGTATTTTTCAGGTTATGCAATCTGGTTTCCAAAGAGAGGATATGCCATACAACACAGACTTCCAGGACACGTTTCAGCACAAAAAGCAGAACTGAGAGCCTTTGAGACAGTGTTAACTGTAGAATCAAGGTCCACTAGTGATTTATAGTGACAGTTCATATGTTGTGCGTTCTCTTACTGATTATCTTCCAATTTGGAAAAGACGAGGTTTTGTAGATGCTTCAAACAAAGCTTTAGCACACAGAGAAATACTAGAGTCAATTTTTGCACTAGCAGGGATAAACCCTTGTGCCTATGCAATTGTTAAAGTACCAGCGCATAGGAAAGACAATGATGAACTGAGCATAGGAAATATGATAGCTGACACATTAGCAAAAGAAGCAGCTGTTAATGAACAGTCAGAGACTCCATCTGAAGTAGTTTCAGTAAACACAGTCAGAAAAACAGATACAGAGATCCCCTCATTTGCAGAAGAACAGAAAAAGGACCCGTCCCTTTCTGCTTCTCAGGTTGATACAGAATCTTCCTTTGTTTTTGAAAACGAGATTTTGTTTCATGACTTAAACGGGGTTCTGCGTCCTGTCATACCAAAACATTTACAAGTGGACTTCACAAAATACAATCATGAAAGTTTAGGCCATGTAGGTAAGCAGAGATTGTTAGAGATTCTCAAAGAGAAATTTTTCCGGGAAAAAATGGATGAAACTGCAGACAATGTAATTCAATCTTGTCTTATTTGTGCTCAAGTGAACCCCAGGCCAAAAGGACAGAAACCTCCTTTACAAAGAACTCCTCCAGCTAATGGTCCATGGTCCACATTACAACTTGACTATATAGGACCATTACCAACAGGAAAAAACGGTTTCAAATATGCTCTCATAATTGTTGATGTTTTCTCAAAATGGGTTGAGATTTTACCTGTACGCACAGACGATGCACTAACAACTGCAAGAATGTTAATAAATCATGTTTTTCCAACTTGGGGGATCCCAATTGACATCAGTTCAGATCGTGGAACTCATTTCACAGGTAAAGTAATGCAGGCAATGTGTAAACTTTTGGGAATCCAGCAAAGATTTCATGTTCCATACCATCCGCAATCTGCAGGTATTGTGGAAAGAATGAACAGGACTATCAAATCCAGAATTGCTGAAATGTTGTTAGACAAAGGACATACATGGGTAGATGCCGTACCTTTTGTTCTGATGAGTATCAGAAGTACAACATCTTCATCTACACAGTACAGTCCATTTGAACTGATGACAGGTAGAAAAATGCCGCTTGTTTTTCCACATGAACTGTTTTTGTCGACTCCGCAGAAAGAAGCAATTGAGAAAACCAAATGGTTACAGATGTTGCAAGACAATCTAAACGCCATTTTGCCACATGCAGCTATTCACATGCAGAAAATGATCCCTCCACACTCCTCAAAATTTGGGAAAGGTGGACAAGTCATGATTAAAACATTTAGAAAAAGTGGGCCGTGGCAAAGTAATTGGGAAGGTCCTTTTGAAATTTTGGACACACTTGGTGTAATGATACAAGTCCAAAGACCTCTCAATTCTGTTAAAAATGCACGGAGACAACAAAAAATATGGGTTCACACTGATCAATGCAAGTTGTTTATGCCAAGATAATGATACTGCATTTCTTTTGCAGAAATGACATCTGATAATCAAATATGGAGGAACATCAAACTCCAAAAAGAAATATTGACAACATCAGAAAATTGGAAAGAAAGAAAGAACATTAAAAGGAGAAAATTCGTCATCACAGGACTCCTTTTCTCATTAATGACATTTTTATTCCTAAAAACTTATATGACTTTTTCCAGCCCAGCAGAGAAGAACAAGTCTGAGACCCTGCATAAAAGAGAATTGCCTTTATCCAGAAACAAGAGACATTTTCCAACATACAGTGACATTGACACAGCCGTAGACTTGTATGGACTTGCTTGTATAGGTCATGGAGCTACTTGTTGTATGCAATTTTATTTTCTTCATAGTAACTCTATTGAAATACAAGCTAGAATAGAATCTAAAACAAAGTTTACAAAAATGCAAGGATCATATGTACATAATAATAAAACTGGTACATATGAATGAATTTAACTGAGATGGGATTCTGGTCCATAGTTTTAAAAGGAAATGATTCTACAATTTGGACTGGCGATGTAACTGGAGATAGAGTAGGTTCTTCTTCTGTAGGAGGATCCAAAACAGATATTTGGTTTTTGACCCAATATTATTTACAGTTTATGGATCCTGAACACTTAAAGATTACAGGAGATGAAGAAGGAGATGTAATTAGAGTATGGGATTTTCAAATAACAAGAGGTTCAGCTCACGTTAAAGTGAGAGTGACTATTTCAATTGTAGACTTGATTATTCCAGATATAAAAGTATCTCCTCAAGCTGTTAAAATTATTGAAGGAAAGGATGATTTAAATTTGATATGTACTACACAAATATATTTACCTCAAAATTCCCTATTAACTTGGAAAAGAAATGGTGAATTTTTGGGTAGTCTTTTCCATAGCTCTACTAATATAATTCGTAAGAGTAATCTTGGAAATGTAGATTGGACTAACAATAACTTTATTTATCAACACAGTAGTCCAACTCTTAATGACAGAGGCATATATGAATGTTGCATATCATTAGAAAATAATCCAATGAAATGTGATACTGCAAATGTTATAATTTCATCTCCTGAGAACATTAAGTGTACTGATGAAAAATGTATTACTTCTAGTCCATTTCAAATTAATCATTTCCAACCCAGACATCTCTTAACAGAAGGACATTTTGTGATTATACTTTGGAAATTTAATGTTTCTGAATGGAAAATTTCATCAAAGTATCCTCAATGTCAAGAATACTTAATTAATATGGAATTGGGTATGGATAAATGGTTTGGAACTAATAATAAAAATAACAACAGGAATAAACGAGGTATTGTAGAAGGAATTCTAGGAGGAGTTGGTACTATTGGAAGTATTACCAATAGTATGGATATTAATACATTAAAGTCTGATCTGGAAACAGCGGGCTTAGTGGGTAGTAAAAGTATTAAAGTTCAAAGAAATGTAAATCAAATATTAGAAAATATGTTAATGAAGACAGCTACGGTTATAGGCCCAGCTGTAGTCCACTTACAATATTTACTTTGAATTTAATGGACAGAGAACAACATTCCCACATAGCCAGAACATGTCTAGAAATACAGACAGAGTATTCTACCAATTTTAAAATAATTGCACAAGCATTCCAAAGTGGAATAACTCCTCTAAGTCTTTTGCAAAGTTTACCTAATGAATATGTATTTGCAAAAAATCATATAGATTTATGGGTAAATAAATGGGTAGGATGTAATCAACATGAATGCTTTGGTACCTCAATGATTCCTATTGCTGGGAAAGAACAAATGTTAGTTCCAGTTACAGTCTTAGGATTGCCAGTTAGTAATACTCAGTTGTTATATTATCAATTACAGTTTGCAGATTTTGCTTTGGATACTAATACATCTGAACCAGAACAACTAGATTTATCTTCTTGTTTACATTTTCAATCAAAAGTAATATGTTTGCCTAATCAGGACAAAAGTATTTTTCACTCTTGTTTTCATAATCATTCATTATGTACAGCAAGAATAGAAAAAGTAAAAACTTCATTTGACCTAGTCACTGTTGTAGGAAAGAGGAAAGTATGTTTTCAAGTCATGACAGACACTGAAATAGTTAAAGCTTTCTTCCTATCCTGCACACATACAGATATCCTAAGTCGAGGCTTCTATTGTATAGAAGGAGATCTTACAGGAATTAGTTTAAATGGAATTAGAGTAAATTTAACTAATATACTTATGAAAAATGTGAGTGTTCTACCTATACAATATAATATATCTCAAGTAGCTGAGTTTCCATGGAAGGAATGGGCAGAGATCATACAAAAGGATAAGGGATTATTAATTGCTTTGTCTGAAGAACTTCAGAAAGCAGAAATAATATTTAAATATGAACAAGGAAATCTACTAGAGATAGAACATGATTGGTCTGAATTTTCAGGTCGTTCATGGTGGTCAAAATTTAAAAATACTGTATCAATGTGGGGAAAAACCTCAGTAACAGCAGCTGTTGGAAATATATTATTACACCCATTAATTATTATATTTATTATTATGATTTTATGTATTTTATTTCAAATCTGTATTATGATTAGAATGAAACAATTTTACAAATTGATTAAGAAACAAATGAAAGAAGGTGAAAAAATCATGTCAGGTATTATTAGAAGGAAGGTTACCTCTGACCTAACTGACCTGGTTATAGAAAATGGTGCATCTGGAACAACTGATTCAGAGCGTGTATAGTTGGGCCATGAATGAAGTATGAATGTATATATAATATTATATGATAATTTATATTTAGGGGGAATATTGTAAGAAATTAATTCAGCATAAAACAGACGTCTGTATCTTTTCATATCAGTGTCTCCTCTAAAATGACAAGTAAAGTAATTTTTAACTTTGCGTGTGTATGAAAGCTTTGGAAAACAGGTGTTAAAGATGAACCATGGTATATTCATGTCTAAGAGGTCAGCAGGTCATAAGCTTCTTTTAAGAATAGCAAATTGGAATGTAAAAAGATATTGGTATGCAGTAGAGCAAAGAAAGTATATGTCTTTTATAAAGAAAATCATGTCTAATCTATAATACAGTTAGTTGGATAATTATTTCATATAATTAATTTATTAGTTAGGAATAGTGTGTGATAAGTTTAGTATCAATTATTGTTGGTTATATGCATTTATGTGATCAATTGTCCCTTTCTAAAGATATGTGAAGCCATTGTATATCATGTAACAGTATCATGTATTTCTGTCGTTTAAGAGGTTTGAAGATAACGTCACACTAAGAGTGATAAGTATAGAAGGTTTACAAATATGGACACTAAGAGTTATAAGTATAGAAGAAGTACAAAAAAGGCTTTTACTTATTTAGCTCACACTGAATTAGGAAAAAACGGTTTAGTGGGTTGGTCTGGTAAAATATATATAAGAGGTACCTTAGAGATAGAGGGTTACACACACACACACACACTCACACTCACAGACACACATGAATACATTATACAGCTGACACGCACTGACATTTTTGTTTTCTTAAGGCCTACAAAACCTTGATACACCTGTTGTCTTCCTTGCCAAGACTGAAACACTTGTCATAGAACAGGCAAGAGATTATACATTTCTACAAAGCTTATTTCTTTTTCCATAATCTACAACTTTTGTTATATTTTACTCTGTATTTTATTTTATCTTTTGTATTCATTTTATGTTGATGCCAAGTGTGAATTAAATAAAAGTCACACTGTTTTAAATCAGCCTGGCACTAGAACACTTTACCTCAAACGCCTAAAACAGACACTTAAATAATATAAGTGTCGCGATATTTAACACAGAGCATAGTCAGACAGGCCGGGTCAGGAACAATCAGGCAGATAAGGTACCAAAGGAGCAGGCTGGAGAGTGGTCAGGAATAGCCGAGGTCAGGACCGGCAGAATTCATTCAGGGTCAGGATCAAGCAGAATCAGGAATCAGGCAGGAAGCAGACAGGATGCCGGTACAGGGGCTCATGGGAAACATACACCAAGGCACTGACTGCAGGTCTGGCCATTCCTTAAATACACCTCTGCAATCAGCCTCAGGTGATGGCTGACTGCAGGAGTGAGTTTCTGGTTGCTGAGAGCACCCGCTGGCCAGCCCTGGTACTGCAGCCCACAAGGCAGGTGAGTCCCACCACCATTGGCATGTCCATTCCTGACAGTGCAGATGTATCCGTGCAGGATGTATGGATGCCGGAGCACCGTGTGCTGAATAAGCAGTCAGACGAGCCGGGTTCGATATTGGTGAGACAGATCAGGCTTAAACGGCAGGCAGGAGAATAGTCGGGTCACAGGCCGGGTTCAGTAACAGGAGATCAATCAGATAGGAGCAGGCAGAAGAATAATCTGAGGACAGGCCAGAAGTCAGGGCAGGAGGGGATCAAGCAGAAGTCAGGAACAGGCTGGTTTGGCAACAGGAATCAATCACAGAAGTCAGGAAACATGAGCAGGGGAAAAGACCATACGGCAATGAGATAACCACAGCAGTCAGTCTAAATAGCCCTCTTGGCGCCAGCATTAATGACAGGCACACACCCGCGTGTGTGAGTGCGCATGCGTGAGCGCAACTGTGCGCGCTTCTGTCCAGGCGTCCGCACATCTGCTCGGCTTGCCAGAACCCTGCGCATGCGCATATTTGTGCGCCATGGAGATTCACCTGTACTAAGGGCAGGCCTTCCCTGACAGGTACATAGCAGAGGTTCAAGGTATTCCATAGAAGAAGTTATTGTTCTTCCTAACTATACAGGTGACACAGACACAAGCATACACCCAGGGCCACTGTTCGATATCACGGGACCCCATACAGCCTACCTAACAAGCTACACACCACCAGCGAAAATATCCAAATTATATTTATGGTAAAAATACACTAAACACTTTCTTAATGGACACAATCCCAACCAAATTCCTGTCAAATCTAAATGATAAAACTGTACTGAGTTAATAAATAAAGCTGTGTGTGTAATTGAGGTCTTGGGGCTCATTTACATGGGTGCTGTGGTCTGTAGACTGTGAATCAGTGTTTTTTTTTGTGCCTGTTGTCGTTTGCAGGCAACCTATGTTACACTATGAAAATGCTGCAGGTCCTAATTTGACAGGCATATGGGTGCAGGGGTACAGCCCTGAACACAGACAGTGAGCATTCAGGGCCACTTCCCCATGCCTGCACACCTGTCAGATTAAAAACTGTGTACAGGCTTTGTCCCAGGTCGAGAAGCTAGGGATAATACTGAAACAATCCATCTTATCTCCTATATCAAACAACATAGCGTAAAGGATTGCCCCCTTTGATTTGACGCTGAGAAGGCGTTCAATCGCGTTGACTGGCGTTTTCTATGTCTTACCTTAGAACAGATTGGTTTGGGTTCACGGTGCCTCGCTCAGATTATGTCCCTCTATTCCCGCCCTTCGGCATCTGTCCTGGTGAATGATACGGTCTCTTCACCCTTCCCCATTTCAAATGGGACTAGACAAAGTTGTCCCCTTTCACCTCTTCTTTTTGCTTTAGCTATGGAACATCTGACAAGAGCCATACGAACGAATGACTCAATTTTAGGCATCCACAGTTCCTCTGCACATCACAAACTGTCTCTATACGCAGATGATCTTTTAGTTTACGTCCAACAACCACTTATTTCACTACCCAGTCTTTTTCATGAATTCCGCAGATTTGGTCTCTTCAGTAACTTCAAACTTAATATTTCTAAAACGGAGGCCTTGAATATATCTTTGCCTGCCCATGTGTTGGCGAACTTCTGCTCCAACTTCTCTTTTCAATGGCGACCAAAGGCTTTTACATATTTAGGGATTATGATTCCTGCCGACCTTTCTGCTCTGTATTCCCTTAATTACTTACCCTTGCTTTCTCGTATCCGAAAGGATCTAGCTTCATGGGGCGCTTTGGCTCTACCCTGGTTCGGCCATATCAACACCCTCAAAATGGATACCTTACCTAAGTTACTATATGTTTTCCAGACTGTGCTGATCATTGTCCCTAAGAGTTTTCTCCTATCCCTACGCTCTCTTTTGATTAGATTTATGTGGCACCAAGGGTTCTCAAAGCTAATATACAGGGTACTTACCCGAAATCTGGAGGTGGAGTGGGTTTACCAGACTTTGAGCTATATTATAGAGCTACATTGCTAGCCCAGATGCTTGAATGGTTTATGAGACCCTTTTGTAAAGCCTCTTGTATGATTGAACAAGATTTGTCTCCGGTTGACCTCCGACCTTTGCCGTGGGGTTATAGCCGGGACCACCAGTGTTTTCCCAGCCTGTCCCCATTGACTATGGCTGTACTACGATTGTGGTATCAACAGGGCATCATTGCTCTCTTATCTTCTGATCATTCTCCCTTATCACCCCTATTTGATAACCCTGCTCTTCCTCAAGGGTTAGGTTCTTCTACCATTGGTCCCTTTATGCGTGCCTTATGGCCCACGGCTCGAGACTATTTGCCCTCAAGCGGGTCTTCCACTCCTTCAGGGTGGGCCTAGGGATTGGTTGACCACTTTACATCTATCCTCATTTTGCAAACACCTATACGCTTCCTCCTTCATGCATCGTGCACTCACTGAGTTTGAGCGGCTGTGCTCCCTCTCTGAATTGCCAAGACATGTCCTAGCCTCCCTATATAAAGTGTTACACAATGCTCTTCATTCTGAACACTCTCCCTACACCAAGGCGTGGGCTCGAGACCTAGGTAGAGATATATCAGCGGAAGACTGGTCCACATCATTCCACTTCACTCATAAATCGTCTATTTCTTGTTATTCACAAGAAAAGAACTTTAAGCTCCTTTCTCGATGGCACAGGGACCCCCTCACCTTACACAAAATATTTCCTTCCCACCTAATCTCTGCAGGCGCTGTACTAAAGTTGTTGGTACACAGCTCCACATTTGGTGGGATTGTGACCTAATACAACCTTTCTGACGACAGGTCTTTGCTGTATATGATAAGATCTATGGTGAGTCCTTGGCCCCTTCGCCGGAAATTGCCCTCCTTTCTATATTACCGGGTTCGCTGGCTGCACAGAGGAAAAATTTGCTGCGCTTCTTTCTATCTGCGGCCCGCCAATTGATGCCTTTCTTTTGGAAAATGGCCACTCCCCCTCCTATTCCGCTGTGGGTCTCTGTGCTTAACGATACCATGTGTATGGAGCAAATGCTGGCATTCGCCAATGATACCTATGACAAACATAAGCTGTTGTGGTCGGTCTAGCTCCATTTCTCCTCCTCCTTGTTTCTCCGAGATTTATGTTCCCCTATCATGCCTTAACGGAGTTGAGCCCTGTCCTCCCAATTTCTTCTCCATCCTAGTATGTTCACTGGTGTGGCCCTGCGGACTGTATTGAGGTTCGGTCAGTGAGGTCCACCTTGTCCTTGCTTATTGTCGTATACGTCTCCTGACCCTCTTTCTTCTTTTCCTTCACTAGCTCTACTACTGCTCTCCATCCCCCCCCCCTTTTTTTCTCTTCTCTCTCTCCCTTCTCCTTCCTTTTTTTCTTTTTTTGTCTTCTTTGTTTGGGTATATATTCTTGGTTGTACGGCGTTCTCATTTTTCTGCATACATTTTGTCTGGGGATGCCTCCCCCTTATCTATGTTTTTGCCTATCTCCTTGAATTATTTATTTATGCTATTGATCCCCACATCCTGATGTTATTTGGACTCATTTTCCCTCATCCTCATGGAGCATAGTTGTATCTGTATTGATTTTTTCTTTTTTTTTATATGCCCATTTCCTTGTCTCTGTTCTCATTATTTACTTGCTATATACTGTCTATTTTGACATAAAATTTAATAAAGACAAATTTGCCTTTAAAAACTGTGTTCATACAGCTGCTGTGTCCCCCTAATGTAACAGGTGTCTCCAGCCACATGAACAACCCACTCATTCATGCTGTACAGGCCAGAGGAACTGTGTAAATGTGGCATTTTTTACTTTTTTTTCCCTCAGCCCATTAATTTCAATGGGCTGCCTAACGTGTGGGAACATGCAAAAATACTGCAGGCATATTATTTTCAAAGTGTGTTGCACCTAACCACACAGTAGTGTGGTTCCATATGCATTTTTGTGGCTGTGAATGCATCTGTTTTTAATAGACGTGTGTAGGTGCAATTATATTTTCATCATGGTACCTGCGCACATCTGCAGAGGGCATTGCATTTCTTTGCTGTGCTGGAAAATGTGTGTTCTTGCATGCATTTCTGCACCACAAATGGTGTGAACAAGTCCTAAGGGCCAGTTCACACTATAGAAACACAGTCTAGATGTGTTCCAGATGCGGTTTTGCATGCACTTTTTGCATTCATGTTTAGTGTGTTCCAGTATATTTTGGATGCTTTTTGGACACGTTCCAGTGCATTTTTGTATCCATTCCAGTTTTTTCCACTTTCTTTTTATTCAATTTAATTAAGGACATGTGCGTTTTAGTGCATTTAAGGGCGTTTTACCGCGTTCCAGTACAGTT
The DNA here is from genome assembly GCF_062004578.1 of Staurois parvus. Lineage (NCBI taxonomy): Eukaryota > Metazoa > Chordata > Amphibia > Anura > Ranidae > Staurois > Staurois parvus. Next base: position 6,320,167 of record NW_028317914.1, on the reverse strand, counting down.
CTGTGCAGAAACAATGCAGCGTGGTCAACTTTTTTGATAGCACCTGCAACACACTGGAACTGCAAGCGCTGATGTGAACTATGACATTGACAACCATATAACCTTCTTTCTGTGCATTTGTGATGCCGAAAAAAGCAACTGAAACACATGTAGTGTGAACTGGTCCTAAAGGTTATTATAAGTAAGGGAACGGGAGTGACCAGGAATTGTGAATTCAATCAGACTAGTGGTGAGAAACAATCAGGAATCTTATAATAATGCGAGATCTGAGCTGTAGCTGATAGTAAATGAGACACATTAACTTGATCAGTAAATAAATAGTTAAATAAAAAGAGTGGGGCGGTGATACATAGATTTGCAGATGGAACAGGTGATGACGGGGGGAGGGGGGTCAAGTTGTATAAGGAGACAGGTTTAAAAGAAGAGAAACACACTGCAAAAGCAACCCAGGAGCTTTTGAAGGAAAAGAAGTGGAATATTCTGCAATGGCTGTGTCATTCACCAGATCTCAACCCAATTGAGCATGCATTTCACTTGCCGAAGGCAAAACTAAAGGCAGAAAGACCCACAAACAAAGAACAACTGAAGACAGCTGCAGTTAGAGCCTGGCAAAGCATCAGAAAGGAGGAAACCTAGTCTTTGTTCATGTCCATGGGTTCCAGACTTCAGGCAGTCATTGCCAGTAAAGGATTCTCAACAAAATATTAAAAATTAACATTTTATTTATGATTATGTTTGTCCAATTACTTTTGGTCCCTTAAAAAAGGAGGCATGGCTACTGTAATTCTGTAAACTGTAATTCCTAAACCCTTCTTCCAATTTGGATGTACATACCCTGAAATTAAACCTGAGTGTACACTTTCAGCCCATATCCATTATATAACTATAGCTTGAATATGTTTTGGTAAATACCTGAAAAAAAAACTAAAATTGTGCCTGTGTCCAAATATATTTGGAACTAACTGTATATCTGGTCACTCTTGTTTTACAGGATCTAGTTTTACCTCGCAGAAAACCAATAGCATAGCAGGAAACAGATCCATTGTTGGAACTACAACTTGTGCCATCGGCAGTGCTTCTATTTCACCGGAGAACCTCCCTGGAAGCAGAGCTGAAGACCTCTTTGCAATAAACATCATTTCTTGGCTCTCTTTACTCGTACAGTTTGTTGCATTCTTCATTAATTGGGCTTGTAACATCGAGAGAATGAACAACTTTATTGACAAAGTCTTTGACTTTAGCTTGCTTGAGGAAGGATTCATTGCCCAGGATATTCTGGAGAAGAAAATTAATGAAGTTTCCTTGTCTGTAAGTATCTCAAGTAATGTCATACAGAAGTCTGGTTGCAGATGTAATGACTTGAAATGTCTAAACTTAGTAAATCTCCTGATTTTTCCAGGATGACAAAGATGCCTTTTATGTAGCTGATCTTGGTGACATTGTAGTGAAACATATCCGATGGCTTAAAGCGCTTCCACGCGTAACTCCATTTTATGCTGTTAAATGTAATGACAGCACAGCCGTTTTGAAGACAATAGCCTTTTTGGGGGTAGGATTTGATTGTGCCAGCAAGGTGTGTAATAGATGTTTCTGTTGACTTGTGTTCTATCTACAGTTTTCTTTTATTAATGCAATATGTTTTCTATTATTTGCATTTCTCCTCAGGCTGAAATTCAGCTTGTCCAGAGCATTGGTGTCAAGTCAGAAAGAATCATTTATGCGAACCCATGTAAACAAATTTCGCAGATAAAATATGCAGCTAGCTGTGGTGTTGAGATGATGACATTTGATAGCGAGGGGGAACTAATGAAAGTGGTCAAGAATCACCCCAATGCCAAGTAAGAAACTAAACAATATACAACGCTTTAAAAAAAACCTGAATATACCTGTATGATGTAATAAAAATAAAATGTCTTAATATATCCAAAATGTAAAGTTTTGGCTTTAGTGTATGAAATATATAAAATCCCTGCCACTACTTGTCTGTTTGGGGAGATTTCCCTTTAAACGTCAGTGCCCATAGAGCCCGTGTAGCTGTTCGGGAATATGAACACTTTGATACATTGAAGTTGCTCTGGTCTGCCTTACAAAAAAAATGGGAATAAGAGTGGGTGATTTCAAATCCTTGGGCCGCTACACCAGCTCCATGGGTTAGAGCTAATCACCCAAGAAGGTAAGCACAGCAGAGAGCGTGGGGGGTATAGATTTTTCACTTTTTTTTCTGAAAAGGTGAACTTGTGCTTCCTGCCTGTAGGATGTCATACGACGTCCTGCACATGAAGTGGAAACATCATCTCAGTATCCTTCTTCCTTTTTTTTTTTTTTTTTTCCAGCTAGCGATTCATTGTCCTGTAAAAAGCCATTCTAGCAGCTAATTGGTCACTGGATTGCTTTTACAGGCAGCAGAAAGCATCATTCCCCATCTCCAACCCAAACCTGGGAGTCTGGAAGCGATGTCATTATGTTACTTGTGGTTCTGGCAGATGTAAATACTGCAATTGTGTTTTGTTTTGTTTCTCTCATGCTTTCCAGGGTAGAGGAGAGATTCAGGTCTTAGAGACCCCGGATGTCTCCATAAAGAGGATCTGTCATGCCTAATGTTTACCACAAGGGTTGCTTACATTACTTGTAATAGGAATAAAAGTGATCCAAAAAAAAATTAAAGGGACAGTGTAAACGTTTTTTAAGCGATCCCTCCCCTCATGCTTGCGTGCATACATAGGTCGCGCTCAAGTATGTAATTGTTATTTGTACCACACATATGACGTATCTCTGCAAACATTATAGCGAGAGCAATAATTCTAGTGCCAGACCTCCTGAAATTCTAAACTACTAACCTGTAAAAATTTGAACTCGTCGCCTATGGAGATTTCTTAAGTACTGTAATTTGGTAACATTCCATGAGTGTATGCAATTTTAAAGCATAACATGTTGGGTATCTATTTACTCAGCGTAACATCATCTTTTATATTTTACCTAAATTAAAATAAAATGGCAGTAGTTGCTTTAGGGATGTATAAACTTATTTGGCACAGCCGTGATTTCCTGTGGTATGCTAGAGCTGTTTTGTTTGGAGAAATACAACTAAATGCCTAAAGAATTGATGTTGTACCAAAATCAGTCAATTTTATTTTATGCAGATCAAAAGTCTAAAAGTAGGATGTCTAACAGTTTTTTTTGTGGGTATAATGGAAGGACTCAAGTTCTCTGCCTCTGTATTTCAGACTTGTTCTGCGTATAGCCACAGATGATTCCAGGGCGGTAATTCAGCTAAGCATGAAGTTTGGTGCCACTCTTAAAACAAGCAAGTTGCTTCTGGAGCGTGCTAAAGAATTGAATGTTGATATCATTGGCGTCAGGTGTGGATATTGTAGAAAGTGCCTCTAAAAATTAACCAAACACATAAAAAACATAAATAAAAAGCTTTAAATATAAAACTGTAAAGTTGGAATAATACATTTTTTTGGGATATGGAGAGGGAATAGTTATGTATTTGCCCATGGTGTGATGGTTAAAAGCTCTCTAGAGTGATGGTCCCTAATTATTTACATGCAGTCTGAATCAATCTGTTCCAATACATAGGACAGTTTTGAATCATTGTACAGATGGGTATAGGTCAAAGTCTTATGATATCGTTTTTCTTTATTTAGCTTCCATGTTGGCAGTGGATGCAAAGACCCACAAACCTTTGGCAAGGCTGTGTCTGACGCTCGCTATGTCTTTAATATGGGAGCTGAACTTGGCTTCAACATGCACTTACTTGACATTGGTGGCGGCTTCCCTGGATCTGAGAATTCCTGGGTGAAGTTTGAAGAGGTAAAAATGCTCTGCATTGTGATTCTTAGCTATTATTATTATTATTATTACATCGAGTTTATATAGCGCCAAAGGGTTTACTCAGCACTGTACAATAGAGGGGGGGACAATACAAGAAACAGAACAGCAACAACAACAGTACACGAGGGGTTAGAGGGCCCTAGTCTTTCGAGCTTACAATCTAGGAGGGAGGGGATAGTGGCACAGGAGGAAGTGGCTGTGGGGGATAGAGTGGTAGGAGGAATGAAGGAGAACAGCTGTTAGGTGAGGGAGGGGTAGGCTTCCCTAAAGAGGTGGGTTTTCAAGGAGCGCCTGAAGGTGAGGAGGGAAGGTGACAGTCTGATGGATTGGGGCAGTGAGTTCCAGAGGATGGGGGAGGACCTGGAGAAGTCTTGCAGTCGTGCGTGGGAGGAGGAGACCAGAGAGCAAGATAGAAGGAGGTCCTGTGAGGAGCGAAGGGTACGGGTAGGGTGGTACCTGGGAATCAGTTCGGTGAGGTAGTTAGGGGCAGTGTTGTGAATGGCTTTGTAGGTCAGGGTTAGTAGTTTGAATTTGATGTGTTGGTCAATCGGGAGCCAGTGGAGGGATAAGCAGGGGGGGTGGCAGAGGTGGAGCGGTTGGTGAGGTGAATGAGTCTGGCCGCTGAGTTCAGGATGGTCTGGAAAGGGGAGAGCCTGCACTGGGGTAGGCCGGTGAGAAGGGAGTTGCAGTAGTCAAGGCGTGAGATAATCAGGGAGTATACGAGTAGTTTAGTGGTGTCTGGGGTAAGGAAGGTACGTATCTTGGCGATGTTGCGGACGTGGAGCCTGCATGTGTTTGTAAGTGATTTGACATGAGGTTGGAAGGAAAGGTTAGAGTCCAGAATGACGCCAAGGACTTTGGCTTGTGGGGCGGGATTGATGGTGGTGTTGTTGGCAGTGATGGATAGGATGGGGGTGGGGTGAGTGGGCAGGGGGAAAGATGAGGAGCTCGGTTTTGGAGAGGTTAAGCTTGAGGAAATGGAGCGACATCCAATCTGAGATGTCGTTTAGGAGGTGAGTGATGCGGGCGGAGAATGTGGGGGTGAGGTGAGGGGTGGAGAGGTAAATTTGAGTGTCAGCAGCGTAGAGGTGATAGTTGAAGCCGTGGGAATGTATGAGTTTGCCAAGGGAGGAGGTGTAGATGGAGAAGAGAAGGGGTCCAAGGACAGAGCCTCGAGGGACCCCGATAGAGAGGGGGAGGGAAGGGGAGGTGGCACCGTTGTAGGAAAAGCTGAAGGATCGTCGGGATAGGTAAGAGGAGAACCAGGAGAGAGCGGTGTCTCTGATGCCAAGGGAGAGAAGTTTATTAAGTAGGAGGGGGTGGTCAACTGTGTCAAAGGCCGCGGAGAGGTCCAGGAGAAGGAGGACAGAGTAGTCGCCTTTGGCTTTGGCGGTTAGCAGGTCATTAGTCATTTTGAGGAGGGCGGTTTCAGTGGAGTGTAGGGGACGGAAGCCAGACTGTAGTGGATCAAGGAGGTTGTTGTCAGTTAGGTGGGCGCTTAGGCAATCGTAGACTAGGCGCTCAAGGAGCTTGGAAGTGAATGGCAGCAGGGAGATGGGTTTGAGGTTGTTAGGGTCAGTGGGGTCCAGGGAGGGCTTTTTGAGTATGGGGGTGATGTGCGCATGCATTAGGGGGGAGGGGAATGCTCCAGTAGAGAGGGAGAGATTGAAGATGTGGGTGAGGGAGTGGATGAGGGAAGAGGGGGGTGACCGGAGGAGTTGGGAGGGGATAGGGTCCAGGGGGCAGGTGGTGAGGTGGGCTTCTGAGATGACCCTGGTGACTTCCTCAGTGGTAGCAGGGCTGAAGGAGTACATTGTTGGGGGGGTTACGGTAAGCGGGCCTTGGGTGTGGTGGGGGGCAGTGCGGTTGTGAGTTCAGAGGAGGGGAGAGATGGGGGGTGATGGGGGGGGCTAGGTGGGGAGGTAGATTGCGAGTTGACTATGTCCTTACGGATTGTGTCAATCTTGTTGTGGAAATGAGTGGCAATCTCGTGGGCGGTGAGTGAGGTGCTGAGTGGAGGAGGGGGGGGAGAGAGCAGGGAGTTGAAGGTGGAGAAGAGTCGGCGAGGGCAGGTGGAGAGGGTGTTGATCAGGTTTACGAAGTAGGCCTGCTTGGTGGCATGGAGGGAGGAGGTGTAAGTGAGGAAGGCAGATTTGTAGAGGGAAAACGCATGAGGGGACCTGGTTTTGCATCATAGTCTCTCCAGCGCGCGACTGCGATGTTTGAGGCGTTTAGTATGGTCGTTCTGCCATGGTTGAAGCGGTCTAGGTTTGATGCTGCGTGTGGTTAGGGGTGCCAGAGAGTCTAGGGTAGATGATAGTGAGTCGTTGTACGTGGAGGTAGCTAGGTCAGGACATGACAGTGGAAGGATGCTGCCGTGTAGGCGGTCGGCTGCCGAGTGGAGGGGAGCCGGGTTCAGGTTGCAGAGGTAGCGGCTGGTGATGGTTTGGGGCTTTGGGGGGGGGGGGGGGAGTTAGGGGAAGGGGAGACGGAGAACGTGAGGAGGTGGTGGTCGGAGAGAGGGAAGGGAGTGTTAGTGAACTGGTTGAGGGTACAGAGGTGGGAGAAGACAAGGTCCAGGGTGTTCCCATCGATGTGGGTGGAAGATTGGGCGTATTGTGTGAGCGCAAAGGAGGAGGTTAGGTGGAGGAGATGGGAAGTAGCTGGGTTGTTGTCGTTGATGGGGATATTGAAGTCCCCAAGGATGATGGTCCTTAGCTCAGAGGAGAGGAAGAAGGGAAGCCAGGCGGCGAAGTCATCCAGGAAGCGGGGTATGGATCGGGGAGACCTGTAGATCACTGCAATCCTTAGGGGGTTGGGGGAGAAGAGTCGGATGCATTGAGCCTCGAAGGAGGAGAATGATAGAGAGGGGGGGTTAGGGAAGACCTGGAAGGTGCTCAGCGGTGATAGGAGCAAGCCAACACCACCACCTCTGCGACCGCTCGGTCTTGGTGAATGGGACCAGACGAGACCTCCATAGGAGAGTGCCGCAGGGGAGGTAGAGTCGGTGGCCTGTACCCAGGTCTCGGTGACTGCTAGGAGGTTGAGGGAGTGGGAGATAAAGAGGTCGTGGATTATTATTATTATTATTATACAGTATTTATAAAGCGCCAATAGTTCACTCAGCGCTGTACATTACAAAGGGGGACAGAACATGTGACAGAACAATACCAATACAATGCAAAACATGAGGGGATCGAGGGCCCTGCTCTTTCGAGCTTACAATCTAGGAGGGGGGGTGGTGGCACAGGAGGAGATAGCTGTGGGGGATGGAGTGGTAGGAAGAGTGGAGGAGGTCAGCAAGTTAGCAGGGGGTGAGGTAGGCTTCCCTGAAGAGATGGGTTTTCAGGGTGCGCCTAAAGGAGAGGAGAGTAGGTGATAATCTGATGGGTTGGGGCAGGGAGTTCCAGAGGATGGGTGACACCCTGGAGAAGTCCTGGAGGCGGGCATGGGAGGAGGAGACCAGGGAACTAGAGAGAAGGAGGTCTTGTGAGGAGCGGAGTGTGCGTGTTGGGCGGTACTTGGATATTAGGTCAGTGATGTAGTTCGGGGCAGTATGGTGGACGGCTTTGTACGTCAGTGTTAGGATTTTAAATTTGATCCGTTGCGCAATCGGAAGCCAGTGGAGGGATTGGCAGAGGGGGGTGGCGGAAATGGAGCGGTTGGAAAGGTGAATGAGTCTGGCAGCCGTATTCAGGATCGACTGAAGCGGGGATAGCCAGCGGCGAGGCAGGCCAGTGAGGAGGGAGTTGCAGTAGTCGAGTCGTGATATGATGAGGGAGTGGATGAGCTGTTTAGTGGTTTCTGGGGTTAGGAACGTGCGGATTTTGGCGATGTTGCGGAGGTGGAGTCTGCACGAGTTTGTTAAAGATTGGACTTGGGGCTGGAAGGATAGGTTGGAGTCCAGAATGACACCAAGTACTCTGGCCTGCAGAGCGGGTTTGATATTGGCGTTGTTGGATGTGATGTAGAAGTCAATGGGGGGTGGGGTTCGGGCTGGGGGGAAGACAAGGAGCTCGGTTTTGGAGAGATTCAGTTTAAGGAAATGGAGCGACATCCAATCTGATATGTCGCTCAGTAGGTGTGTGATTTGGGCAGAGACCGAAGGGGTGAGGTGGGGGGTTGAGAGATAGATTTGTGTGTCGTCGGCATAGAGGTGGTAGTTGAAGCCGTGAGAGTGTATGAGTTGGCCAAGGGAGGAGGTGTAGATGGAGAAGAGAAGGGGCCCAAGGACAGAGCCTTGAGGGACCCCAACAGAGAGGGGGAGTGAGGGGGAGGTGGTAGCATTATAGGTAACGCTGAAAGAGCGTTGTGACAGGTAGGATGAGAGCCAGGAGAGAGCAGAATCTCTGAGGCCGAGGGAGTGTAGTATTTTGAGGAGGAGGGGGTGGTCAACTGTGTCGAAGGCCGCAGAGAGGTCAAGGAGTAGGAGCACTGAATAGTGGCCATTAGCTTTGGCGGTTAGAAGGTCGTTGGAGAGTTTGAGTAAGGCGGTTTCGGTGGAGTGTAGGGGGCGGAAGCCAGACTGTAGGGGATCGAGGAGGTTGTTGTCGTTGAGGTGAGAGCATAGGCGGGTGTAGACGAGACGCTCGAGGAGTTTAGATGTAAGTGGGAGCAGGGAGATGGGTCTGAGGTTGTTCGGGTCATTGGGGTCCAGGGAGGGCTTTTTAAGTATGGGGGTGATGTGTGCATGCTTCAGTGGGGAGGGGAAAGTGCCGGAGGAGAGGGAGAGATTAAAGATGTGGGTGAGGGAGCGTAGGATGGAGGGGGAGGGAGGTCGTAGGAATTGTGAGGGGATAGGGTCGAGGGGGCAGGTGGTGAGGCGGGCATCAGAGAGGATCTTGGAGACTTCCTCAATGGTAGTAAGGTCAAAGGTGTGGAGTGTTGGGGGAGCTTCAGTATGAGGAATGTAGGGTGGGGTGGGAGTGGAGGTCAGAGCAGTGGTGGGGCCGTGGGAGAGGGGTGATGAGGGGGTAGCTGAGTGAGGGGGAACGGGGTCGGAGGGAGTTTGAGCAGTGACGAAGTCCCTGCGGGTAATGTCGAGGGGGAGGGGGGATGAGGGGGTAGCTGTGTGAGAGGGGACGGGTTGAGAGGGCGTGTGAGTTGCGGCAATGTCCTTGCGAATTGTGTCAATCTTGTTTTTGAAGTGATTGGCAATCTCAAGGGCGGTGAGTGAGGTGCTGGGTGGAGGTGGGGGTGGAGAGAGTAGAGAGTTGAAGGTGGAGAAGAGTCGGCGAGGATTGGAGGAGAGGGCCTTGATGAGGGTCAGGAAGTAGGCTTGTTTGGCTGCGTGGAGGGAGGAGGTGTAGGTGCGGAAGGCAGATTTGTAGCAGGTGAAAGCTTGTTGGGATTTTGTTTTGCGCCATAGTCGCTCCAGGGCACGACTACGTCGTTTGAGGGTTTTGGTGTGATCAGTCTGCCAGGGCTGGAGCGGTCGGAGTCTGATGTTGCGTGTGGTTAAAGGCGCTAGTGAGTCAAGGGCTGCTGACAGCGCGTTGTTGTAGGCAGTCATAGATGGAGCTGATATTATATTATTAATGATATGATATTATTATACAGTATTTATAAAGCGCCAATAGTTCGCTCAGCGCTGTAAGATATTATTAATGACAGCTAAATGGCTGTATATGTATATGTATAGAACTTAGAAACAGATTACATGGTTTGCTAAAGTAATTAAAGTGGTTGTAAAGGCTGAAGGTTTTTCACATTCATGCATTCTATGTATGAAGGTAAAAAAAAACCTTCTGTATGCAGCAGCTCCCCTAGACCTTTGAGCATCATCTCGATCCAGCGATGAGCACGAGAATCTCAGGTCTCTCCCTCCTCATTGGCTCCCACTACTGTCAGTCCCAGCCAGTGAGGAGACAGCAGGGGCGAGGACAAACCATACTCCATCTGTAAATGGACGCAGAGAGCAGAGTCTTAGGAGTGAGCCTGCTTGGGTGCCCACATGGCAAGCTGTTTGCTATAGGGGCACTAGGTATGGGGGGGGGGGGGCAGGAGTGCCAGTGGGGAACCCAAGAAGAGGATGTTATACATGTAAATACATGTAAATATATGCAGGTAAATATAACATGTTTGTTATTTTTAAACAAATTCAAATGTTCCTTTAACCGCTTGCTGTCCGCCCTATAGCAGAAATACTGCTACAGGGAGGCACTAGTTCGTGTGTATATATACGTGATTGTGCAGTTCCGGGTAGGGGGCATGCGCAAAAAATTAGCACTCCCTACCCGCGCTGTCATTCGCATCCTCGGCTGTCAATCACCGGATCCCATCTAGCGATTGCCGAGTAATACCATCGGGGGGAGAGAACTGTATGTAAACAATACAGTTCTCTCCCCTGTCAGCTGCAGAGCCATACAAAGCAGTGTGCCTACAGTGTAAATCACACCCAGCCCACATAGTAAAACAGCAGTTAACCCTTTGATTGCCCCATATGTTAACCCCTTCCTGCCCAGTGCCATTAATACAGTGTCAGTGCTTTTTATTAGCACTTATCACTGTATTGGTGTCACTGGGGATGTCAATGACACCAAGTCAGTTTCCCCCAATGTCAGAATGCCCACCACAGTCCCGCTATAAGTCACTGATCGCCGCCATTACTAGTAAAAAAAAATCCAATTTATATATACTGCCATTTGTAAAAGCTATGACTTTCATTTAAACCAATTAATTTACACGTATTGGGATTTTTTTTAGAAAACACTTGCCGCAAAATACATTTTGGCTTAAACTTTTGACAAAATTAGATTAAAAAAAATTTTTTTACTGTACATGTTTAATAGCAGTAAAAAATATAATTTTTTCCCCAAAATTGTCGGTCTTTTTTTTAAATAGTGCAAAAAATAAAAAACACATAGGCGATCAAATACCACCAAAAGAAAGCTCTGTTCGTGGGAAAATAAGACATATATTTAATTTCGGTGCATGACCGCGCAATTGTTAGTTAAAGTTACCCGGCGCCATATCACAAAAAATGGCCTGGTCGGGGGGGGGGGGGGGGGGGGGGGTAAATCCTCTAGAGGGCAAGTGGTTAAGGTGTTACTAAACCCAGCACCCTGCATTCACTACAGTTGCAAGAAAAAGTATGTGAACCCCTTGGGATTACGTGGAGTTTTGCATGAATTGGGCATAAAATGTGCTCTGAACGTCATCTAAGTCACAACAATAGAAGAACACAGTCTGCTGAACATAATACTACACAAACATTAGATGTTGCCATGATTTAATTGCACATAACATGTAAACATTCACAGTGCAGGGAGGAAAAAGTATGTGAGTCCCTAGCTTAATGACTTCTCCCAGAGCTATCTGGAGCCAGGAGTGAGACAACCTTGACTCCAATCAGTGTGATGATATTGGATGTGTTGCTGACAGCTGTCCTGCCCTTAAAAAACACACACCTGTTTTGGGTTTACTGGTTTCAAGAAGCACTGTCTGATGTGAACCATGCCTTGCAGAAAAGAGCTCTCAGAAGACCTACGATCAAGAATTGTTGACTTGCATGAAGCTGGAAAGGGTTACAAAAGTATCTCCAAAAGCCTTGATGTTCATGTGTCCATGGTAAGACAGACTGTCTACAAATGGAGAAAGTTTCGCACTGTTGCTACTCTCCCTAGGCGTGGTTGTCCTGTAAAAATGACTGCAAGAGCACAGCGCAGAATGCTGCATGAGGTAAAGAAGAATCCTAGAGTGTCAGCTAAAGACCTACAGAAATCTCTGGCACATGCGAACATTTTTGTTGACACATCTACAATAAGGAAAACATTAAACAAGAATGGAGTACATGGGAGGACACCACGGAGGAAGCCATTGCTGTCCAAAAAGAATATTGCAGCACGTTTGAAGTTTGCAGAAGAGCACCTGGATGTTCCACAGCACTACTGGCAAAATAGACTGTGGACAGATGAAACCAAGATTGAGTTGTTTGGGAAGAACACACAACACTATGTGTGGAGAAAAAAAGGCACAGCACACCAACATCAAAACCTCATCCCCACTGTAAAACATGGCGGAGGGAGCATCATGGTTTGGGGCTGCTTTGCTGCCTCAGGGCCTGGAGGGATTGTTGTCATTGATGGGAAAACGAATTCCAGAGTTTATCAAGACATTTTGCAGGAAAAGGTACGACCATCTGTCCGCCAACTGAAGCTCCGCAGAGGATGGGTGATGCAACAGGACAATGACCCAAAGCATACAAGTAATTCAACAAAACAATGGCTGCAACAGCACAGAATACGCCTTCTGGAGTGGCTCAGTCAGAGTCCTGACCTCAACCCGATTGAAATGCTGTGGCATGACCTTAAGAGAGCGATTCACACCAGACATCCCAAGAATATTGCTACACTGAAACAGTTTTGTGAAGAGGAGTGGTCCAAAATTACTCCAGATCGTTGTGCAGGTCTGAGCTGCAACTACAGGAAACGTTTGGTTGAGGTTATTGCTGCCAAAGGAGGGTCAACCAGTTATTAAGTCCAAAGGTTCACATACTTTTTCCTCCCTGCACTGTGAATGTTTACATGTTATGTGCAATTAAACCATGGCAACATCTAATGTTTGTGTAGTATTATGTTCAGCAGACTGTGTTCTTCTATTGTTGTGACTTAGATGACGTTCAGAGCACATTTTATGCCCAATTCATGCAAAACTCCACGTAATCCCAAGGGGTTCACATACTTTTTCTTGCAACTGTATATCTGGTCTCCCACAGTACACAGAACATGGAAATGCAATTATTTTAGTAAATATAAATTGCTAAATCCCTTTTCTCATCAGCAGTTAGAGCAGTCTTGTGACCTCTATCTGTGTACAGCCCAGTACTAGCTAAATCTTGGAGGAGGAGTTTTTCTTTCTGCTCTAGGAGGATGCATATCTCCTGACCTCTGTCTGACCAGTGCTGATTGGCCCTGTGCTGATCTAATGGACTCCCCCAAGAAAAATAAAAACCTCTAGTAATACACACCAAACTGAGCATGTGCATGTCTATGGTTCAGTCTGGAGATAGAGGTGGTAGCTTCGAAAAGGGGAGGAACAGAGAAAAAGGTTCAAGCAGCCTTTTTACACAATGCAGAGGATTTACACCTTAGGTCCCACAGTGAGTATAACAAGCATGCTTTACTGCATATACAGACTGATTTTACTGTTGTGGGTTTACTAACACTTTAAACTGCCTCCTAAGCAACTTAAAGCGGTTGTAAAGGACACATTTTTTTTATTAAAATAATAAACATGTTATACTTGCCAATGGTATTGCACAGAGTGCCACAAACCTCCCCTTATGGGGTTCCTGACCAGCAATCTTGAACCCTCCTCCTCTTCCGCTGTGCGCCTGCTCCTGCGTTGGACGGTGTGCATCCCTAGACACCCATACCATGGCTTTGCCCCACCCCCTGCTCACTCCTCACAGGATTTGGTTGACAGCAGCAGCAGCCAATGGCTCCTGCTGCTACCTCTGTGTCCTGTGAAGAGAGGAACAGAGACCAGCACCACTGAAGACAGGCACAATGTTGGATCAAGACAGGTATGTATATGGGGGGAGGCAACTACTGGGACATTTTTTTTTAATGCCTTTAGAACCACTTTTAACTACATTTTGCTTAAATGTGTAAAAGCTAGTACTCCTTTTCTTTTAATTTTAGGTAACATCGGTGATAAATCTAGCATTGGATAAACATTTCCCTGCTAACTCGGGTGTGCAAATTATTGCAGAGCCTGGGAGATACTATGTGGCATCAGCATTCACACTGGCTGTCAATATTACCACTAAGAAAGTCATGCAGCCTGAACAGATGGGCTCTGATGGTATGTACTGAGCATGGATACGACTTTCTGGGGTCATCCTGAGCATGCTTTAAGCCTTACTTAATAAATTCTCAAGGGTAGCGCTGCACATGCAATTGCAATAAATTAATCTAATATATAATCCCCTGAATTTACTTATTTTTCCTGTGAAAATAATAAATACCTTAAAATAAAAAATCTAATCAATTTCTCACATAAAGTGCAGTAAACAAATTCTCTCAATCACTATAACACAAATTAATGCCATAAAATCCCATATGTCATCTGCAAAAATATGAAGCAAGATCCAAAATGCAGTGTGTGTGTGTGTGTGTATATACAGTCAGGTCCATAAATATTGGGACAGCGACACAATTGTAACATTTTTGGCTCTATACACCACCACAATGGATTTGAAATGAAACGAATAAGATGCGCTTTAACTGCAGACTGTCAGCTTTAATTTGAGGGTATTTACATCCAAATCAGGTGAACGGTGTAGGAATTACAACAGTTTGCATATGTGCCTCCCACTTGTTAAGGGACCAAAAGTAATGGGACAATTGGCTTCTGAGCTGTTCCATGGCCAGGTGTGTGTTATTCCCTCATTATCCCAATTACAATGAGCAGATAAAAGGTCCAGAGTTCATTTCAAGTGTGCTATTTGCATTTGGAATCTGTTGTTGTCAACTCTCAAGATGAGATCCAAAGAGCTGTCACTATCAGTGAAGCAAGCCATCATTAGGCTGAAAAAACAATACAAACCCATCAGAGAGATAGCAAAAAAATAAGGCGTGGCCAAAACAACTGTTTGGAACATTCTTAAAAAGAAGGAACGCATCGGTGAGCTCAGCAACACCAAAAGACCCGGAAGACCACGGAAAACAACTGTAGTGGATGACCGAAGAATTCTTTCCCTGGTGAAGAAAACACCCTTCACAACAGTTGGCCAGATCAAGAACACTGTCCAGGAGGTAGGTGTATGTGTGTCAAAGTCAACAATCAAGAGGAGACTTCACCAGAGTGAATACAGAGGGTTCACCACAAGATGTAAACCATTGGTGAGCCTCAAAAACAGGAAGGCCAGATTAGAGTTTGCCAAACGACATCTAAAAAAGCCTTCACAGTTCTGGAACAACATCCTATGGACAGATGAGACCAAGATCAACTTGTACCAGAGTGATGGGAAGAGAAGAGTATGGAGAAGGAAAGGAACTGCTCATGGTCCTAAGCATACCACCTCATCAGTGAAGCATGGTGGTGGTAGTGTCATGGCGTGGGCATGTATGGCTGCCAATGGAACTGGTTCTCTTGTATTTATTGATGATGTGACTGCTGACAAAAGCAGCAGGATGAATTCTGAAGTGTTTCGGGCAATATTATCTGCTCATATTCAGCCAAATGCTTCACAACTCATTGGGCGCCGCTTCACAGAGCAGATGGACAATGACCCAAAGCATACTGCAAAAGCAACCAAAGAGTTTTTTAAGGGAAAGAAGTGAAATGTTATGCAATGGCCAAGTCAATCACCTGACCTGAATCCGATTGAGCATGCATTTCACTTGCGGAAGACAAAACTGAAGGGAAAATGCCCCAAGAACAAGCAGGAACTGAAGACAGTTGCAGTAGAGGCCTGGCAGAGCATCACCAGGGATGAAACCCAGCGTCTCGTGATGTCTATGCGTTCCAGACTTCAGGCTGTAATTGACTGCAAAGGATTTGCAGCCAAGTATTAAAAAGTGAAAGTTTGATTTATGATTATTCTGTCCCATTACTTTTGGTCCCTTAACAAGTGGGAGGCACATATGTAAACTGTTGTATTTCCTACACTGTTCACCTGATTTGGATGTAAATACCCTCAAATTAAAGCTGACAGTCTGCAGTTAAAGCACATCTTGTTAGTTTCATTTCAAATCCATTGTGGTGGTGTATAGAGCCAAAAATGTTAGAATTGTGTCGATGTCCCAATATTTATGGACCTGACTGTATATATATATACATACACACACAAGATTGAAAATGACTAAGTCCCCAATCACACTGATTCAGTAAGTCACACGATTTCAAAGTCGGATGTCATTCCGACTTAATGTGGGACTGCTTAAGAAATTGGTGCAGCTCTGACCAAGTCGGAATCACAATGATATAACCGCTTTATTTGCGGACAATAGGGTGCAACTTGACATGCAATTTGAAACTCGCATGGCAAATTGCGTGGCAAGTTGTACTCGATATGATCGGGCACTTAATAAATAAGTGAATTAATGTTTCAATTGAGAATTCCGCATAAAATCCGATATAACAGGGGTCGGCATGTAATGGGGGTTGGCAACCCGTCGATTGCAGTCTACTTCTTAGGGCAGGTAGACCGCAAATGGGTACCTGCACTGCCAACCCCTGCCTTTTAGTTGCCGTTCCCCCTCTCCTTTCCCGGGCCTGATGCTGCCTGCAGGTACTTCGGATCCCGCAACCGAGATGGGCTTTGAGCTCCTGGATCGCTTCAAGTTGATGCAGCAGACTGAGTTGTCCTCCTCTACGAACGATGTCGAGGATAAAATGGATGCTGCTGCCACGGCCATTGAAAGTCATGAGCAGGATCTATGCGAACTTAAGAAAAAATTGGCGGACGCGCTGCTATGGCTTGAATATTTTGAGAACTGCTTCCGCCACAGCAACTTGCGCTTACAGGGTATTTTAGAATCCGTCACGGATCTCACCTCAACCGCTACTGCTTTTTCAGGAGCTGACCCCCCACCATTCCCATTGACTGTCTCGAATTTGACCGCATACACCATGCATTGGGTCCCAAATGGCTGGAGGGGCCTCCAAGAGACATTATCATCAAATTCACCTATTACTGCACTAAGAAAACTATTCTCTTGGCGGACAGGAACAACCGAGACTTCAGTTTCCAGGGGTATCTTTATCAGCTCTTCTTGGACTTCTCCCAGATCATGCTGCAGAAGCGCCATTAGTTGAAGCCATTCACCTCGGTCCTGGTAAATTGCAGAATCAAGTACGCATGGGGCTTTCCGTTCTGCCTCACCTTCAACTACCAAGGTTGTAGCCACTCTATTACCATGCCGGTGGAAGCCCACTCTCCCCTAGAATCCTTGCATCTTATCCCGCCGGGAGGTGCTGCGCAGAGTTCGGCACATTCATCTGGATCTCAATCGGGGCCACCTCATCTGGCCCGCCTCTGGGAGAAGGCATCCAACCGGAAGAGGGCCCTTCCTCTGACCCCTCTATGATCGAATCCAACCTGTTCTTCATTGAGATGAAGTTGTATCCAGGACTTCCTCCGTTGTGCTTCACTGCTGCATCCTTTTGACGGGACCGCAAGTTTGGCCTTTTAGGCATCGCCAATACTGATGATGTTATGTGACTGAGCCCTGCCCGTCCGGCCCCCTTGGGGTTCTGTCTATGGGTGGGGGGTCCCGCCTGGACTTGTAGTCTGTGATGTTTTGCCACTGTCCAATGCCATGGGTCTCGGCGAGTGGCTGGGTTCATG
The DNA here is from genome assembly GCF_062004578.1 of Staurois parvus. Lineage (NCBI taxonomy): Eukaryota > Metazoa > Chordata > Amphibia > Anura > Ranidae > Staurois > Staurois parvus. The sequence continues at coordinate 6,303,033 of NW_028317914.1, read as the reverse complement.
TTGGTGTAACGGGCCGATGACTCCCTAGGGGGGGCTCTAGGGGGGGCAGTTGGCTTGAGAGGACCATTGTTTGGAGCTAGGGTGATGGCCATGCTGAGGCGCTGGGGTGGGAGACCATCTGTGCTGTGGTGTTGGGTTCTGTAGTGGCCTGTAGTCATCTCCCTGGAGGGGGCTGGGCCCCCTAGCTTGACTGAGCTTCCGGGAGGGGGTTTCCATTGGTAGGACCCACTTCCTGGGGACTCCCATATATAATAATATGGGTACCTTGTTATGTTATGTATGTCTTGCCTCCTTGCCCCCTGAGGGCCTATGTTTTTTTGATGCATTCATTTGCAGTCATGTGTTCGGTGGTAAAGCCACCAACTGGTATTTTTGAGTGTAGGATGCATTTCATCATAGGTGTGATTATGGCTATGCCATTGTACTTATTCTGTTTCCTTTCTCTTTTTTTCCTGTCTTCTCGTTTTTTTTCTAGTTTTTCTGTTCTTGGTTTCTGCAGGGTTTCGAGACACCATGGCCTGACCATCCTTGGGAGTGGAAATTGTTGGCCGACCTATGCTTTTTCTGCTGAGTGGCTTACGCTGATCTCACCATGGCTTTGCCCCCTTTGAAAGTATATTCACAAAATATCCAAGGCTTTAATTTGCCTCAGAAGTTGTCTAAAGTTTTTTTCATCACCTCAAAATTGCCACGAATTGACGTGGTATGCTTGCAGGAAACCAGGTTTTCACAGTCCTCCGCCCCATGGTATCTTTCACCTCATTATCCCACTTTCTACACGGCCATGGCTCCTGAGAAACGACGGGGTGTTCTGATAGCCTTCAAACGCAATTTCCCTTTTACCTGTGCTCAGAATGTAGCACCCACGGGCAGGTACTTGCTTCTGCAGGGCACCCTCTGGGATCAGGAGGTCATCTTTTTGTACCAGCAAACACAAATGCTCCTGCGCTTGGGGATGGACTCGATGCAGGCTACAACCACATTAAGAATGTCCTGGTACATGCACACCTTGCTGCCCTCAAATGGACCGGGGAAATCCAAATATACTGAATGGGGAAAGAACAAAGAGAGGGCGCACAGGCCTAGTGCATTACCATAAAAAATGTTTAATAAAAAATAAAGTAGGTGTTGTACTCACAAATGACAATATAGTCAAGGCACATCATAAAAGAACAGCTGGATCAACACCGCGCTGAGTAACATAGGGAGTTTAGACATCCAAAAGGCTGACGCGTTTCGAGGACTTGCCTCTTCCTCAGAGCCAACTGACCAAATGTCTGATCCCTCTTTTATATGCTCACTACTAGTTAAACCAAAGGTCACATGGGCCGTCCTGGACACTCCCCTGTGCAGGTGGAGGAGTCACAGGGGCAATCGACATAGTGTAAGTAAACACGAAAGGTCTATGAAAAAAAAAAAAAAAAAAAATATATATATATATATATATATATGTGTATAAATAAAACCATTGAAACTAGCGACAATCATAAAATCATATGAACCATAAGAAGTGTGCACAGTGAAAAATAAATAAATGGAAAATTACACATATATAAAAAATAATAAAAATCCTTCCCTGGTGATGCACTGCACTGCTCGCCTTTAAATAAATGGATGGATGGATGAGCAACGCTATGAAGCTGCCTAGTGCTCTGCTTGCCATAGACAACTATGGGACATGGATTTAATATAGAGAGTAGATCTGAAACCCAGCAGAGACACTTATTAATTCATAGAGTTGCAGCCTAGAGGGTGTGTGCTTATCATTCTAGTATAGTCATATGATGAAACATAGGCATGTGTGGCAATGTAGTGCACCATGGATGGATATGCATATGCGATACTATATACAAGAACAAAGGAGATAAATCACTAGTAAAACATAAATGTTGATATAAAACGTTACAAAAAACTTCTTAATATGGTTCACAAAGTTTAAATAAAATAAAATTAAATAAGTATTGTTACAATATAGTATAATATCTGGTAAAATTGGTATAGTGTATGGTATATGTGTTTATGCATAGACATGAAAGCATAAGAAATATAAATATATAGGAAAAGAAAAAACAAATGGCCAAAAAAGCCACTAAAGACCCCAACAATAGATTTAATAACCAGGTCAGGTTTTGCACCAGGTTCAATACTAAAGCCTTCGACATACAGCGAAGCATCCAAAAGCATTGGAAAATTCTTAAGCAGGACCCAGTTCTTGGTCAGAGCCTTGCCCCCAGACCTGAAATTGTGTTCAGGAAACCTAGGGATCTCAAGAGTCACATAGCACCCAGTAGAATTAAGAAGCCTCTTGCTGGTGCCAGTAATACGGTCAATCCTTGGTCTGCCCTGTTTGATCAAAGGGGCAGTTTCAAATGCGGTGTGAGCAATTGTGGAACCTGCAAATACATGTGCCACAGAAAGAAAGAGGTGGCTGGCACCAATGGCCGTACATATAAGATTAAGCAGTTCATCAACTGTGGTACTTCTTTTGTGATCTATGGGCTCATCTGTCCCTGTGGCCTCCTATATGTAGGCCGAACCATGTGTCCCTTGAGGGTCAGGTTTGGCGAACACAAATGTAACATCATTAATTACAAGGAGAGCAATAAAGGCAAAAACAAATATTCCGTACCACGGCACTTTCAGGAGGCACACAGTGGTGATCCATCAGGCATGAAAGTATTTGGGATTGAATCCATCACAGGAGATTCAGATGGTGGAAGAAAATTCCAAAGACTATGTAAGAGGGAGACCTATTGGATCTTCACTCTGGGTTCCCTCTCACCCACTGGGCTTAATGAAGATCTTGAGATACATGGGGTCATCCACTGACTCCCCGTTATGCATAGGTACCTTCTGCTGAGCTGCACATGTTCCCTAGAGTCCTACTCTCATCCTTTTTGTCTCTCTCCCAAACCCCCTCCCCTTTTTTTTTCTCTCTCCCCCCCCCCCCCTCTTTAGTGCTAGTTCCATCATTTCCCTTGTGACCTATAGTGGGTACACCATCCACTACAGATGTATGCTTTAGATATATTCATTTTCATCAGCTATGATTACTATAGTATCATCAGTATAGCTACCATTACCCTGCATCCTTACACATTAGGTTGCTCACTTCATATTTATTGTGTCACCCTTAGGCGCTTGCGTATGACCGCATTCCCATGCGCTTGTGTCTATGGGTCATTCATTGGTCACCCATTTTTTCATACAGTTTCCATATGTGTGTGTGGGTTTATGTATGTATGTATAGACATGTTTTTTACTAAAAAGCAGTTGCTCATGTGGACGTGTTACACACACATGTGCGCACGCATGTTGTCCAGTGAGCTCTCTTCGAGCACTGCTTTCTCATCCTGCAAGTGCTTGTTCCATAACGCCTTTGACATTTTTATATAATTCTTATATATAACACATATATACATCTTTTATACATTCTTTATATAATTATTAATTTTAATTTTTTTTTAATTTTTATTATTATAATTTGTTTTTTCTTTTCCTATATATTTATATTTCTTATGCTTCCATGTCTATGCATACACACATATACCATACACTATACCAATTTTACCAGATATTATACTATATTGTAACAATACTTATTTAATTTTATTTTATTTAAACTTTGTGAACCATATTAAGAAGTTTTTTGTAACGTTTTATATCAACATTTATGTTTTACTAGTGATTTATCTCCTTTGTTCTTGTATATAGTATCGCATATGCATATCCATCCATGGTGCACTACATTGCCACACATGCCTATGTTTCATCATATGACTATACTAGAATGAGAGGCACACACCCTGTAGGCTGCAACTCTATGAATTAATAAGTGTCTCTGCTGGGTTTCAGATCTACTCTCTATATTAAATCCATGTCCCATAGTTGTCTATGGCAAGCAGAGCACTAGGCAGCTTCATAGCGTTGCTCATCCATCCATCCATTTATTTAAAGGCGAGCAGTGCAGTGCATCACCAGGGAAGGATTTTTATTATATGTGTAACTTTCCATTTATTTATTTTTCACTGTGCACACTTCTTATGGTTCATATGATTTTATGATTGTCACTAGTTTCAATGGTTTTATTTATACACATATATATATTTTTATTGACCTTTCGGGGTTACTTACACTATGTCGATTGCCCCTGTGACTCCTCCACCTGCACAGGGGAGTGTCCAGGACGGCCCATGTGACCTTTGGTTTAACTAGTAGTGAGCATATAAAAGAGGGAGCAGACATTTGGTCAGTTGGCTCTGAGGAAGAGGCAAGTCCTCGAAACGTGTCAGCCTTTTGGATGTCTAAACTCCCTATTGCGGACTGTTACTCAGCGCGGTGTTGATCCAGCTGTTCTTTTATGATGTGCCTTGACTATATTGTCGTTTGTGAGTACAACACCTACTTTATTTTTTATTAAACATTTTTTATGGTAATGCACTAGGCATGTGCGCCCTCTCTTTGTTCTTTCCCCATTTGGTCATCTTTTTGTGTCTTATTATGCTCCCAATTGCTTTTAGCACAAATTCTTCTCACATCTTTGTACTACCATTTCCCAACACTCCAAGGGCCGCCTTCTTCTTTTGGGAGATTCAAATGTTACCTTAGATTTTGCTCTAGATAGGCGCTGTGCTTGGGGGGCTCACAACTTAGCGCAGGAGGAACTCATGCACACTCTCCTGCAGTCTGCTGGGATGGCAGATGTTTTGAGGGAACTTCACCCGACTGAGCGCGACTTCACGTTCTGCTTGAATCCTCATAATAGTTTTTGCAGAATCGACCACGTATTTATGTATGTTCAACAGCTCCCTTTAGTCAGGCGGATATCTATCCCTTTCTCACCCTGGTCAGACCATGATCCCCTGGTTCTACATCTTACATTACATGGTGCCCTTTTCACTGGTGTATTAACAAGTCCTCATTGACCACCCAGGCCACTTGCCAGCAAATTTAATCTTCCATACGAACGTACATTATGGAGAACTCGGGATTGGTTTCTTTGGCAGTGCCCCTGTGGGAGGCGCATAAATCTACGGTGCAGGGTCACATTATACAGCTGGCTGTGGTTTGGGAGAATCATCTTTCGGACCTTCACTCTCTGCTAGCCTCTGCGCTCATTGGACGTCACGCTCGTCTGTGGCCCATAAACGAACATGGGAATGTGCTGACGGCAGAATTGGACTTACTTGCTTCTTCAGAGGCTGAATGCGCCCTGCATTGGACCAAACATAAATTTTATACCTGTGCTAATAAACCGGGTCTGATTCTGGCTAGGAAACTCAAATCCATGGGGAAACCCATAAAATGGACCGGCTGCGGCTCCCTGCGGGGATCTACACCTCCAATCCCCAGCAGCTCGTTTTGTGGACTTCCTTTCACACTTATATGCCAAACCAGATCTCTTAACTGTAGCTCAGGCGGAAGCATTCTTTCAAGATCTACAAATCCCTGGATTGTCCGAAGTGGCAGGGGTAGCCCTTTAATGAAGGTGTAACTGTATCAGAAGCTATCAGATCTTTACGGTCCACCATGGCCCTGGGTCCTGACAGCTTTTCAGGTCTCTATTACAAGACATTTGCAACCCTCTTGGCGCCTTTTTTTGGCTGATTATTTTTATGAATTGTGACAGGGTTCTTTGCCTTCTCCAGACGCGCTTAGAGTTCATATCTCAATGATTCCTAAGACAATGGAAGACGTCCAGGAACCGCATGCCTTTTGGCCCATTTCTCTTCTTAATGAGGATCTGAAGATACTGGGCAAGATTCTCAGTCTTCATATAAATTAATATTTGCAGAGTCTGGTCCACAGGGACCAAGTGAGATTCGTCCCAGGGTGGCAGGCATGTGATAATGTTCGTAAAGTTGTTCACCTTATACACCTTCTACAACAGAACAAAATTCTGGGATTTCTATTGTCTTTAGATATATACAAAGCTTTTAATTCCCTATCCTTTTGAATATCTGCGGTTTGTGCTGTCCCATTGGGGCTTTGGGGATTCTGTCCTTTTTTCTCTAGTATTCTTTTCCCCTGGCTTCGTATGTGGGGTATTTCTCAGATCCCTTTCCCATTTGGTGAGGGACGAGATAGGGATGCCCCTATGTCCTGGCAATAGAGATGCTGGCTTTAGTGCTCTGGGCGGATTGTAATATATTGGGTGTCCCTTACGCGGGACAGAAATTTTGCATTGAACCTTTTTGTGGACGATGCCCTTTGACTCTCACTAATCCATTGATGACGCTCTCAACTTACAATGGGTTGATTTCGGGTCTCCGTATTAATTTGGATAAGACTGTCGCTCTCAATATCACTTTGGCCTCAGATTTGGTTTCATTCCTGCAATCCCACGTCCCTTACAAATGGGCTTCCTCTTCCCTGGAATACTTGGGCATTCGCCTGACCCCCACCTATGGCTCTTTGTTTACTGCAAATTATTATCCATTGCTTCGCTCTGTGTCCTCCCTTATGCAGTCTTGGCAATTCCTGCACCTGTCCTGGATTGGATGGGTTAATTTGGTGAAAATGAGTGTCCTGCCTAAATTATTGTATTTTCTTACCGTCCCAGTACAGGTTTCGCATCATTTTCTCCGGTTACTTCAGGCGAGGATTATGCGATTTATCTGGGCTGACAGATGCTCCAGAGTCTCTATAGAAACACGCTTTTCACCAATAGACTGCAGGGAGGTGCCTAATGTAGCTAAGTATTACCAGGCGAGCCAGATTGCCCCATGTCTATGTTGCACGCTTCTTCTGATGTCCCTCTCTGGGTCCTTTTGGAACTACCTAACTGTGCCCCCATTGCGACATTGATGCTTTTTTGGCTCCCCCTGGCCCAACGTCCGAGGACATGGAGTCCCATTTTGCTCCATTGGCTACGAGTGTGGGACTCAAAACGCTACTCTAGTAACTTGATGTTGCCTTTTCTGCCCTTGCTTCTAATTATCAATAATCCTCTTTTTCTGCTAGGTTTAGATCAGCCAGGGGCATTCTCTTGGTGGGTGGCCAATTGTTTTTTGCAGGTGCGACACTTTTTGACCTCTGAATCCTTCCCCACCTGGAACTCTCTTTGGGAATCACAGGATATCCCTCAGGCAGAATTTCTCCGTTGCCTTCAGTTTTGGCACTGGTTGATCTCACTGCGTGGCACTTCCATCTTTCCATATCAGAAATCAGCCTTTCAACATCTTTACCAACAGCGTCCGGGTGCCTCAGGTCTCGTTTCCCTACTCTATGCATCCTTGAATAGGTGCTCAATGTGCAATTCTCTATCATATGTTGTCCAGTGGGAGCGTGACTTGGGGACGGTCATGGATCTGGAGAACTGGAATAAGGTCTGGTCCTTTTGTAGCTAAATGTTCATTTAATACAGCCACACTGGAGGCAGCATACAAAGTACTGTTTCGTTGGTATTTGGGTCCCAGATTGTATAGCCCAGGCGAACCCTGCCTATAGTGATCGCTGCTTTTGGGGTTGCGGCCATTGTGGAGATGTGTTGCATATATGGTGGTCATGCCCGAGACGGATTCCTTTTTGGTCTCATGTCTTTGGCCTTCTTTGCTTCATTGTCCCATACCGGGCCTGTTGGCTCATCAACAGAAGTTGGCTTCCAATCTGTTTCTGTCAGCCACTAGAACAATTGCCAGGGCATGGAAGAGCCCGTTTATCCCTCCTTAGGGGGTGCGGGACCGTATGACCACTCTGATGCTCAATGAACAGATCTTGAGTATCCTTAATGACTCCCAATGAAAATTTTTTAAAATATGGAAGCCGTGGTTGACATATGCTTTTCCCACGCTTCCCCCCGGCTAGTCTGGGTTTGTGACTCGGTATTGGCATTCCCAAAGCCCTGCTTCTGGTCTTGTTTTCTTCTTCCTCCTTTACTCCTTTTTTTCCCTCTCTTTTATGTTTGATTATGTGAGGCAATAGATATTTGCCTTTGGCTGGAAATTTTTGTTGGTGTTATATCACTGTTTCTGTATTTTATGTGCAATTGATGGCACCTACGTGGGCGCGCCTCTTGCATTGTTGGAGTTACAGTACTGTTCTCTTTATTTTTTATGTACCACTGATAGCCCCTGCGTGGGCGTGTCTTTTTTCTTTAATCCTTCTTGTTAAATTGTTTACAAAAGTTAATAAAAACCATTAAAATACAAAATATTCTGGGTGAAATATAACTATTTTTATTGGTCTAAAAAGCTTGTATAGAAGTATCCTAATTCCTTCCTCAACCGACCAAATTCCAAGGACGCTATGTTATTAAACTTAAGGGGACACTCTGTCTCATAAAATTTACGACTTTCTTTGTATCCACATAAAACAGAAATATTTTATTTATTGTATGCATGTATGTATGTATGTATGTATGTATATGGGCATTGGACTTTCTAAATCTAAAAAATAAATAATTTTTTCTCCTTCAAAATTTTCTCGACCTCCACTAATATCCGAATCAGTTAAAAATATTTTTCTTACTAACATATATCTCCAACACTATGTTCTGCAGGTATTTCTCCTCTACATAATCCACAAAACATTCAGTGTTTTGGTATTTCTATATCTGAACACATAGGAACCTTAAGAATTATCTCTGAAATTATATACAGTGGTGAAAATAATTATTTGATCCCCTGCAGATTTTGAAAGTTTGCCCACTTACAAAAAAAATGAAGGGTCTATAATTTTTATCATAGGTGTATTTTAAATGATAGACAGCATATCAACCAAAAATCCAGGAAAGACACATGATGCAAATGTTATAAATGGAGTTCAGTGAGTAAAATAAGTATTTGATCCCCTACCAACCTTTATTGTGCTTCAGTTTAACCACTAGCCTACAGGGCACTTATACCCCCTTCCTGCCCAGGCCAATTTCCAGCTTTCAGCGCTGTCACACTTTGAATGACAATTGCGTGGTCATGCAACACTGTACCCATATGACATTTTTATCATTTATTTGAAACAGATAGAGATTTCTTTTGGTGGTATTTAATCACCTCTGGGATTTTTATGTTTTCTTAAACAAACCAAAAACCACTCAAAATTTTAAGTTTTTTTCTTAGTTTTTGTTATACAATTTTGTAAATAAGTTATTTTTCTCCTTCACTGATGTGCGCTAATGAGGCTGCAGTGATGGGCACTGATAGGCTGCACTGATGGACACTCATAGGTGGCACTGATGAAGAGGCACTGGTAGGTTGCACTGATGGGCATTGACAGGTATCACTGATGGGCACTGAAAGGCAGCACTGATACATGGCACTGATAGGCAGCACTGACTTGCACTGATAGGCGGCACTGACTGGCACTGTTAGGCAGCACTGGTAGGCAGCACTGACTGGCACTGATGCGCACTGATAGGAGACACTGACTGGCACTGATAGGTGGCACTGTTTGGCAGCACTGAAAAGTGGCACTGATTGGCAATGATAGGTGGCACTGACTGTCACTGATGGGTGACATTGAAAGGCAGCTCAGATGGGCACTGATATGTGGCATTGATGTGCACTGGTATGCGGCACTGATGGGCACTGGCATGTGGCACTGATGGGCATTGGCACGTGGCACTGATGAGCACTGACAGATGGCACTTCTGGGGCCACACTGATCATCAGGGTACACTGATCATCAGTGCCCTGATGATCAGTGTACATGTCCCCTCCGCGGAAAGCCGATTACCGGCTCTCCTCTCCTCTCGAGCTGTCAGCGTGACCGGCCTATAACCGGCATTTCCGTGTTTACATGTGATCAGCTGTGATTGGACACAGCTGATCACATGACCGAGCCGACATCTTCGGCTCTTTCCGTGATCTGCTGTGTCCGAGGGATCGCCGCGCTGCGTGCTCCCTGAGCCGCGCATGCGCAGTGAGAATGGTAGGACGTCATATGACATCCTATCAGAATGAGAGAACCACCTTGCACCCGTCATTGTACTATAGGGCGGGCGAAAGGTGGTTAAAGTGTTTTGAAACCTTGATTGTCTACTGCCCTTTTTTATGTTGTTTATATGCTCCCCTATTCTTGTTCATTCCCTTGTGGTTCTGCCCATGCATTGGAGCCGACAGGGGCACTCCAAGAGATAAACGACATGAGAAGAATCACGAGTAATGCACTGTTTGATATCATACTCTCTTCCTGTTTGTAGTGAGGCAAATTTGGTCTTATTTTGTTTGCTTGACAAGCTTTACATCTATTGCATTTATGAAATCCCCCTATTTCAGAGAACATTTTTTGTTTTGTTTTTTGGAGGTTCTGCCGCATTATGTACTATTTTTTTAATACGCAAAGATCTATTTTTTTATATATATATTTGTGGCTTCTTTGGAAGGAATCATATTTAATGCCTCATCTTTTAACAAAATTGGCTAATATTTTTCAGTAACCTTTTTTCAGTTTTTTTTTTATATTGAGCATTATAATCTGTGATAAATCCACAGGATATCTCTCTCCACTTTTTTGGTACCCTTTCTTCTTATCCCATCCTAAAAGGGAGTCCCTAGCTATTGAAAAAATTAATTGGCATAATAATAATTTACAAGTTTTTAGTAGAGTGTCCCTTTTAATGTCAAAACATTTTTTTATGACATATGGAATTTTATGATTGACACATATTAATTCACGTTATAGTGATTGACAGAATTTGTTCACTGCACTTTATATGAAAAAATTGATTTAACTTTTATTTAATGGTTTTATTTTTCACAGAAAAAATAAGTTAGTTCATGGGATTATATATTAGATGAATTAATTTATTGCAATTGCATGTGTAGTGCTACCCTTGAGAATTTATTTAGAGTAGGTTGTTAATTTAATACAACAGGGAGGCAGCAGCATTGTTTGCACAAATTTTTGTGAAGGTGGTAAATACATTCAGAATTCACTGGAGTATATATAAAAAACACAGTGGTGCCCAAATCCCCGATTATTTTTTTTTTTTTCCTTTTCTTTCTTTTGTTGATTTAAGCCTTACTTGTGGTCTCCCAAGCACTTGTTAACAGATTTGTATATAGAATAAGTGCAGCACTAAAAATAATCCGGACAGATTTATGGTAGCAATGTTCATAAATGGGTAGTTAGTCCACAATATAAGAGCTCAAAGGTGATATATTATTCCCACGGTCGTAGTTTGAATAAGACTCGGTGAGGGGCAGGATATGTATAAAATGCGCACTCACCGGAAGCGCAAAGAAAATGCGCAATGTATCAGCAAAACGGAGGTCTGCCAGGAGGTCCCTTTCAGGATACCAATGGAGCCAGCGCAGGATGGATGGACATCGTCTAGGTATATGTTCTCAAAACCGGAGGTCCACTTTAAGGACATGGGTGCAGCCTCTTCAGTACAGTGGAATAGTCACCAGGGGGAGCTCTGGGGGATTAAATGCTCAATGCAGAGCAACAGATGGAAATACCCATAGTGTAGTAATGTCAGAAACATTTAATGAAGGATGTTATGCAGCAGCAAACATATATATATATCCTCATACATGTAAATGCTGAACATGTGCCAAAAGCTGTATCAAAGCAGGAATATTGCAGCAACAAGTTGTTATGAGCACCAACCAGCTAGTGATCAAATGAGGCCGCCGGATCTCCGTGACCCGGCAGCGTGACATCAAAGCTTGCAGGCTCCTCCAAGACGCGTTTCGTACACTAGTATATCTTCAGAAGGGGTGTGCCATTAAACTTAACAGATTATTTTTCTTCTTAGATGAAAATCATGCTTCCAATAAAACATTCATGTACTATGTAAATGATGGAATCCATTGCTCCTTCAACTTGATCTCGAGGGCTAAGACAGACATGGTCCTAGAAGGAAAAAAAAAGGTACTGCTTCCAAATGACTCTCCATTTTATACTATGTGTCCATTCACATATAGACTTTAGAAGCTTCTAGTAGCAGTAGTGTTTACAGCTGGAAAAAAACCCAGGGCCAGGGCGTCCAGGACCAGCAGCATTTTGGCAGAAAAAAAGCTTGACACGTGTTCCAGTGTTAATGAGGAGGCAAAGACTCAGCTCCTTGCACAGATCGAAAGGGCTGCAAGGGCTGGGACAGTGATAATAATGGGGGATTTTAACTATCTGGAAATTGCCTGGAGTAATGGTACTGCAGGGACGGTTTAAAGGACAAACATTTTTAAACCTACTACAGGACAATTTTATGGTACAGTTCATAGAGGCCCCAACTAGGAATGATGCTCTGTTGGACCTGGTAATCTCAAACCATGCAGAGCTTATTACGAATGTCCATATAAAAGAACATCTGGGTAGCAGTGACCATAACATGATTCCATTTATTGTTAGCTGTAAACAGCAAGCACATACGGGAAAAATAAAAACGCTCAATTTTAATAGAGCTAATCTTCTAAGGCTGAGGGCTGCTCTCCAAGACTTAGACTAGGAGGGAAAATTGGCATCAATGAACACAACACAGAAATGGAAGTTCTTCAAAAAGACTGTATGTGAACACACTGCAAAATACATTCCCATGGGCAGCAAGTTTAAAAGGCTAAAAATCAAACCTATGTGGTTTACGGCCAAAGTAAAAAAAAAAGCTATAGATAATAAAAAAAGAGCTTTTATGAACTATAAAAATGAAGGAACACTATCATCATTTAAACATTACAAAGAATATAACAGATTATGAAAAAAGGAAATAAAGGCAGCAAAAATTTAAAACGAATAACAGATTACAAAAGATGGCAGGACCAACCCCAACAAATTCTTAAAATATATTCATAGTAAAAAGGTCCGGTCCAAGCATGTAAGCCCTTTACAAAATAATCTAGAGTGGGTGACTGGGGACAAAGAGAAGGCAAATCTATTAAATACCTTCTTCAGCTCTGTGTATACAAAGGACCATGGGGGAGCTCTTGTCCATAATGGGCATGGTATTGACACAGTTCCAGATGATCCACATTGGCTCACAATTGATATGATCCAAAAATATTTAGACAGAATAAAGGTGAATAAAGCACCTGGACTGGATGGCATACACCCACAGGTCCTTAAAGAATTGAGCTCTTTTATTTCAAAGCCATTGTTTCTAATTTTTAGGGACTCTTTAATGACTGGTATAGTACCACTGGATTGGCATAAGGCCAATGTGGTGCCAATATTTAAAAAGGGGTCAAAATATTTACCAAGTAATTATATACCTGTTAGTTTAACTTCTATAGTTGGGAAGATACTGGAGAGTTTAATAAAAGACCACATAGAGGAGTTCTTGCTTGAAAAAAATGTTTTAAGCAACAGACAGCATGGATTCATGAAAGACAGACGTTGTCAAACAAATCTGATTTCTTATTATGAGGAGGTGAGCAAAACCTTGGACAGAGGGGTGGTGGTGGACGTGGCATACATGGATTTTGCAAAAGCATTTGACACAGTTCCCCACACATGGCTAATGTGTAAGGTAAAGTATATACAGTAGGCTTAGAAAAATCTGTATGAAAATGGATAGAAAACTGGCTAAAAAATCGTATTCAGAGTAGTGGTTAATGATTCATACTCTGAATGGTCTAGGGTTGTCAGTGGTGTACCCCAAGGTTCAATGTTGGGACCCTTACTTTTTATTATATTTATAAACAATATAGGGTCTGGGATTAAAATTACCATTTCAGCCTTTGCAGATGACACCAAGCTGTGCAGTGGAATAACGTCCTTACAGGATGTCTCCAATTTACAAGCCGACCTCAATGCACTGTTTAATTGGGCAACTGTAGCAAGTCAGGTTTAATGTTGATAAATGTAAGGTTATGCACTTGGGGGTAAGAATATGCATGAATCATACATACTAGGTGGGTACAACTGTGGGAATCAATGGTGGAGAAGGATCTGGGGGTTCTGGTTGATCACAAGCTTAATAATGGCATGCAATGCCAAGCTGCGGCTTCTAAAGCGAGCAAAATCCTCTCTTGTATTAAGAGGTATAGACTCCAGAGAGAGAGATATCATTTTACCCTGGTACAAATAAATAGTAATACCTCATCTGGAATATGCAGTTCAATTTTGTGCACCAATTCACAAAAAGAACATTGGGGAACTGGAGAAAGTACAGAGAAGGGAAACCAAACTGATAAGAGGCATGGAGGAGATCAGCTATGAGGAAAGATTAGAGGAACTGAATTTATTCTCTCTTGAGAAGAGGAGATTAGGGGGGGATATGTTCAACATGTATAAATACATCAGTGATTCATATAGTGAACTCGGTGTTGAGCTATTCACCCTGAGGTCATCACAGAGGACAACGGGGCACGCTTTACGTCTGGAGGAAAATAAATGTAATTTCCAAACAAAGGTTTCTTCACAGTAAGGGCTGTGAAATTGTGGAATAGACTCCCTCTTGGTTCTGGCCAGCTCAGTGGATTGCTTTAAAAAATGCCTGGATTCTTTCTTGGATACACAGAATATAACTGGTTACTATTTATATGTAAAGTTGATCCAGGAAATATCCGATTGCCTCTCGGGGGGTCAGGCAGAAATTTTTTCCCCTGCAGGAGCAAATTAGATCATACTTTGCTGGGTTTTTTTGATTGAACTGCCTTTGTCTTTTTTCAGCCAGACTAACTATGTGTTTAATGCTAGGGGCATTTAGTGCTTGAGCGTAATTTAATTTCAATGGCCAAAATAAATTCTTATTCTGGCCAATGAAATGAAATAATGCCCAAGCGCTTGACCCTTGTACACACGCCTAAATGCTTGTAAAAGTACTTTGATGTTAGGTGTTTTTCTGCCAAAATGCTGATGCCAAGAGGAGGAGCATTTCAAAAATGTCCTGTGTGCATGACGCCTTAAAAGCAACCTGTCAGATTATAAATATGGGGGACAGTTGGGGTCTGAGCTCACCTTTACTTGGCAGCAGTTGTCTTACCTCATGGTCTCCTGCAGTGGGGAAAATAATTATTTGATCCCCTGCAGATTCATACAAAGAAATGAAGGGTCTATGATTTTTATCATATGTGTATTTTAAATGATAGAGACAGCATATCAACCAAAAATCCAGAAAAAAACATGATACAAATGTTATAAATTGAGTTGCAGTTCAGTGAGTAAAATAAGTATTTGATCCCCTACCAACCAACAATAATTCTAGCTTTCACAGACTGGCTATGTGGTACACAGATTAGTCCTGTCAATTTAAGAAGGTGCTCCTAACAGCAATTCATTATGTGTATAAAAGACACCTGTCCACAGTATCTTTCTTCCATTCACCATCATGGGCAAGACCAAAGCGCTGTCAAAAGGCATCAGGGACAAGATTGTAGACCTGCACAAGGCTGGAATGGGCTACAAGACCATCAGCAAGACGTTTGGTGAGAAGGATACAACTGTTGGAGCGATTATTTTGCAAATGGAAGAAATACAAAATAATCATCAATCACCCTCATTCTGGAGCTTCATGCAAGATTTCACCTCATGGGGTAAGGATGATCATGAGAAAAGTGAGGGATTAGCCCAGAACTACATGGGAGGAACTTGTGAATGATCTCAAGGCAGTTTGGACCACAGTTATCAAACAAACCATTGGTAACACAATACACCGCTATGGATTGAAATCTTGCAGCTCCCACAAGGTGTCTGGGATTAAACACAAGGTCCCCGCTGTCAAGAAGACACATGTACAGGCCCATCTGAAGTTTGCCAATTTAACATCTAAATGATTCACAGAAGGACTGGGAGAAAATGCTGTGGTTAAATGAGACCAAAATTGAGCTCTTTGGCATTAACTCGACACGCTGTGTTTTGGAGGAAGAAAAATGCTGACTATGACTCTAAGAACGCCATCCCTACAGTCAAGAACAGAGGTGGAAGCATTATGCTTTGGGACTATTCCTCTGCTAAAAGTACAGGCAGACTTTCTTGCATTGAGGGGCCAATGGACAGGGCCATGTATTGTAAAATCTTAGATAAGAACCTTCTTCCCTCAGCCAGAACACTGAAGATGGGTTGTGGATGGGTCATCCAGCATGACAATGACCCAAAACATACCACCAAGGCAACAAACAAGTGGCTCAAGAAGAAGCACATTAAGGTCATGGAGTGGTCTAGCCAGTCTCCAGAACTTAATCCTATAGAAAATTTATGGGGGGAGCTTAAACTTTGAGTTGCCAAGCAACAGCCAAGAAACCTTAAGGATTTAGAGATCTGTAAAGAAGAATGGTCCAACATCCCCCTGAGATGTGTACAAATCTAGTAACCATCCACAGGAAATGTCTTACCTCTGTGCTTGCCAACAAGGGTTTCTCTATGAATTACTAAGTCATGTTTTGCTTGGGGATCAAATACTTATTTTACTCACTGAACTGCAACTCCATTTATAACATTTTTCTGGATTTTTGGTTGATTTTCTGTCTCTATCATCTAAAACACACCTATGATAAAAAAAATTATAGACCCTTCATTTCTTTGTAAGTGGGCAAACTTACAAAATCTGCAGGGGATCAAATAGTTCGCCCCACTGTATGGTATGTTTGTGGTCTTCTGGCAACCTCTGACCCACTTAACCTGAAGTCCCATTAAATGTAAAGCTAAATATGGGAGAGGAAATAAGATTACTGCATAAGCCCAAGGACCTCTCCCATTTCTTTTTCATTGCAGAGATCCAAATCAGATGAGAGACTTTACTCTAGCAGCATTTGGGGACCAACTTGTGATGGAACGGATCGCATTGTTGAACAATGTGACCTACCAGAGCTGCAGGTGGGGGACTGGATACTGTTTGAGAACATGGGTGCCTACACTATGGTTGCATCTTCTACATTCAATGGATTTCCAAGACCTACTCTCTATCATGTCATGTCAAGAGCACACTGGTAAGAAAAGTCATGATCTAAAGAAGCTATTAGATGAAAGATGATGTGGAGAGTGTATATCTGAAAATGTCTCTTCTTTCCTCAAAGGCAATTAATGCATATTATCCGAGAACATGGTATTGTTCCTGAGTTGCCAAGGCTCAATGGTGTACATGTTTCCTGTGCCTGGAAGAATAGAATGGAGCTGAATTCCATTGCTTGTACTATATAGTTGTCATTGTTTAGTGTATTTGTAGTAGTAACTAATGTTAGTAGTTATATGTAACATCGGTTATTAGCAGTTCCTGTATTTGGATTACATTTTAAGACTGTTTTCACTTTTAGAGTTCAGCATTATTGCAACAATATGTATGATTGAGATG
Organism: Staurois parvus; assembly: GCF_062004578.1. Taxonomy (NCBI): domain Eukaryota; kingdom Metazoa; phylum Chordata; class Amphibia; order Anura; family Ranidae; genus Staurois; species Staurois parvus. Next base: position 6,285,866 of record NW_028317914.1, on the reverse strand, counting down.
GGGTCACATTTATATGTACAGTTGTGTTCAAAATAATAGCAGTCAGACATCACTAACCTGATCAATCACTGTTTTTGGTAGAAACTATATTTCTACATGGCAAATAATTTACTAGCAGGTGTAGTGGAGTAATATAAATCCAACCGACCCAACAGTCATGACATGAATGCTGCTGATTCTGTGTAATTGAATCACTAATTGAAAGGGGCATGTTCAAAATAATAGCAGTGTGGAGTTCTATTAGTGAGGTCCTTCATTCTTTGAAAAACGGGTGGCAATTATTGCCCTTATTTAAGGAAGGAAGGCAGCAAATGTTGTACATGCTGGTTACAATGCATTTCTCTCTGAAATTCTGAGGAAAATGGGTCGTTCCATACATTGTTCAGAAGAACAGCGTACCTTGATGAAAAAGTTGATTGGAGAGGGGAAAACATATAAAGGAGGGCAGACAATGATAGGCTGCTCAGTTAAAATGATCACAAATGCTTTAAAATGGCAACCAAAACCTGAAAGACGAGGAAGAAAGTGAAAAACTACCATTGGAATGGATAGAAGAATACCCAAAATGGCAAGGACTCAGCCAACAATCAGCTCCAGGAAGATCAAAGAAGGTCTAAAGTTACCTGTGAGTACTGTTACAATTAGAAGACGCCTATGTGAAGCCAAGTTATCTGCAAGAAGCCCCCGCAAAGTCCCACTGTTGAAAAAAAGACATGTTCTGAAGAGGTTACAATTTGCCAAAGAGCACATTGACTGGCCTAAAGAGAAATGGTGCAACATTTTGTGGACTGATGAAAGTAAGATTGTTCTTTTTGGGTCTAGTGGCTGGAGACAGTTTGTCAGACGACCCCCAAACACTGAATTCAAGCCACGGTACACTGTGAAGACAGCGAAGCATGGTTGCGCAAGCATCATGATATGGGGATGTTTCTCATACTACGGTGTTGGGCCTATTTATCACATACCAGGGATCATGGATCAGTTTGAATACATCAGAATACTTGAAGAGGTCATGCTGCCTTATGCTGAAGAGGAAATGCCCTTGAAATGGGTGTTCCAACAAGACAACGACCCCAAACAGCAGTAAACGTGCAACATCTTGGTTCCAGACCAACAAGATTGATGTTATGGAGTGGCCAGCCCAATCCCCGGATCTTAATCCAATAGAAAACTTGTGGGGTGACATCAAAGATGCAGTTTCTGAGGCAAAACCAAGAAATAGAGAAGAACTGTGGAATGTAGTCCAATCATCCTGGGCTGGAATACCTGTTCACAGGTGCCAGAAGTTGGTTGACTCCATGCAACACAGATGTACAGCAGTTCTCAGAAACAGTGCTTATACAACAAAATATTAATTAAGTGATTCAAAGGAAAGCAGAATCTTCAAACATTTTTCAGTTTATATAGTGAATGTTTGAGCTTGTAAAGAAGAATACAAACACTGCTATTTTTTTGAACAGTCTAATATTCACTTTTCTTCAATTTTTTAGAGGAACAACACAAATTTGATATATATTTCTTCATGTTTTGATTTGTAATAGAATGTGTAGTGTTCCCAATGCATTTGTGTGTATGGAAATAAAAGCTGTTAGAGGGATTTTGAGCTTTATTCCCTTTTTTCAACACACTGCTATTATTTTGAACACAACTGTATTCCTCTGGAAACTGTTTAATAGTATAGCTTTTATTCCCCTTTTTAATTGCAATATTGATGGTATAAGATGTGCAGCTGTTCCTCAAGCATTTTGTAACCTATGCACTAGGAGACAGTAATTGGACCTGTTTTTACATAGTAAAGTACTGTATGTTAAAAAAAACAAGTGCTGGCTCAAGGCTGTGGGTTACATGGCTTCCAAAAAACATCATCGATTACAGTGTTTTGGTTTGCAACAAGTACACAAATGAGTTATCATTATTGGCCTTGGTTAAAAGTGTTCTGAGAAGTTCAGAAATAAAAAAAAATTTTATACTTACCTAGGTGGATGCAGTATTGGTCCAATGCTGCATCTGTCCCCAACAGCTTCTAAGACCGAGAACTGAGCAATCAAAGACTGCTGTTTGCTCAGTTCTAGGTCTTCAGTGAGCAGAGAGCCAGTGAGTGTCGGTCAAGGGCTCAGTGCTCTGCACTTCCAGTGCCCACTGGAGTTCCAGGCTGTGGAGGAAGCAGGAACGGTTGGACTCAGGCTCTCAGCAGCTCACTGAGGGGCTGAGCAAGCTGCCAGTCCAGGCACCTGGGTGGATCCCAAGATTAAAGTCAGGATAGCATATCCCAGAACTTATGGAGAAGGCCTGACAGGAAATCCTTCCCCTACAAGTTCCCATAGTTCTCTTTTAGGAATAAGGTTGTCCAAACCAAATTTCTTTATTTGTCATATTATACTCCCTGTCTCCTTTTTTGTTAGGGTAAGCTATACTTTGCTGTTTATTCTACATGCTCCTCTGCGGATGGCACGTTCTACCATATGGTCAGGTATGGAATGCCTACCTATTAGAGTATTTTGGTCCAAGGTCGCTGATTTTATTAGTTTGCCCAACATTTGTAATCCATTATGTTGGATATTCAGCTATATTAAAGTTGATGCTCTCCCTAACTGTACCAAGCTTTTCTTGAATTTAGTTTGATTTTATGCCAAGAAATCTATAGCTGTTCACTGGAAATCACAAGCTCCCCCTGCTGTGACCTCCTTGTCTCAATTTAGTCAATCAAGTAATCCCACTATACAAACTGACAGAAAATTTCTCAGGGCAACCCCTGGCTTCTTATAAGATTTGGGACTCATGGGTGAGCGCTGAGTGTACTGTACCACCTCATACTTTGAGTATTGTTTAGGACCAGGACCCACTTATCTTTGATTGTTACAAATGTATACATTGTCTGTAAGATTACAGCCCAAAAACCATCCTTTTTTTTTGTCATTCGGGATTCCTGGTATCCTGCATATTTTGTGCTCATTCGTGTTGGTATTCTATATACAGTATTGAATGGACATTCTGTTTTTTTTCTGTGTAGCGCTACCATCTAGATGACTGCTGAGTTTTGGGGTCCCTCTAAGCTCTGTGCAGCCAGGCAATATGCATTTTCCACACTTTCTTCCAAAGTTAGTAAACAGTTCATGAACCTGGTTTTTATTGTTTTATTAGGGGTTAACAACTTGGATGGGGTTTAGGGGTATATGGAATGCCCAATGGAACTGAACAACCTAGAGGACCAACGTCTCAGGCAAAGTGGCAAGAATCCAGAAAAAGGCACAAAATAGATCCTAGGCTCTCTACTCCTTCAGAAGTGGGACTTCCTTTCTGACAGATTAGCACACAGTAGAGGTCATTCTTTCCAGCTTCCAACCTGTAGGCTGGGCCCCCTCCTCAAGCTTTCCACCAGCAGCACCTCCTCATTCGATCTTCCACCCGACTCCCTTGCTGACCATGCTGTCTTCAAGTTAAGGGCTGACCTAGCCACCATGCCAGGCTTCCTGCCTGGGGATTGGCCAAATTAAGTATGCAGATCAGCTCCTCCTCACCCACTGCTTCTAGAAACTTCTTCTCCAAGTTTCTAGAGAAGGGGGTGGGATCAGAACTGACCTGTAGAGCCCTTCAGCCTTAACCTAAAGTAGCCTCTCTGACTCACTCTCAGGCCGACTCATACCCAGGCTTCTAGCAAGCTGCTAACTATGCACCCAGATAAAAACAAACACCTGTGCACTAAAGGCAATTACATCTGTATTATACCTTATCTCTATGTGAGTAATGTTTGCCTTTTTATTTTGTACTATTCAATTTTGTACACAATAAAGTTATCTTAAAAAAAAAAAGACAAACGTTGTGATCTTTCCAGAGTCTGGATCAGCACAGTGATGTCAGCCAACAACAGGATTTAACCCGCTGTCAGGTGAGAACAGGTCACATGAGTGCAGAACGAAGTGCACTCCTATGACTCACAGGAGAAGTAGGGCCAAAAGAGCTTTGGCCCTACTTCTGTAATGTGTTTAATAAGGTATTGTGTATACACAGGATTTCATTTGGTAAAATCCGCTGTGTACTTTTGCTACAATTTTACTTGTGACATGTGCAACATACTGCCATATGCCATTTCCTACTGACTCCTCGGCTAAACTGCTGTAGTAACTTACTGCAAGCAAACAGCACAGACGATTGGAGCATTAAGCTACATCTTCACTCTTCTGATACTGAAATCATACTTGGTGCTTAGCTTCTGTCACATTAAACTGATAAAATATGTGGGAATTTAAGGTGGCACTAAAGTCCCGCTTTTAAAAACTGCGAGCAAACACCTGCATGCTGTGATGACTGCACTGTTGCACATGTGCAGGGGTGACATTGTCCCACACTGTTCAAATACGGCCACAGTCTGGCATCTGGAGGAAGCCAGGTAGAAGATGACGTTGATCAACGAAGGGACGTTGGACTGTTGAAAGAAAGGTAAGTCTTGCAGAGTTTAGTTTCGCTTTAAGATGTTTGCATCATTAAAATATGTAAATTAAACTTGCTTACATCATACTGAAAATGCTAGCAGCCTGGCGGTCGCTGGTTTAGGCACTTTTACCTGCTTTTGGGTCATTGACTCAAAAACAAATGAACAATTAACAAAATTTTGACAAAAGTGAGTTTTATAGAACATTTGTTTAGCTCATTACATAAATGTAAGGTTAATCAAATAACTTGGATTTCAGTTTTACTCAAATTTAGTTGATGCAAAAATGAATACACCCCACAACAAAAACTACTACATCCAGTATTTTGTATGACCTCCATGATGTGTAAGGACAGCACCAAGTCTTCTAGGCATGGAATGAACAAGTTGGTGACATATTGACCCTGATTTACTATTGTGCCTAGGCACATTTCTGTGGGCTAACGTCTACTTTATAATAGCGACCGTCTACTTTTAGACTGCAAAGACATTTACTAAAGAGAAGTGTCAACAAGTAGACTCCAAATCGAATTTACTTACAAGACACAGATCAGGAATCAGACTCAAAGAGCAGACTTGCTAAGAAGCACGTCTAACACCATGAAAAATCACTGCAGAGACATGTTCACATTGAAATTTGCTTTGCCAAATATCAGGATTTCACTTTAAACAATATCTGACATTTAAAAAATGTTTTAAAATGTGTAAAAAATTGTTTTTTTAAAGCAAGTTGTCACAGTGAAGAACTAGACGCTTTTCCAGTGTCTATGGCCGGATATAACTGAGCATGTGCAGAACACATTTTAGACGTCTTCTGTGGGCGCTTTCTTTTTAGACCCTGTTCAATAGTAAATCTCAGTGTGGATTCCTCTGACAGCCGACACTCGGTCGCGTCTACTGTGTTTGACAAACAGCACTAGGCATATCTTTATGTATTCTAATTTGATTTCCTTAGTTCTGTTGATTCTATTTTTGTTTCTTATACTTTATATTTTTTTCTGTAATGATTTTACTTATTTTGAAGATCTAGATAATATTTATTTTGACAGCTGAATGTAAAAATAAAGGTCTGCAATAAAAAAAATTAAAAAAAAACTGCATGGGGTCCCTCCTCCCATCCATACCAAGCCCTTCGGGTCTGATATGTTTATTAAGGGTTAACTCTATGCCAATCCTGAGTTTACTGCTGATTACCCATTACTGACCCGGCTTGATCCTGACCTTGCTCCTGTCTGCTGCTACTCTGTCTATGACCCCGGCTTGGTCCTGACCTTGTTCCTGTCTGCTGCTCTGTGTATGACCCCGGCTTGATCCTGACCTCACTCCTGTCTGCTGCTACTCTGTGTATGACCCCAGCTTGATCCTGACATTGCTCTTGTCTGCTGTTCCATATTGATCCTGGCTCTGGCTACTGGCTACTCTACCCATCCCATCCTCTGGGATCCACGTGTTCTCTGGAGAAACTCATCCTGCAACTGGAACACCCATGGGTTCCATCTCATCAGGCATTTCTAAGCAGCAACACCACTGGCAACCCATGCTTCTTTGGGCACTGCACCTCCTGTTTCCACCTCCAGGGACACACTGCACTTAGCTGTAAGGGGAGCCCTCTCTATTGCAGCCTCCGGTCAGGCACCTGACATGCAGCTCCACAGAAGGACACTGCAACCACCACGTTTCACTATAGGCACCATGCATTTTAGTTTGTACTCCTCACCTTTGTGCTGCCATACAGTTTTGAAGCCATCAGTTAAAAAAAAAAAATTTGTCTTGGTACCATCACTCCAGAGTGCAGAGTAACAGTAGTCTTCTTCTTTTGTGGCACAGGCCCTGGCAAATTTTAGGTGGGTTAGCATGGGCTTTAGGAGAGGCTTCCTTTGTGGACGACATCCATGCATGCCATTCCTCTGCAGTGTATGCTGTATTGTGTCATGGGAAACAATCACCTCAGTGGCGCTTTTCTTCAACCCTTCTCATCAGAAGACTGTCCTGTCAAGCTGTTAACTTGAATGGATGGCCTGGACGTCTGTGAGATGGTTGCAGTTCCATCTTAAATTTTTGTATCACTTTTGCTACAGTATTCTGACTAATAAGTGAAGCTTTGCTGATCTCCTTGTAACCTTCATCTTTCTTGTGTAAAGAATTAATTTTTCTCAGGCCTTGTGACATTTCTCTTCCATTTGGTGCCATTGGTGACAGTATGAAATGGGAAGGGGTTTTCTTTAATTAAAGCTCTTTTATAATCAACTGTCTGCTGGACACCTGTTTAATGAATAATGACTCACCTGTACTTGAATTCTTGTTAATTAGGATTTTGTTGTCTAAAATTTCACTTTGCTCCTAAAGACTTTCATTGGGGTACAATTCATTTTTTCAACATGGTCTTGAATTAATTTATTAGGAAAAATACTTTTTTGTGGGAAAAATACTTTTGTGAGTGCAAATTAACAAATCTTGTTTGCAATCAATGGCCTGCATTTGTGGGAGTATTTTGTAGTATAGTGTCTCATAGAAAATGTTGATTCTGAAAGACAAGAAAAGGTTTTCTAACAAATCTGTTGGGGTGTACTCATTTATGTTGAGCACTGTATATGGGATTTATCAGATGCTTCACTACTGCTTTTTTAAGATATCAGAACAGACTTAAATTCTAGTCACAGTGCTATACACCTTTTTTGTAACCTTTCAATTTAGCGAACTCCAATATGTTGTAAACATTTAGGCCTTTTTATTTTAGTAATAATTTATATTGCGTGCTTCAAGACAAGACATCTTGCAGAAACAAATAAAGGGAAAAAAATGTTGCAATATATCCAAACAAGGAAGAACAACCAATTTCAGTAGTCAGACACAACAATATTCCAGAATATTTATATAGAACTGTAAATAAAGATAGCATGCAAAAAAGTTGTGGTATCTAGATCAGAGTTCGCTATGGATGAGATGAGCATGAGAAAAAGAGGGAGGAGGAGAAAAAAAAAAGGGGGGGTGGAAATGGGGTTACAGGGAGTACCCCTGCCCAGAGCATATGGGGGTAGTGGAGTAAACAAACATAATATTTCATCTGGAACTCTGAGAGCCATATCAATATAATTTTTCTGGTAACGCTACTTATAATCCATCTTTACTGGATTTCTCTAAGGGACAGAAGAGGACATATACAGAAAGATCGATAGTTTGGGCACTCCAGCTAAAAATTTGTATTAATGTGCATAAAGAAGCCAAGGAAAGATGGAAAAATCTCCAAAAGGCATCAAATTACAGATTAGACATTCTTATAATATGTCAACAAAAGTTAGATTTTATTTCCATCATTTACACTTTCAAAATAACAGAAAACAAAAAAATGGCGTCTGCAAAAGTTTGGGCACCCTGCAGAATTTATAGCATGCACTGCCCCCTTTGCCAAGCTGAGACCTGCCAGTGTCATGGATTGTTCTCAATCATCGTCTGGGAAGACCAGGTGATGTCAATCTCAAAGGTTTTAAATGCCCAGACTCATCTGACCTTGCCCCAACAATCAGCACCATGGGTTCTTCTAAGCAGTTGTCTAGAAAACTGAAACTGAAAATAGTTGACGCTCACAAAGCTGGAGAAGGTTATAAGAAGATAGCAAAGCGTTTTCAGATGTCAATATCCTCTGTTTGGAATGTAATTAAGAAATGGCAGTCATCAGGAACAGTGGAAGTTAAAGTAAGATCTGGAAGACCAAGAAAAATATCAGACAGAACAGCTCGCAGGATTGTGAGAAAAACAATTCAAAACCCACGTTTGACTGCACGATCCCTCCAGAAAGATCTGGCAGACACTGGAGTTGTGGTACACTATTCCACTATAAAGAGATACTTGTACAAATATGGTCTTCATGGAAGAGTCATCAGAAGAAAACCTCTTCTACGTCCTCACCACAAAAATCATCGTTTGAACTTTGTAAATGAACATATAGACAAGCCTGATGCATTTTGGAAACAAGTTCTGTGGACCGATGAGGTTAAAATTGAACTTTTTGGCCGGAATGAGCAAAGGTACGTTTGGAGAAGGGGCACAGAATTTATTGAAAAGAACCTCTGTCCAACTGTTAGGCATGGGGTTGGATCAATCATGCTTTGGGGTTGTGTTGCAGCCAGTGGCACAGGGAACATCTCACGAGTAGAAGGAAAAATGGATTCAATAAAATTTCAGCAAATTTTGGATGGTAACTTGATGCCATCTGTGAAAAAGCTGAAGTTAAAGAGAGGATGGTTTCTACAAATGGATAATGATCCTAAACACACCTCGAAATCCACGGGGGATTACATCAAGAGGCGTAAACTGAAGGTTTTGCCATGGCCTTCACAATCTCCTGACCTCAACATAATTGAAAATCTATGGATAGACCTTAAAAGAGCAGTGCGTGACAGACAGCCCAGAAATCTCAAAGAACTGGAAGACTTTTGTAAGGAAGAATGGGCAAAGATACCTCAAACAAGAATTGAAAGACTCTTGGCTGGCTACAAAAAGCGTTTACAAGCTGTGATACTTGTCAAAGGGGGCAGTACAAGATATTAACTCTGCAGGGTGCCCAAACTTTTGCAGACACCATTTTTTTTGTTTTCTGTTATTTTGAAAGTGTAAATGATGGAAGTAAAATCTAACTTTTGTTGACATATTATAAGAATGTCTAATCTGTAATTTGATGCCTTTTGGAGATTTTTCCATCTTTCCTTGGCTTCTTTATGCACATTAATACAAATTTTTAGCTGGGGTGCCCAAACTTTCGATCCCCACTGTAGGTGTTGTAGTTACTGGAGTATTGGAAGTCGTGCCAATAGTACAATGATTTGCGGAGGTGTTCCCCCTTCCTTTTCTTTAGACCTTCCAAATCAGCAATCTTGTTCACCACAGCAATCCACTGGCCCACTGTTGTGAGGGAGGGGGGGTCTGTGCATTTCCTTTTCTGTGGGATGCAGATTTTTTGTTGCATTCAGCAAATGCATCAAAAGTGATTTTCATATATCTACATCGAGACAGAGGGGTTAGATGGAGTAGATATGTTTCTGGCTTGTCGTCCAAGCATATATCAGTACTTTATACCAAAGTGTCAGTGCTTTATACCCTGATTCCTGTAGTCTACTGGCTAAAAAATGAGCGGCAGGCAAAGTATAGGATATGTTCTCACGGCTTATCCGTAAATGTCAGGTCTAGGTCCTGTTCCTATTTTGCCTATGCATTAAGGCACATACTGTAGCTTTCAGGTGGAGTAAACAAAATAGCATAGGTTTTAGAGAGAGCATGGCATAGAGGGTTTGGGTCTAGTCAGTATTTAGATTTCTTGGGGGTCCCCCTCACAAGGAGGACAAGTAATGTCAGATCTGCATCGCCCTCCATTAGTCTAAGGGGGGTGACACCATATTCTTGATGTCCCCTATGAAACTCCATTGTGTTCCCCTAATTTGGTTAGACTGAAGGAAAATTTTGAATTTAGGATCATCCAGACCTGGTGGAAAGTCTAACGCCCCAACAACTGGGGATAAAGATGTAAAAATGGAGGAGGGAGTTCTAGACAGGCATCAAGCCATACTGAGGTTCAGGAGCGTAGTTCCAATCAAAGGGTGAGATTTGACCCATGTCAGTAGCGGAGCCTTTTGCCACAGAAGGGTCTGTAATGACATTGGGGATGAGTCTTGTTCCAACCCTACCCACGCCTTCTCTCGGGAATGTTAGATCCAATCAAGCGTCCTCGCCATATTTACTGCATAGTAGTATTTTAGTTCGGTCCAGGAAACCAATGCCATTGGCATAGGCCACAACTTTGTGATGGGTATTCCCACTTTGCATGCCCCCAATTGTCCAGGTTGGCTCTGATATGACAAAGAAGGGGTTTCAAAACCAACACAAAGTTCAGGGGCGAGAGGGGACATCCCTGCCGGGTCCCATTGTTCATGGTAAAGGTCGAAGAAATCACTTCATTGGCCCTCACTCCTGCAGTCGGCTGAGAGTAAATAGCATCAATCCACTTACACATTTTGGGGCCTAAACCTACATGTCGGAGAGTCTGTCTCATAAAGAGCAAGTTGACTCGATCAAAAGCTTTTTCCGCATCTGCTGAAATCAGCATCAAGGGAATGGCTTCCGACTGGACTCTGTGGATCAGGTTTAGGGCATGGCATGTGTCGTCCCTGGCCTCTCTGTTAGGAGTAAAGCCCACTTGGTTACAATGAATCAACACTGGAATGACTAATATTAGTCATTAATATAAATATTAATTTACCTCTCCACCCCTCACCTCACCCCCACATTCTCCGCCCGCATCACTCACCTCCTAAACGACATCTCTGACTGGATGTCGCTCCATTTCCTAAAGCTTAACCTCTCCAAAACAGAGCTTCTCGTATTTCCCCCTGCCCGCGCCCCCCCCCCCCATCCTATCCATCACTACCAACAACACCACCATCAATCCTGCCCCCCAAGCCAAAGTCCTTGGCGTCATTCTGGACTCAAACCTTTCCTTCCAACCTCATGTCAAATCACTTACAAACACATGCAGGCTCCACCTCCGCAACATCGCCAAGATACGCACCTTCCTTACCCCAGACACCACTAAACTACTCATACACTCCCTGATTGTCTCACGCCTCGACTACTGCAACTCCCTCCTCACCGGCCTACCCCAGTGCAAGCTCTCCCTGCTTCAGACCATCCTGAACTCAGCAGCTAGACTCATCCACCTCACCTCTGCCACCCCCCTCTGCCTCTCCCTCCACTGGCTCCCGATTGCCCAATGCATGAAATTCAAACTACTCACTCTGACCTACAAAGCCATTCACAACACTGCCCCTAACTACCTCACCAACCTGATTCCCAGGTACCACCCTACCCGTACCCTTCGCTCTTCACAGGACCTCCTTCTATCCTGCTCCCTGGTCTCCACCTCCCACGCAAGACTGCAAGACTTCTCCAGGTCATCCCCCATCCTCTGGAACTCACTACCCCAATCCATCAGACTGTCACCTTCCCTCCTCACCTTCAGGCGCTCCCTGAAAACCCACCTCTTCGGGGAAGTCTACCCCACCCTCACCTAACAGTCGTACTCCTTCATTCCTCCTACCACTCCATCCCCCACAGCCACTTCCTCCTATGCCACTACCCTCTCCCTCCTAGATTGTAAGCTCGAAAGAGTAGGGCCCTCTAACCCCTCGTGTGCTGTTTGTAGTTGCTGTACTGTTTCATGTATTGTCCCTTCCTCTATTGTACAGCGCTGAGCAAACCATTTGGTGCTATATAAACTCGATGTAATGTAATGTAATATTAGATGTAAAGCTAGAATCTTTGTGAAAACCATAAGGTTGACATTCAGTAATGAAATAAGGTGATAATTCGCACAGTCCGATCCATCCTTTCCCTTTTTCTGTATCAAGGCAATGTGGGCATGTAGGGTCAACCGGCAAGCATGCCCCCTCCAAGAGGGTGTTATAAGAGGTGACCAACTGTGTGGTAAGCTAGTCCTTGAACATTCAGTAATAGGTCAACGGGAAACCATAAGGTCCTGGGCCCTTGTCCATGGTCTGCATTGCTGCAAAAACCTCCTCTGTCGGAATTGGGTGCTCCATGGCTCCCCTCTCCTGCCTAGAAAGCTGAGGCATGCCAGAGGCACACAGATAATCATCTATGGAAGATATGCAGTCCTGCAACTCGCGGGGGGAGCCCTGCTGGGAAAGATTATATTGCTTTTTGTAGTATGTCTTAAAGCAGTTTACAATCTCCTGAGACCTAAAAAGTTTGTTACTCTGAGGGGTAGTTATGGATGGATTATAAGTATGAGATTGCACCTCTTTCAACACTCTGGCCAGGGGCCGATTTGGTTTGCTCCCAAATTCATAGAAGTGTCATCTGGAATACATTAATTTCATCTTTGTTTTAGTAAGCAGAATGGAGTTAGCATTCATTCAGGCTTCATTTGCCAGTTGGGTGAGATGTGTCCCCTAAAAGTAGGGAGAGCGAGATAGGTGCATGGGCTGAGATTGTACAAGTGCCTATACTGCTAGAGAGTACCAGTGGAAGAATGGATTGCTCTACCAATAAATAATCCAGTCTAGAGTAAGATTTACAAACTGCTGAAAAGAACATATAATCTCTGTCATCACTGTTCATAATTCTCCACACATGTACCAATAGTTCACCCACCAAAACCTTCTTAAGTCTATGTAATGCAGCAAAGGAAAGGTGAGAGGGACCTTGGGAGATATCCAGCGCTATATTGAGATCACCCCCTACAATGCAAGTATCATCTTGAACATCAGAGAGCTTCTCTAAAGTTTATTCTATGAAAGCAATTTGACCGGTATTGGGAGCGTATATACATTGCTCAAAAAAGTTAAAGGAACACTTTGAAAACACATCAGATTGCAATGGGGAAAAATATATGGATATATATACTGATATGGACTGGGTAATGTGTTAGGAACATAAGGATGCCCAATCGTTTGATGGAAATGAAAATTATCAGCCTACAGAGGACTGAATTCAAAGACACCCTGAAAATCAAAGTGAAAAAATGCTGCAGCAGGCTAGTCTATTTTGCTGAAATTTCATTGCAGCAACTCAAAATGGTACTCAGTAGTTTTTATGGCCCCCCACGTGCTTGTATGCATGCCTGACAACTTCAGGGCAAGCTCCTAATGAGACAATGGATGGTGTCCTGGGGTATTTCCTCCCAGATCTGGACCAGGGCATCACTTAGCTGATGGAGAGTCTGAGGTGCAACCTGGCGGCGTCAGATGGACCCAAACATGATATCCCAGAGATGCTCTATTGGATTTAGGTCTGGCGAGCATGGAGGCCATTCAGTATAGTATCAATTCCTTCATCCTCCAGGAACTGCCTGCATACTCTCGCCACATGAGGCCGGGCATTGTCGTGCACTAGGAGGAACCCAGGACCCACTTCTGTGATAGAAAAGACTAGCAGAACAGATTTAGAGGGTGCCCTTTGCCGAGAAGTTACCAAGCAGAGAGCAAGAGGTGTGAGACCAGAGGGCCTCAACAAAAAGTATTAACCACAACATAACTTATATTAACTCATCCCTACTGTTCCATAGATGAGGGAGCAAGGCCTATTTGAGTGGGTACAGTGAAAGTCATGGGGAGACTCAGTAACCCTATGGGGATCTCTCCAACTATAAATGTATATAATAAACAGTGTAAAGTATACAACATATTAATATGCAGATTCAAGGAACTCCTGTGCAATTTCTCCGCCCCCCAAGTAGGTGACGGGAAAGGAGAGGGAATTAAGTACCATGTACTCCAATAACGCCCGTAGTCACACCCCTCTCAATGCAGTAGATTACAGAGGGCAGAAACACTGGGTCAGGGAAGAGCACAGTGGATGGGTAACACTTAACATCCATACATCAATAAGATAGGATATTTCAAATAGATCCTGTGAAGTTCCCTGTCCCCAGACAGGTGACCTGGGGAGTGGGGAGAGAGGGAATTGAGTATAGCCTGCCCCCATGGCATTTAGAGATGAGGCCCCCTCTACATGGCAAGAGGCCACATGAACCGAACACACCAAAACAGGGAAGATCACATGGGATGAAAAAAACTTGGCTTCCATGTCACCTGTAGGAAATGTCCCAGACGCCTGCCCAGGGGCAATACCCATATGTCCGCTCTAAAATCAGCCTACCGAACCAAATACTGTACAAGGTTGCTACCATTTAGGAAAATTCAAAGTAACATGAGCTTAATATAATTGTTGTACTAGGAATATATATAGGCTTCATGATGACTCCTAAGTATAACCAGGGACTGTAGTATAGGAACATAGCAGCATCAGTCATGATTCAGGATCCGATGGCCTAGAACGGGAGGCAGGGATGGCCAAACTTCTAGAGCGGGGTTGTCTTCATCGTCGTGGTTCCGTTTCTGTTCAAAAGGATCTCCAACCAGTTCAGAACTGTAACTGGTTCAATACCCAGGAAAATGAAGAGAATAGTGCAAAGTAAATTCTCCTTGGTAATAAGAACATCAAACGGGAAGCCTCATTTGTAATGGGCACCTGCAACTCCTATGGCCGATAGAAGTGGGTGCACTGCCCTGCACATCCCTAGGGTAGCCTGGGATAGATCACCTTGAAGATGGATGGAGGTGCCATCAAATTCCATGGGGTCAAGTTGCCAGGCCTTCTTGAGGATAAGCTTCTTTTCTCTGAAATAGTTAACTCTGCAGAGAACCCTGTGCACCGTTAGACAATTTCTGTCTTGGGGGGGGGGCATGGTCCAGGCACTTATTGAAGATCATCAAAACTCAGGCCTGTAAATCCACTGGCACAGTAGCCTCAGGGATCCCATGGATCCTGATATTATTGTTCCTGTGTTCTATTACTTCTGCCCTGTGGTGCAGATGGATAAGTTTAGATTTGTGTTGTGACACCATGGACTACAGTGCAGTGACCCTGGTGTCTAGGGCTGAGTAGAAACTCAGTAGAAACTCAGTTGTCAGTAGATGCTAGGTGCTCTCTCAAATCATCCACTTCCCTTTTCAAAGAAGATTCTATCCGCTGTGCTCAAATATCTAGCTCTCGTTTAGTGGTCAACGAGATAAGGCTCTGCTGTATTTCCCCCATCTGTTGAATCCCCGCAGAGGCCTTGGATCAGGCAGGGGAAGGAGACCGGCATATCACTGGCGTTAGGATTGGTGACAGGTTCCTTACCTCGGTGAGGTGTTCAGGAGAGCTGCTGCTGGAGGATGGTAGATGCTGCTCTGCAGAGCGGCAGGGAGCTGGACGGTGCCATCTTGGTCATATGGGCCTCGGAGCTTCCGAGGAATATAGAAGGCTGTGCGGTGAAGAATCGGGCCAGATCTCCCGCTGGATTGCGCTGTGGGCGGCTGCAGAACTTCCTCCAAGTGGGCATCTGGTGGGAGACTGTCCAGTTAGCCTGAAAGAGTCGGCAAGAGAGCCCAGAGATCCGGGAGCTCACTCACAAGCATCCGCTCCTCTCCATAGCTAGCCACACCTCCCAATTTAGGCCCTTTTAATGTCTGCAGATAAAAGATCTGGGACCTCAGATGACATTGGGAGTCCTAAGACTCAATAATCTAGAGAGCTAATTAACCTGCCTTATATATTCAAATGACAGCACCCCACATGAATGTAGATACAGAGCTATAATCTTTGGTATTGGATCCCGCTTCTGGTGCTCGTGCGTGGCCACAGGGCCATGTGGCAGGATCTGTGACTGCTGTGTCCAACGGACACAGCAAAGCACCAATTGGGGTAAGTGGGCTGCTGGGATTGGCCCTTTGTATCATGTGATCGCTGTGACCAATCACATCGATCACATGAAGAGTAATAAAAAATGGCTATTGCCAAAAAAGGAAGAAAGAAAGGAATCAAAGGAAAAGGAGGAGAATGAACTCCTCACAGAAAAAAGGAATGGGACTATAAAGGTGCCAGGATGGACTTTTTCAAAGGTGAAACAATGTTATAGATTAAAATATACAATGTTTATTGTCAAATCAATAAAAATTATTTTTAACTTTAAAAATTTAACATTTGAGTATGCCAACAATAATGGTAATACTTGTATAAAAGCATAGATCTGGTGCAATATTTCTCTACATGTTTTGCTTGTTTAAGGCTTCTTCAGGGGATAATAGATATAGCACCTATAACAACAACATATCAATTATACATTGTGCAAATAAAATAGATATTTGGATACATAAATCAGAAATTTCAAATCACATCAGGTATCAAAGACTACATATAAGAAATATATTGTTGCTAAGAATTGATGAAGGGCAACTTACCAAAGATTTCATAATGCTTCAAATAGACAATGTACAAAGTAATTAAAGCCAATTATATAGGACAAAGAATTCTCCAAATAGCCTGGACAAGATGGCGCCTCAGATGGTTGGTAGAAGAGCACACATGCTATGTATGGAAATAACAAGACATCACCACTACTGAATATTTCCAGAAAAAACACTTGCTCAGAAAATCGAGTAACAAATTGTTGTACCTTAAACATTTGTGGTAGGCGTCAATAGCTCAATACTCCACATCTACAATTATTGCCATTTGGTTTCATTATGTCACATCAAAGAAAACGAACAACAGATGTCCATATTGGATACTGAAAAATAAATGTAACATGCTTTTCAAAACACTTGAACCTACCATCATTCCCAATGGTGTTGCACATACTAGAATGTAATTTGAATATTCAACCTACCTCCAATTAGAGCAAAATTAATTAACCAGAGGGGAGGTGGAAATAGCAAGAGTATCAAAACCAAAAAAACACCAAAGAACCAGAAATCCAATCCTCAAGCAGAGAAGCGCATACTAATAAGTGGAAATAAACACAAAAATTTAAGGAAAAATATAAATCTTGGGAGACCTATAGTATACAATAGCAGTTACAAGCTCCAAGATATATCAAAGTAAGATCTCACTAATAAAGTGCCAGCACTGCAACACCACCTCCCCATCAACCACACAATTATTTGAACCAAACCAGCTATTTATATGTGCTCTTCCCGCTGCGTATGATGTCGATGACGTCATGACGCCGCCGACGTGATGACACGGTATGGACGTTGGACGTCACCTCCGCCCTCCATGCACAACAAGCGCCAACAAACATAGCCTTTCCAGAACATCACAGTGCTGTGGGAAACACCCCACAGTCACACAGGAGGAGAAAACCAGCCAAGGCACAGCAACACTAATATACCAATTGCCAATCTTAGCCTTAATTTAGCCTTGAACGCCCGACACAGTTCAAGGTGCCATCTGTAGGACAAATGTCAAATTGCAATGTACATAAATACCTCACACAATGCACATAAGGTGGGGAGTGTAAATCCCATTCAACATCCATCCAATCAGCCAAACGCCACATGCGCAAACTAATGATAAATATTGAAAGTAGTTATCAATCAGTCTTAATTTGAAAATAGATGGTTAAATTGTAAAATGATACCCCTCAAAAATTCGTAAGATGATGCAATATAAGCATCTGAAGTATTAGAAACAGAGAATACATGGATACATACAGTAGAAGGATGGCCAATGTTAGAATCACTAATAATAAAGATTATAGAAAAGATTTGAAACTATTTAAATCTGGAAATTTGGTAGCTTGCAAAGTAAAACTCCACCTGGTTTCACGTTGCAATAGAAGACAATCCACATCACCACCTCTCTCATGGATGGGAATATGTTCTAGCGCAAAGAAATGTATTTTTGATAAATCATAATTATGGTATAAATCTACGTGTCTGCTAATGGGGGTTTCAGGTATTTTTTTGGCAATTAAAGGTGTGTGGCCATGGATGCGTTGGAAAAACATCCGTTTTAGTTTTACCTACATAAAATGCCCCACAGTCACACAACATCAAGTTCACAACACCCATAGTTTGACAATTTACTGAACATCTAGGTGTATACATACGTCCATTTGGTAAATTGACTGCAGTAGCTCTTAACAGAAAACGGCAAAAATTGCATTTTCCACAAGGTGATGTACCCATTTGTTTGCGTTTAGACAAATCCTTTATTACATAATGACTCTGTACCAATTGATCCTTCAGGGATCTCGATCTACGGAATGTAATCTGTGGTGAAGAACTGATATATTTAGAAACCATATCATCTGCCTACAGTAAATACCAAAATTTACCTAAAATTTTACATACTTGTTGCTCTTGACCTGTGAAACTGGTAATAACTCTAGTGGTAGAAGGACTAGGTCAAAAATGGATGGCGCCTTGAACTGTGTCAAGAGTTCAAGGCTATATTAAGCCTAAGTTTGGCAATTGGTATATTGGTGTTGCCGTGCCTTGGCTGATTTTCTCCTCATGTGTGTCTGTGGGGTGGTTCTGGAGCAGCCATGATGGTTGATGCTTGTTGTGCATGGAGGGCGGAGGTGACATCCAATATCCATGCCGCGTCATCATGTCGGTGGTGTCATGATGTCATCAATGTCATATGCGGCAGGAAGGGCGCAATTGGTTGATTTGTGTGATACACAAGTTACAATGTCTTGTACATAATCAGAACCAGGCACTGAAAAAGTCTCACATATGTGGTATCACCATACTTGGGAGGAGTAGTAGAATGTGTTTTGGGTTGTAATTCTAAGTATGTTCATACTGTGTGTGAGAAATATCTTATTAAATTGATACATTTGTGTAAAAAAATAATTTTCATTATTTTTCTGCATTTTCCAAAAAACTGTGGCAAAAATTACATTTTCATAAACTAGAGTATGTGTTTTCCAAAATAGGGTCATTTTGTGGGTGTTTCCACTGTCCTGGTGCTCCAGAGCCTCCAAAAATGTGACAGGTAGTCATGAAACTAGATGCGTAATTTATGCATAATTTATGCTCCTTGGATTTTGGGCCACTATATGCATCTAGGCTGCGAACGAATCTCACTCATACTCGGGAGGCATAACTGAATGTGTTTTGTGTTGTAATTATAAGTATGCCTCTGCCTTAGACTGATGTTGCAGCAACTGATGCAACACTAAACACAGACATATTAACCACTTCTCCTCCACCGTTTAGCAAAATTACTGCTTCAGGGCAGCAGGGGTGTGCAAAATCACGTATATATATGTATATATATATATATATATATATATATATATGTGTGTGATTTTGCATTTCCAGGTAGGGGGCAAGCGCGCCCTGCCCGCTCCACCATATGCGGCCTTGGCTGTCAATTGCTGGGTCCCAGACAGTGATTATCTCGCCGGCACCCGGTGATCACCGAGTATCTCTGACGGGGGAGAGACCTGTGTATAAACAACACAGATCTCTCCCCTGTCAGCTCCTGCACAATGCTTTGTATGGCTCTGCATAGCAGAGCCATACAAAGCAGTGTCCTTACAGTGAAGCATACACACAGCCCAAGTAGTGAAACAGCACACAGTTAACCCTTTGATCAACCCAGATGTTAACCCCTTCCTGCCCAGTGCCATTAGTACAGTGTCAGTGCTTTTTATTATTATTATTGGGGATGTTATTGGGGATGTCAGTGACACCAAGTCAGTTCCCTCCAGTGTCAGAATGCCCACCGCAGTCCCGCTATAAGTCGCTGATTACCATTACAAGTACAAAAAAAAATTCCATTATATATACTGCCATTTGTAAACGCTATAACTTTCACATAAACTAATTAATATACACGTATTGGGATTTTTTTTTTTAGGAAAAGACATTTAGCAGAATACATTGTGGCCTAAATTTATGATGAAATTTTTTACTGGACATGTTTAATAGCAAAAAGTAAAAAATAGTTTTTTTTCTCAAAATTGTCGATATTTTCTTGTTTATAGCACAAAAAATAAAAAACACACAGGCGATCAAATACCACCAAAAGAAAGCTCTATTTGTGGGAAAAAAAGGACGTAAATGTCATTTGGGTGCAGCATTGCATGACCGCGCAATTGCCAGTTAAAGTAACGCAGTGCCGTATTGCAAAAAATGGCCTGATCAGGTAGGGAGGCAAATTCTCAGGAGGGCAAGTGGTTAAGGATGTACAGTATGTGAGAGTCATTGGTACAGAAGAAGTTTATAAAAATTTTCCAAGAACTCCGTTATAGAAAAACTTCTTTGCCTCAGGACTGAGCACTACACCCTGCTATGGTCATTACAAGGGTTCTCACATTTCATGTTATTTCAGACTCTGGCCACCAACATTTTCCTGTAAATCAACTAGGGGTTTGCCGTAGGCCAGTTCTGTAAAGGTAATTTAAATGGGAACATATTTTCAGATTTCATTAATACTTCATATGAGCTGTAAAGCTAATGCTTGATGTGTAGCAAAGATAACAAACTAAAAACACTGTATAGTAAGTACAATAATGAGTGTGTGTGTGTGTGTGTGTATATATATATATATATATATATACACACACATATACATACATACAGGTGAAACTCAAAAAATTAGAATATCGTGCAAAAGTTAATTTATTTCAGTAATGCAACTTAAAAGGTGAAACTAATATATGAGATAGACTCATTACATGCAAAGCAAGATAGTTCAAGCCGTGATTTGTCATAATTGTGATGATTATGGCTTACAGCTTATGAAAACCCCAAATCCACAATCTCAGAAAATTAGAATATTGTGAAAAGGTGCAATATTCTAGGCTCAAAGTGTCGCACTCTAATCAGCTAATTAAGCCATAACACCTGCAAAGGGTTCCTGAGCCTTTAAATGGTCTCTCGGTCTGGTTCAGTAGGAATCACAATCATGGGAAAGACTGCTGACCTGACAGTTGTACAGAAAACCATCATTAACACCCTCCATAAGGAGGGAAAGCCTCAATAGGTAATTGCAAAAGAAGTTGGAAGTTCCCAAAGTGCTGTATCAAAGCACAATAACAGAAAGTTATGTGGAAGGGAAAAGTGTGGAAGAAAAAGGTGCACAAACAGCAGGGATAACCGCTGCTTTGAGAGGATTGTCAGGAAAAGACCAATCAAAAGTGTTGGAGTGGACTGAGGCTGGAGTCAGTGCATCAAGAGCCACCACACACAGACGGATCCTGGATATGGGCTTCAATTGTCGTATTCCTCTTGTCAAGCTGCTCCTGAACAACAAACAATCTCAGAAGCGTCTTACCTGGGCTAAAGAAAAACAGACCTGGTCTGTTGCTCAGTGGTCCAAAGTCCTCTTTTCTGATGAGAGCAACTTTTGCATCTCATTTGGAAACCAAGGACCCAGAGTATGGAGGAAGAATGGAGAGGCACACACTGCAAGATGCTTGAAGTCCAGTGTGACGTTTCCACAGTCTGTGTTGATTTGGGGAGCCACGTCATCTGCTGGTGTTGGTCCACTGTGCTTCATTAAGTCCAGCTGTCTACCAGGAGATTTTGGAGCACTTCATGCTTCCTTCCGCAGACGAGCTTTATGGAGATGCTGACTTCATTTTCCAGCAGGACTTGGCACCTGCCCACACTGCCAAAAACAACAAAACCTGGTTCAATGACTGTGCGATTACTGTGCTTGATTGGCCAGCAAACTCGCCTGACCTGAACCCCATAGAGAATGTATGGGGCATTGCCAAGAGAAAGATGATGACATGAGTTCAAACAATGCAGAAGAGCTGAAGGCCGCTATTGAAGCATCCTGGTCTTCCATAACACCTCAGCAGTGCCACAGGCTGATAGCTTCTATGCCACGCCGCATTGAGGCAGTAATTGCTGCAAAAGAGGTCCAAACCAAGTACTGAGAACATATGCATGCTTATACTTTTCAGAGGTCTGATATTGTTCTATGTACAATCCTTGTTTTATTGATTGCATGTAATATTCTAATTTTCTGAGATTGTGGGTTTGGGGTTTTCATGAGCTGTAAGCCATAATCATCACAATTATGACAAATCACGGCTTGAACTATCTTGCTTTGCATGTAATGAGTCTATCTCATATATTAGTTTCACCTTTTAAGTTGCATTACTGAAATAAATGGACGTTTGCACGATATTCTAATTTTTTTGAGTTTCACGTGTGTATGTATGTGTATATATATATATATATATATATATATATATATATATATAAAACAATATGATTTACATGATATATAATATAATCATATGATATACAGTATAATATTACAGTACAACTTGACAGAAGGCAAATCCATTAATCAATAGAAATTAAATTCAGTGTTAGGTTATATTTATTTACTGCACCAAGGGATCAGTATAGCTATGACAAAGTTATGTGGACATATGTATTATTAGCAGGTGGACCTAGGTATATTAAATCTCTAGGCATATTAGTATTCCTCATTAGTAGGAATGAGCTGACAATTCAATCTGAACATAAATAAGGACCACATTTTGGCTGCTCGGATGTACAGCCAAACAACAAACTATCTCACTGTCCCAGCAGCTTTTTCAGTGTGTATGTGAATTTAATGTACTGTATAACAGTATTGCACGGAGAGATTTGCCAGTGCAGTGTGCTACTTGATCTGTCTTGCCTTATATACAGTGCCTTACAGCAGTGTTGTATATTGCCAGTGATACTTGGCAGTGAAGTACATTTTGTGTGGCTCTGGAGAGTGGAGTGTTAGCTCACCTCATTTACTGTGCTTTCATAAGACCCAACAGTCCTTTTTAGGACTCCTTTTTTTGTGCATGTGGCACCCTACTGGAACAACCTATTTTTCTGCAGCTCTATCACAGTTCCAAAAATGTTCTTTTTTTGCCAGGTAACATGGTGTACCCTGCCTGAATTTTAGTGCTGGTTTACAGTGTGATGGCAACAATCAAAGCCTCATTTTTAGACAGCCGTTTCTCAAAGATAAAAATGTTGACATATTTGTAGCTAATCACTGCGTTGACCAATAAATGAATAATTACATTATAGTGCAACAGAAATAGACAGCACTCGGTGGAGAGATATAAAAAGAGAGAGTGATATAATGCTCCTGGAACCATTATATTGAGTGGTGGATACCTACCTTATGGATGATTGTGTAGCTATTGATCATCACACCTGAGAAGTTGATTTATTGCATCTGCTCCCAGAGCAAAAAGCGTTTTTTGCTGATCTAGAGATTGATCAGCATGGAGCTCTGGTGAGTTACCCAACTTTACTTTGGTGGTGGATTTTGGCACAATTTCTTTGAGAGCACCTGAATTTGAAAAGGATTTGTTTGGACATTTGAAGAAATTCAGAATTGGACAATTTTTTATATTCACAAATTTAATTATTTAAATTACTTATGCACTAAAAAATAGTTTTGCACATAATTTTGATATTTTTTGATATTAATTGAGAATAGATATATCTTTTGCACTAATGTTTCTACACTAAATTAGGAATAGTTTGTGGTTTTAGCGCATTCCTTTAAGAGACAGCACTTTGTGTTTCCACATCATTCTCACCCTCCAGGAAATTTTTTTGGCTTTCACGTAGGCTATACAGTGAAGGAAATAAGTATTTGATCCCCTGCTGATTTTGAATGTTTGCCCACTCACAAAGAAATGATCAGTCTAAAAATCGAATGGTAGGTGTATTGTTACCCTGAGAAACAGAATAGCAACAAAACATTCAAAAGAAATGCATGTCTAACAAATTATGCACTGATTTGCATGTTCATGAGGGAAATAAGTATTTGACCCCCCTCACAAAACATGACTTAGTACTTGGTGGCAAATCCCTTGTTGGCAATCACAGAGGTCAGATGTTTCCTGTAGTTGTGTAAGCCGTGTACCGGGGTGGGCTCCCCAGGATACAGTGAAGTCACAAACGAGGAAAGCAACCCTGACACCAGCTTTTGCAACAACAGAATTTTACTTAGATGTGGCAAATAAACATAACCACAAATGCTGGAAACATACAATAAATTTACATACACCCAGCCCAAAGGCTGAGACCCTTGTGCTGCACAGCACGGTGCCTTCTGATGGATGAAGGTATAAAGTGAAGTAATTTACCTACTGGCGGGCACAACTAAGCTGCCACACCTTACCTGGTATTACCCTAAAAGAGCAGGAATCAGTGTATGGGTGTATGGTATGGGGTAGCCTGCGGTGCAGCACAACAGCTTACAATCTTACACAAATCTACAGTATTCCCCCTCCCATAACTGGTCCTGTAGCATGTGCCCGAGTATTCCTTCCGAGCAAAATGCCAGTCTGGCTTGAGTTTGTGGGATTTTATCAGCTCTCCAATGTGAAATGTCACTTTAAGTTGTTGAGTCCTTCCAATGACACTGTTCAACAAATTTTTATTTTTTGCCAGTTTTGGAAACAAAAGGATCCATTTCTTAATGAATTTCACATTCTGAGTTCAAATATAACAATGAAGTTTGTCAATTGGCTCTAGTTTTTCTGTAAACGGAAAGTTTTCTATTATAGGCGTAATGACTACATAATGCACAATAATTATATAGATAGATGTCTTTCCACAAATATAAAGCAAGTGATATTGACTACATAACAAAGCCTAAATGGCATAATATATTGCATAGGATTACCAAGAAAAATTATAGCCATAAGCTAAGTTGAATCATTTTAATACTTAGGATTCTCACTAGTTTTGTCTTCAGTTTGTGTCGGTTTTGCTTCTCTTGGCTTTTCTCTTCTATTCGAGGAAAGGGCTATCTCTTACAACTGCACGTGACTACACGCTTCAGGTTCTTCCTCACTTGACTCAACCACGAAGGATTCTGGTGCTTTAGGAATTGGTAGCCCCTCTCCATGAGGAACTGGACGTATTGCCGATGGAATATTTGGATAGTGCACAGATAACTTTTTCTTCTTATTTAGCCCTTTTACAATTGGAGGCACCATACAAAAGTAACAATTACTAACATGATCTGTTGGCTCTCTCCAAATCATTGGCACAGCGAAAGGCATAGATGCCTTTTTTCCATTCAACCATTGCTCCAGTGCCGTCCCACAAGAATTGCAGCATATATGTGGTGCCCAGCTCTTGTCCTGGTCTCCTATCTTGCAGCCAAAATACAAGTTGTAGGCTTTCTTAATCATTCCTGTTATCCTTTTTTGTGAGATAAAAGTTATTTCACCGCAGATATAGCAGAAATTATCTGCTTTATTCACACAAGTTCGAGGCATTACTGAGTAGCCTATATAAGCATAAAACGAAATGTAAAGACGAACTCCAATCAGCTACAGATACTGCAGCTTTTATGCAGTGAAGTGATGCAATTAAAGGCTAATATTGCATCATCTCAGTATACATGCAATTTTCTATTGGTCACCAGTATCAATTGCGCAATATGCAGCTGAAGTTGCATCATAATTTTGAATGGCTTACGTCATTAGATGGGTAAATATATCATGGAAACTAGAGCCAATCAACATTTTTTAGGGTCATTTTCGTTTTCAGCACCCCAAAATTATGTAAGATTAGCTAATTTTATGCCCAAAACTTTTTACCTGTTGAACAGTGTGATCAGTAACAACACTTGTGGCCGGACACAAACAGAGACCCTAACTAACTATAGGCCTGTCTCAGTCTCAAGGCACCAACACTGAAATGAGGTGCGTGCACGATCTTATCGACCTGGGTTTGCTTTGCATCCGCTGGTGACTCTAAACAGAACAAATGTCTCTCCAACAAGCAGCAATCTCATCAGCATTCCTGGCAGCAATCTTCCTTTCTCTGAACAGGATCAGCATCTTGAACACCATCAGCTTCACTTAGCTGCATTTCTGATTACGGAGGGATGTTCTCACACCTGGATGGCATCGGATTCTCAGCTCACACACAGCCCCATTCTCCAAAGCATGGCTGCTGTCTCCTCTTCCTGTTCACTCCACTCCTGTGTGAAAACCCCACCTCTTCATGAATATAGAAGTATCTATGCAGTCTGAGGCTGTGTTAGGAAAACAATGACATCTTGTGGCTAAACCACAGAATGTCCGTCAAAACATTTGATTTACGCCAAACAGTGTTCAAACAATGAGAGCTGTTTTCCCATCTTACAGTTGGCCTCCAGGTTTGCACACATCTCAGGAGGGGTTTTGGCCCACTCCTCTTGGCAGATCCTTTCCAAGTCATTAAGGTTTGATGGCTGATGCTTGGTTTGAATTATTTCAGAACCTCTTGCTGCCAGGTCCGTATTTCGTATGGACCTGACAGTGGGGCATTTTACACACAATTCAGTGGTTGCAGACTCCTGTCTGTCAGGTGGAAGCAGTCGGGTGGCTATGCTGCTGCCTGATTGCTTCCACAGCCCCTGGTAACAGTGCCCCTTCTCATATGCAGCGGGAGAGGAGAGCAGACACACAGCCGCTCTCCTCCCCTTCTTATTGTGACCTGGAAAGTGATGTGTATGACGTCACTTCCAGGTCAACATTGTCACTTTCCCCAGCTAGAATAGCCGAAGAGAAATGTATTGCAATGCGATCTGCATTGCAATACATCCAGTGGAGCCTAGAGGAGACATGCAGGGTCTTTTATACCCTGCATGTCTGATTAAAGAGAACCTGTCATCTGGCAACGAAAGGGCTAAATAGAAATACCTATTCACTGCCTCTCAAACTGCATCTTAATAAAAAGGGTGAAATTCTGTGCCTCAAATGTGTGCAATTTTTTATACAGTGTCTATGGAAAAATACTTTTTCTAAGAATACGGTTTAATTTAATATTTATGGCTGAAATATGCCAACTCCCAGCCTCCCAAATTGTCTGCAGTGAAAAAGGATGATTTTGTTAAGCAAATTTATACAAATTACATGTTGTGTCTAAAAGTACACTTTCATTTAATTTTTCATGCTGAAATAGGATTAATCATTGTCTATAAGATTAGCTTTCATTAAAATGGATGAGATTCATTTGAGCTAATTCCTATGATTTGCATATATTGTTTTTCTGGGAAATACATGTGTTATTCGTATTTTAGTCTGAAAAAAGTTGACTCTCTACCTCCAAATGTGCCAATTAATAACAAATGATGAAATTCTGTTCTGCAAATATGTACAATTTGCGCTATTTACCTTTAAAGATTGCCAACAAAATATTTTCTCAAGGGTCCTATAATTTTTGTCAGTGCCATTTTCATTTGTTTCATTATTTTAAATATACAAAAGCAAAGTCTGAATTTTATTAACTATGGAATGTACAATGATGGGTGTAAATTACTTATGTTAGTTTCAAGTTATGTTAGAGGAAAATGTGGGTCTATTTTTGTGACTGGGTACCAACATATATTTTTTTCATGTATTAATCTGTCTAGAGTCTTACTTTAAAAACAAAAAATTACTGAGGTCTTGCGTGTCTTGAGCCTTGTGCTTAATAAAATCGCCAAATTCTGGCTGCTCCATTTTTGAAGACTCCTGTGTATACAGAAACAATTGAAGAAGACACTTGACTGTGATGATACGAGTTGGTTGGAGCCAGATGACGATTGGGTGATTGTCAAAGTCATAAAACCCATTTGGCCCTAAATTCGAATAAAATCATGTCTTGTTTTCAAGCTTTCCAAAATGACAATTCTAAACTTTAGCCTGTTTCCTTTAAAGGAGTGGTTTAACACCCTGGGGTAAGAAGAGACTCAGATCAACCTCCCCATGCATCATGACCAGGGACCAAACGCATGCAGAGACTTTGTGTGTTAAAAGTGCACCTTCCTCATATATAGCCATAGGGGAAGAGCAAAGGTCCCTGACCAGTCTGGCATGCGCTCCAGGCAAATCTGGTAAGAGGGCGTAGATGAAATTCAGATATGATTCCAAATATGACATTTTCAGCATCATTGAAGGTTTTTGGGATTCTTGGTGTAGGTGTGGTATTATCTAACACTCTCATGCGAACATTCTAAAGGCTTTTCCAGCATTGAAGCTGAAACTTCAGCATCCCGGAGGGTGGGTCAGCTATTAGTTTAACCTGCAGTCAAGAAAAACATGTTTAAAAAAATCCTGTTGCAGTTCTCATGGGATGAATGATGGCTTGCATAATAGCACAAATGAAAATCCACCATACCAAAACACAGGCCAATTGAGTTCCTGACACCTTTGGAATCCCTTATTATTGGAAACTCTGTACAGAAAATTCTACTGCCCTTCTTGTGTAAAGTGGTCGTTGTGCTTTCTTTTAAGCTCAGTGGAAGCGTCAAGGACACTGCATATCTGGCAAGATGAGCAGATATTTTCTGTACTTGTTGAAAATGTTCTGTCCGCAATATAATTTTTTAGAGTATAATGTGTTTTATGCATTTCAACGACAACACACTCTGTCACCCTTGGGGTGACCCTGAATTTGACCGGCTCCACAAAATTCGGCCCCACATAAATCACCTTAACCAAAAATTTGCAGATGTCTATATTCTCCAGCAAAAAAATCTGCGTTGATGAGTCCCTCATTAATTTTTCTGGCCGCCTTGCATTCAAATGATTTCTCCTCAGCAAGCGTGCCAGATATGGGGTCAAGATGTAGAAAACCTGTGAGAGTGCAACAGGCTATACTTATAAGTTTCGGATTTACAAGGGAAAAGATAGTCACGTTGAGCCCCCTGGATGCCCAGACTACATGGGGAGCAGTGACAAGATACTTTGGGACTTGGTGTCATCCTTTTTCCATATGGGGTACCACTTATACGTGGACAATTTATATTCAGCATGCCACTATTTAGTCATTTGTACAATCTTGGAATTGGTGCATGTAGCACCGTGTGACCTAATGTGTGTCCACCATTAGAAGTGGGTGGATGCAGAGATTTCTTCTCTTTTTTTCATTCAGCCCACAGGCTGTATACAAAAAAAAAAAAAAAGAACATAGCATATATACCCAACCAGTGACGTAGTGGTACATCCCTGGACTTTGAATGGTTATACCAGGATGATGCCTACAGCTGCAAGCATCATCCTGGTATCGTTTTTTTCAGCCGGCAATTGGCTTTCATGTAAAAGCAATCTTGGTGGCTAATTAGCTGCAGGATTGCTTTTACAAGCAGCGGGAGACAATGCCCCCTCCTCCCCCATTGCCTTCCACGGCCTTCTCAGGCAATCCCATGCCATCGGGGGAACCTGAGAATGCAGCTGGTGTTTCTGCCAGATGACCATAGAGCTGATTGGAGACCAGAATGGCGCCAATCATCTCTATAGTCTAAGAAATTGGAAGCTACGAGCATTTCATCACTTCAGTTTTGCAGGATATACAGTGGGGCAAAAAAATATTTAGTCAGCCACCAATTGTGCAAGTTCTCCCACTTAAAAAGATGAGAGAGGCCTGTAATTGGCATCATAGGTAGACCTCAACTATGAGAGACAAAATGAGAAAAAAAAATCCAGACAATCACATTGGCTGATTTGGAAAGAATTTATTTGCAAATTATGGTGGAAAAGAAGTATTTGGTCAATATCAAAAGTTCATCTCAATACTTTGTTATATATCCTTTGTTGGCAATGACAGAGGTCAAACGTTTCCTGTAAGTCTTCACAAGGTTGGCACTCACTGTTGCTGGTATGTTGGCCCATTCCTCCATGCAGATCTCCTCTAGAGCAGTGATGTTTTGGGGCTGTCGCTGGGCAACACGGACTTTCAACTCCCTCCAAAGGTTTTCTATGGGGTTGAAATCTGGAGACTGGCTAGGCCACTCCAGGGCCTTGAAATGCTTCTTATGAAGCCACTCCTTCGTTGCCCAGGCGGTATGTTTGGGATCATTGTCATGTTGGAAGACCCAGCCACGTTTCATCTTCAATGCCCTTGCTGATGGAAGGACGTTTGCACTCAAAATCTCATGATACATGGCCCCATTCATTCTGTCCTGTACATGGATCAGTTGTCCTGGTGCTTTGCGGGGAAACAGCCCCAAAGCATGATGTTGCCATCCCCATGCTTCACAGTATGTATGGTGTTCTTTGGATGTAACTCAGCATTCTCTCTCCTCCAAACACGATGAGTTGTGTTTCTACCAAACAGTTCTATTTTGGTTTCATCTGACCATATGACATTCTCCCAATCCTCTTCTGGATCATCCAAATGCTCTCTAGAAAACTTCAGATGGGCCCGGACATGTACTGGCTTAATCAGGGGGACATGTCTGGCACTGCAGGATCTGAGTCCCTGGCGGTGTAGGGTGTTACTGATGTAGCCTTTGTTACGTTGGTCCCAGCTCTCTGCAGGTCATTCACTAGGTCCCCCCGTGTGGTCCTGGGATTTTTGTTCACCGTTCTTGTGATCATTTTAACCCCACGGGGTGAGATCTTGCGTGGAGCCCCAGATCGAGGGAGATTATCAGTGGTCTTGTATGTCTTCCATTTTCTAATTATTGCTCCCACAGTTGATTTGTTCACACCCAGCTGCTTGCCTATTGCAGATTCAGTCTTCCCAGCCTGGTGCAGGTCTACAATTTGAAAACGTGCAAGCGCATGAAACGCGTTAGGGAGGTGCCCTATATACCCTGTAACGTCACACTACACGGCCCCTGTGGACAGCCGGTGGCCATTTTGGACTTTTTCTACTACCTAGCTACCTACCTATTTCAACATGTGAGTAGCATATTTTATGTTGTATCTATTATATCTTGGTGGATAATAAAAATACTACACTATCAGTATTTTTTTGTTCTGGCTCGTTACTTTCGAGCCCCCCCTCCAAGGCATATTTGGGATGATCTGGTGGCCACACAGTGATCAAGGAATCTCCCCCTGTTGGTGAGACGTTGGTGAGACGAGTAAATATCCCCTGGTACCTGGAGACCTAGAGTTTGCGATTTCTACCCAGCTGTTGCAGGCCAGATGACCTTTTCCCAGTGATCCAGTTTCAACAGGCAGAGGACCAGGAGTTGGTTAACACTCAAATGCGCATTACCATTGCGCTTTCTGGTTAGTGCAATCTACACTCATCTCTGTGGGAACAAACAAGGTCACAAAAGTCACCAATTTCTTCACTATTGTTTCACTGAGATTTGACACGATGCACTGCAAGGACACTCTTGTTGAAGATTCATAGTCACCATTCTCATAATTTTTGGACGGTTTAGTTATTACCATATCCACCTTATGATTAAGTGGTGTTCACTATACCATTTTTTGTCTAGACACTCTATATGATCATATCATGGAATTATAGTAGCGCTGCATGTTCTTGTTTGATATAGGTCTACAATTTTGTTTGGTCTTCACCATAGTGGAGTTTGGAGTGTGACTGTTTGAGGTTGTGGACAGGTGTCATTTATACTGATAACAAGTTCAAACAGGTGCCATTGATACAGGTAATGAGTGCAGGACAGAGGAGCCTCTTAAAGAAGAAGGTACAGGTCCGTGAGAGCCAGAAATCT
The DNA here is from genome assembly GCF_062004578.1 of Staurois parvus. Lineage (NCBI taxonomy): Eukaryota > Metazoa > Chordata > Amphibia > Anura > Ranidae > Staurois > Staurois parvus. The sequence continues at coordinate 6,254,665 of NW_028317914.1, read as the reverse complement.
TGCTTGTTTGTAGGTAACCAAATACTTATTTTCCACCATAATTTGCAAATAAATTCTTTCCAAATCAGCCAATGTGATTGTATGGATTTTTTTTCTCATTTTGTCTCTCATAGTTGAGGTCTACCTATGATGCCAATTACAGGCCTCTCTCATCTTTTTAAGTGGGAGAACTTGCACAATTGGTGGCTGACTAAATACTTTTTGCCCCACTGTAAACAGCGCCATTTGTAAATTAGGAAAGCATCCAATCACACTGATCTTGGTGAGATTAGATAATGTAAGGGCAGAGGAGTGATCTAGAGTCTGATAGAACCCAGATTTCTCAAAAACGAATATATGACAATGCCCATTGAAGTTGTATTTGCATTCTTTGTGATAGCACTAAAAGTTATCAAAATAAACATGAAAGGGACAGTGTAAAAATAATTAAATACATTTAAATAATTTAAAAACCTGCGTGGAGAGCGTCGACCCTGTGCCGGTATGTAAACAGCAGTTGCACCGTGTATGTGAGGTATTGCCGCGAACATCAGATCAAGGGCAGTAATTCTAGCACCTCCTTTTTAATCTAAAATGGTAGCTTGTAAAGGCTTTTAAAGCATTGCCTATAGATATTAAAAATGTATGCAGTTTGTCGCCATTGCATGCGCAGTTTTAAAGCATGTCATGTTTGTTATCCATTTACTCGGCATACCATCATCTTTTATATTTTACCAAATAATTGGCCAATATATTGTGTTTTTGTGCATTAAAAGTAAAAAAAAGGTGTATTTTTCTGCGTTTGAAAAAACGCTGCGTAAGTACTATGTGACATTAAAAATTGCAGCATCCACCATTTTATTCACTAGGGTGTCTGGTATTAAAAATATATAATGTTTGGGGTTCAAAGTAATTTCCTAGCAAAAAATACAGATTGATGTGTGGCATAAACGTCTAATGCTGGGCATAAAATGCTCCCACCCCCCAAAATTACCCCTTTTTGGAAAGTAGACACCCCAAACTGTTTGCTGAGAGATATATTGAGTCAATAGAAGAATTTATTTTTTTACCACAAGTTTTTGGAAAATGACAAAAAAATATATATATTTTTTACACAAAATCAGGGCTTAAAATTTCGAGTCTAGACCTACTAGCCAGGCAAAAACCTTACTCTCCACCAGTTGCCTACCCAACCTTTCCCAGGTCCGCCTCCAACCCCTCCCCCATCCCCCAAACCCACCAAACCCACCCCCAACCATGCCCCCTTAAGGCTTATAAAATTACATTTTTCTTTACAATAAAGAGTCCAAAATAGAAAAAACTGCAATTATAACATATCTTTATTATGTCAATTTAAAAACAAAAAAATCGACAATTTTGAAAAAAAACTATTTTTGACTTTTTTCTATTAAACATGTCCGGTAAAAAATGTAAAAAATCAAATAAATTTATACCAAATTGTATTCTGCTACATGTCCCAATACGTGTAAATTAATTAGTTTACGTATAAGTTATAGTGTTTGCAAATGGCGCTATAGATACTGGAATTTTTTTCTTTTAATTTTATTTTTACTAGTAATGGCAGCAATCAGCGACTTATAGCAGAACTGCGGCGGGCATTCTGACAATGGGGGGGAACTGACTTGGTGTCACTGACATCCACAGTGACACCAATACAGTGATTAGTGCTAATAAAAATCACTGACACTGTACTAATGGCACTGGGCAGGAAGGGGTTAACATCTGGGGCGATCAAAGGGTTAACTGTGTGTGTTTTATTATGGGGCTGTGTGTGTGCTTTCCACTGTAAGCACACTGCTTTGTATAGCTCTGCTATGCTGACAGGGGAGAGATCTGTGTAGTTTACATACAGTTCTCTCCCCCCTCTGTAATACTTGGCAATCACCATGTGCTGGCGAGTAATCCCTGGCCGGGACCCGGTGATTGACAGCGAATGGTGACGCAGGTAGGGTGCGCATGCGGCCTGTGCATGCCCCCTACCCGGAAATATATATATATACGTGATTTTGCACACTCCTGCTGCCCTGTAGCAGGATTTCTGCTATGGGGTGGCGGGAAAGCGGTTAAATTAAACTATTAAACGTCTTATTCAAAAGTTACAAAAATAAATAGTAACAACAACAATGTAAACATAAAAGAAAAATACGTGCTTTACATCAGTAGGGACACCAACACTGAGGCACTAATTCTCCTAGTGATACCAAAGCTGAGGCACTATTATCCCACTGACACCAATGATGGGGCACTATTCCTCCCACTGACACCAACGATGGGGCACGATTCCTCCCACTGACACCAACTATGGGGCACTATTCCTCAGACTGACACCAACGAAGGAGCACTATTCCTCCCACTGACACCAACAGTGGGGCACTATTTCTAACAGTGACACCAACAGTGGGACACTTTCTCCCACTGACGACAATGACATGGCATCATTCCTCCCACTGACACCAATGATGTGGCATGTGGCATCATTCCTCCCACTGACACCAAGCATGGGGCACCATTCCTCCCATTGACACCAAGCATGGGGAATTGCCCTTTTACCGATACCAATGATAGGGTTAAATTCAACCACTGATACAAATGCTGAGTCCTCACACAATGATGGTGTGTCCCAGCACAAAGATCCACAGTTCAGGGCCCTGGAGAGGTTCTTACTTGTGTTGTCAGTGGCTGTCATCCATCCGAGTGGAGTGTCCTACATCCTCTCCCCGAGTACCTGGGCTCCTCATCTCTCCTTCAGCTCCAGGAACAGCAGTGCCATGCGGTGGGAAATGTCAGGGTCTCGGCGTCCAATTCTCGGGCTCAGAGTGGCCACTGCATGCCAAGTCACACCCATCTTGTCCCCGTACACCGGAATGGAGCCCGCCCACTGCTCTATAATTGGTCAGAGAATCAGTGGAGCTCATGGCCCTGCCGCTCCTTCCTCGCTGTGGAATAACATACAGCCCAGCATGCCGCTGCCTGTCTCCTGTCTTGTGCAGAGTGTCAGCACACACTCGCCCCACATCATTTCCACTCGCCAAATGCGAACAGGCGATTGGAAATTTCAAGGCCTGTCTTAAATGATTTATTGCTCACACATACCATGGGTATATGTGGAATTACTCCCCAAAATACATTCTGCTACTTCTCCCGAGTATGGGGATACCACTTGTGAGAGACTTTTTGGCAGTCTAGCCAAGTACAGGACCCTAAAATCCAATAAGCACCTTCAGGCTTATAAAGGGCTTTTTTTCCTCATTACACTTCCTGACTACCTATCACAGTTTCGGAGGCCCTGTAATGCCAAGATAGCACCAAACTTTCCAAAAAGGGGTCATTTGGGGGGGGGTTTGGTGCTATCCTGGCATTTCAGGGCCTCAGAAACTGTGATGGGTAGTGAGGAAGTGAAATGAGGAAGGTATGCACCTTCATGCTTTTAAAGTGGTCATTGAATTGAAAGCTCCTGTATGTGGCTAGGCTCCCAAAACGTCTCATACATGTGGTATCCCCATACTCGGTAGAAGTAGCAGAATGTATTTTGGGGTGTAATTCCACATATACCCATGACTTGTGTGAGAAATATATCATTTAAATGTAAATTTTGTGTAAAAAAAATAGTGGAAAAAAAATAAATTTTCCATGTACTCAATATGCCTCTCAGCAGATAGCTTAGAGTGTCTACTTTCCAAAAAGGGGTCATTTGGGGGTGTTTGTACTGTCCTGGTATTTTAGCACCTCAAGAAATGTGATGGGCAGTCAGAAAGTAAAAGCTGTGTAAATTCCATTATCTATACCATAGTTTGTAGACGCTATAACTTTCACACAAAGCAATCAATATACACTTATTGGGATTTTTTAACCAAAATCATGTAACAGAATACATTATGGCCTAAATTTTTGACAAAATTTTAGTTTTTTGGATATTTTTTGACAGAAATGAGAAAATGTTTTTTTTTTCAAATTATTTTCTCTTTTTTGTTTATAGCACCACTAAAAGAAAGCTCTATTTGTGTGCAAAAAAGGTTGTCAATTTCATTTATGTACCGTATCGCATGACCGCGCAATTCTCAGTTAAACTAGCGCAGCGCTGTATAGCTAAAAAATGGCAAAAATTGCAGTATCTATACCATAGTTTGTAGAATCATTGTCTATAAGATTAGCTTTCATTAAAATGGATGAGATTCATTTGAGCTAATTCCTATGATTTGCATATATTGTCTTCTGGGAAATATGTTATCCGTATTTCAGTCTGAAAAAAGTTGACTCTCTACCTCCAAATGTGCCAATTATTAAAAAAGGATGAAATTCTGTTCTGCAAATATGTACAATTTTTAAAACCTGTGTCTGAAACCATCACGTTTCAGGCAATATTTCTGGCTGAAATATGCATCATTTCTGCCTCAGAATGATTCTCCCATTAATAGTGATAATATTATCTGCAGCAAAACTATAAAATATGAATATTATATCTTGTCAAAGATTTTGTCTATATTTTTATTGGTGAAATCTGCCTGCTTACTCCCTCATACTGGTATAATGAATAAAGAATTCTGAAGCAAAACCTACTGCCCCGCGTCAGAAAGGCTATGGGTCCTCTAACAGTATAAAGCTAAACGCACTCAATTATGGCTAAGAATAAAACATTGAAGCATTCTGCAATGGCTTTCTAATAATTGTCGACAGATGCTTGAGAGCTGCAGAAATTGCTTGTTTGCGCTATTTACCTTTAAAGATTGCCAACAAAATATTTTCTCAAGGGTCCTATCATTTTTGTCAGTGCCATTTTCATTTGTTTCATTATTTTAAATATACAAAAGCAAAGTCTGAATTTTATTAACTATGGAATGTACAATGATGGGTGTAAATTACTTATGTTAGTTTCAAGTTATTTTAGAGGAAAATGTGGGTCTATTTTTGTGAATGGGTACCAACATATTTTTTTTTCATGTATTAATCTGTCTAGAGTCTTACTTTAAAAACAAAAAATTACTGAGGTCTTGCGTGTCTTGAGCCTTGTGCTTAATAAAATCGCCAATTTCTGGCTGCTGCATTTTTGAAGACTCCTGTGTATACAGAAACAATTGAAGAAGACAATTGACTGTGATGATACGAGTTGGTTGGAGCCAGATGACGATTGGGTGATTGTCAAAGTCATAAAACCCATTTGGCCCTAAATTCGAATAAAATCATGTCTTTTGTTTTCAAGCTTTCCAAAATGACAATTCTAAACTTTAGCCTGTTTCCTTTAAAGGAGTGGTTTAACACCCTGGGGTAAGAAGAGACTCAGATCAACCTCCCCATGCATCATGACCAGGGACCAAACGCATGCAGAGACTTTGTGTGTTAAAAGTGCACCTTCCTCATATATAGCCATAGGGGAAGAGCAAAGGTCCCTGACCAGTCTGGCATGCGCTCCAGGCAAATCTGGTAAGAGGGCGTAGATGAAATTCAGATATGATTCCAAATATGACATTTTCAGCATCATTGAAGGTTTTTGGGATTCTTGGTGTAGGTGTGGTATTATCTAACACTCTCATGCGAACATTCTAAAGGCTTTTACAGCATTGAAGCTGAAACTGCAGCATCCCGGAGGGTGGGTCAGCTATTAGTTTAACCTGCAGTCAAGAAAAACATGTTTAAAAAAAACCTGTTGCAGTTCTCATGGGATGAATGATGGCTTGCATAATAGCACAAATGAAAATCCACCATACCAAAACACAGGCCAATTGAGTTCCTGACACCTTTGGAATCCCTTATTATTGGAAACTCTGTACAGAAAATTCTACTGTCCTTCTTGTGTAAAGTGGTCGTTGTGCTTTCTTTTAAGCTCAGTGGAAGCATCAAGGACACTGCATATCTGGCAAGATGAGCAGATATTTTCTGTACTTGTTGAAAATGTTCTGTCTGCAATATAATTTTTGAGAGTTATGCAGGCCATAGATGGGGAGAAAAACGGCCGATTTTTCGTCCGAAAATAAAACCGACCGATTATCTTATCGTTAGTGGACGATTTTGTCGGCCGTTTTTCGTGTATTTTGGACTTTCAGATTATCGGTGATGTTGGAAAATTTTCGAAAAACGCCTGACTTTATCCTCATTGATGGTCAAAAACGAACGATCGTTTTCCGAAAAAGGATCACAAAGGACACAAAATGACATCATTTCCCGTTATAGGTTACTCATTAATCGGCCGATTTTCGTAATAATTGGTGGTCAGGTAAGTTTTTTAGACCGACCGATAGTTCGTTAATCGGCTGAAAATCTGCCGTTTTTCTCCCCATCTATGGCCTGCATAAAATGTGTTTTATGCATTTCAACGACAACGCACTCTGTCGCCCTCGGAGTGACCCTGAATTTGACCGGCTCCACAAAATTCGGCCCCTCGTAAATCACCTTAACCAAAAATTTGCAGATGTCTATATTCTCCAGCAAAAAAAATCTGTGTTACTGAGTCCCTCATTAATTTTTCTGGCCGCCTTCTATTCAAATGATTTCTCCCCAGATGCCAGATATGGGGTCAAGATGTAGAAAACCTGTGAGAGGGCAACAGACTATACTTATAAGTTTCGGATTTACAAGGGAAAAGATAGTCACGTGGAGCCCCCCGGATGCCCAGACTACATGGGAAGCGGTGGCAAGATACTTTGGGACTTGGTGTCATCCTTTTTCCATATGGGGTACCACTTATACGTGGACAATTTTTATTCAGCGTGCCACTATTTAGACATTTGTACAATCTTGGAATTGGTGCATGTAGCACCTTGTGACCTAATGTGTGTCCACCATTAGAAGTGGGTGGATGCAGAGATTTCTTCTCTTTTTTTCATTCAGCCCACAGGCTGTATACAAAAAAAAAAAAAAAAAAAAAAGAACATAGCATATATACACAACCAGCAACGTACTGGTACATCCCTGGACTTTGAATGGTTATACCAGGATGATGCCTACAACTGCAAGCATCATCCTGGTATTGTTTTTTTTCAGTGGGCAATTGGCTTTCATGTAAAAACAATCTTGGTGGCTAATTAGCTGCAGGATTGCTTTTACAAGCAGCGGAAGACAATGCCCCCTCCTCCCCCATTGCCTTCCACGGCCTTCTCGGGCAATCCCATGCCATCGTGGGAACCTGAAAATGCAGCTGGTGTTTCTGACAGATGACCATAGAGCTGATTGGAGACTGGAATGGCGCCAATCATCTCTATAGTCTAAGAAATTGGAAGCTACGAGCATTTCATCACTTCAGTTTTGCAGGATATAAACAGCGCCATTTGTAAATTGGGAAAGCATCTAATCACACTGATCTTGGTGAGATTAGATAATGTAAGGGCAGAGGAGAGATCTAGAGTCTGATAGACCCCAGGTTTCTCAAAAACTAATATATGACAATGCCCATTGAAGTTGTATTTGCATTCCCTATGATAGCATTAAAATGATTAAAATAAACATGAAAGGGACAGTGTAAAAATAATTTAAAAAATTTAAATAACTTAAAAACCTGCGTGGAGAGCGTTGACCCTGTGCCAGTATGTAAACAGCGGTTGCACCGTGTATGTGAGGTATTGCCGCGAACATCAGATCAAGGGTAGTAATTCTAGCACTAGACCTCCTTTTTAATCTAAAATGGTAGCTTGTAAAGGCTTTTAAAGCATTGCCTATGGATATTAAAAATGTATGCAGTTTGTCGCCATTGCATGCGCAGTTTTAAAGCATGTCATGTTTGTTATCCATTTACTCGGCATACCATCATCTTTTATATTTTACCAAATAATTGGCCAATATATTGTGTTTTTGTGCATTAAAAGTAAAAAAAAAGTGTATTTCTGCATTTGAAAAATCACTGCGTGAGTACTATGTGACATTAAAAATTGCAGCACCCATCATTTTATTCACTAGGGTGTCTGGTTTTAAAAATATATAATGTTTAGGGTTCAAAGTAATTTCCTAGCAAAAAATACAGATTTTTTTCATGTGAACAAAGTGTCAGAGAAGGCTTGGTATTCAGGTGGTTAGAAGAGTGAATGATGTGTGGCATAAACGTCTAATGCTGAGCATAAAATGCTCCCACCCCCCAAAATTACCCCTTTTTGGAAAGTAGACACCCCAAACTGTTTGCTGAGAGATATATTGAGTCAATAGAAGAATTAATTTTTTTACCACAAGTTTTTGGAAAATGACAAAAAAATATATTTTTTTTTTTTACACAAAATTGTCTCTTAAATCAGGGCTTAAAATTTCAAGTCTAGACCTACCAGCCAGGCAAAAACCTTACTCTCCACCAGTTGCCTACCCAACCTTTCCCAGGTCCGCCTCCAACCCCACCCCCGGCCCATCCCCCAAACCCGCCCCCAACCATGCCCCCTTAAAGCTTATAAAATTACATTTTTCTTTAGAATAAAGAGTCCAAAATAGAAAAAACTGCAATTATAACATATCTTTATTATGTCAATTTAAAAACAAAAAAAATCGACAATTTTGAAAAAAAACTGTTTTTGACTTTTTGCTATTAAACATGTCCAGTAAAAAAATGTAAAAAATCAAATAAATTTACACCAAATTGTATTCTGCTACATGTCCCAATACGTGTAAATTAATCAGTTTACGTATAAGTTATAGCGTTTGCAAATGGCGCTATAGATACTGGAATTGTTTTCTTTTAATTTTATTTTTACTAGTAATGGCAGCAATCAACAACTTATAGCAGGACTGCGGCGGGCATTCTGACACTGGGGGGATGTTAAATATCGTGACATCGTGACATCAATATCGTGTTCTAGTGCCAGGCTGATTTAAAACAGTGTGACTTTTATTTAATTCACACTTGGCATCAACATAAAATGAATACAAAAGATAAAATAAAATACAGAGTAAAATATAACAAAAGTTGTAGATTATGGAAAAAGAAATAAGCTTTGGAGAAATGTCTAATCTCTTGCCTGTTCTATGACAAGTGTTTCAGTCTTGGCAAGGAAGACAACAGGTGTATCAAGGCTTTGTAGGCCTTAAGAAAACAAAAATGTCAGTGCGTGTCAGCTGTATAATGTATTCATGTGTGTCTGTGAGTGTGAGTGTGTGTATGTGTGTGTGTGTGTGTGTGTGTATGTGTCTCTCTATCTCTAAGGCACATCTTATATATATTTTACCAGACCAACCCACTAAACAGTTATTTCCTAATTCAGTGTGAGCTAAATAAGTAAAAGCCTTTTTTGTACATCTTCTATACTTATAACTCTTAGTGTCCATATTTGTAAACCTTCTAAACTTATACTCTTAGTGTGACGTTATCTTCAAACCTCTTAAACGACAGAAATACATGATACTGTTACATGATATACAATGGCTTCACATATCTTTAGAAACGGACAATTGATCACATAAATGCATATAACCAACAATAATTGATACTAAATTTATCACACACTATTCCTAACTAATAAATTCATTATATGAAATAATTATCAAACTAACTATATTATAGATTAGACATGATTTTCTTTATAAAAGACATATACTTTCTTTGCTCTACTGCATACCAATATCTTTTTACATTCCAATTTGCTATTCTTAAAAGAAGCTTATGACCTGCTGACCTCTTAGACATGAATATACCATGGTTCATCTTTAACACCTGTTTTTCAAAGCTTTCATACACACGCAAAGTTACTCAATGACTTTACTTGTCATTTTAGAGGAGACACTGATATGAAAAGATACAGACGTCTGTTTTATGCTGAATTAATTTCTTACAGGGGAAACTGACTTGGTGTCACTGACATCCACAGTGACACCAATACAGTGATTAGTGCTAATAAAAATCACTAACACTGTACTAATGGCACTGGGCAGGAAGGGGTTAACATCTGGGGCGATCAAAGGGTTAACTGTGTGTGTTTTATTATGGGGCTGTGTGTGTGCTTTCCACTGTAAGCACACTGCTTTGTATAGCTCTGCTATGCTGACAGGGGAGAGATCTGTGTAGTTTACATACAGTTCTCTCCCCCCTCTGTAATACTTGGCAATCACCATGTGCTGGCGAGTAATCCCTGGCCGGGACCCGGTGATTGACAGCGAATGGTGACGCAGGTAGGGTGCGCGTGTGGCCTGTGCATGCCCCCTACCCGGAAATATATATATACGTGATTTTGCACATTCCTGCTGCCCTGTAGCAGGATTTCTGCTATGGGGTGGTGGGAAAGCGGTTAAATTAAAATATTAAACGTCTTATTCAAAAGTTACAAAAATAAATAGTAACAACAATGTAAACATAAAAGGAAAATATGTGCTTTACATCAGTAGGGACACCAACACTGAGGCACTAATTCTCCTAGTGATACCAAAGCTGAGGCACTATTATCCCACTGACACCAACGATGGGGCACTATTCCTCCCACTGACACCAACGATGGGGCACTACTCCTCCCACTGACACCAACGATGGGGCACTATTCCTCCCACTGACAACAACGATGGAGCACTATTCCTCAGACTGACACCAACAAAGGAGCACTATTCCTCCCACTGACACCAACAATGGGGCACTGTTCCTCTCACTGACACCAACAATGGGGCACTATTTCTAACACTGACACCAACAGTGGGACACTATTTCTCCCACTGACGCCAATGACATGGCATCATTCCTCCCACTGACACCAATGACATGGCATCATTCATCCCACTGACACCAAGCATGGGGCACCATTCCTCCCATTAACACCAAGCATGGGGCATTGTCCCTTTTACTGATACCAATGATAGGGTACAATTCAACCACTGATACAAATGCTGAGTCCTCACACAATGATGGTGTGTCCCAGCACAAAGATCCACAGTTCAGGGCCCTGGAGAGGTTCTTACTTGTGTTGTCAGTGGCTGTCATCCTTTCGAGTGGAGTGTCCTCCATCCTCTCCCCGAGTACCTGGGCTCCTCATCCCTCCTTCAGCTCCAGGAACAGCAGTGCCATGCGGTGTGAAATGTCCAATAAGCACCTACAGGCTTTTAAAGGGCTTTTTTTCCTCATTACACTTCCTGACTACCTATCACAGTTTCGGAGGCCCTGAAATGCCAGGATATCACCAAACTTTCCAAAAAGGGGTCATTGGGGGGGGGGGGGTTGGTGCTATCCTGGCATTTCAGGGCCTCAGAAACTGTGATGGGTAGTGAGAAAGTGATATGAGGAAGGTACGCACCTTCATGCTTTTAAAGTGGTCATTGGATTGAAAGCTCCTGTATGTGGCTAGGCTCCCAAAACGTCTCATACATGTGGTATCCCCGTACTCAGTAGAAGTAGCAGAATATATTTTGGGGTGTAATTCCACATATACCCATGACTTGTGTGAGAAATATATTATTTAAATGTCAATTTTGTGTAAAAAAAAAAATAGTGGAAAAAAAATAAATCTTCCATGGACTCAATATGCCTCTCAGCAGATAGCTTAGAGTGTCTACTTTCCAAAAAGGGGTCATTTGGGGGTGTTTGTACTGTCCTGGTATTTTAGCACCTCAAGAAATGTGATGGGCAGTCAGAAAGTAAAAGCTGTGTAAATTCCATTATCTATACCATAGTTTGTAGACGCTATAACTTTCACACAAAGCAATCAATATACACTTATTGGGATTTTTTAACCAAAATCATGTAACAGAATACATTTTGGCCTAAATTTGACGAAAGTTGAGTTTTTTGGATATTTTTTGACAGAAATGAGAAAATGTTTTTTTTTTCAAATTATTTGCTCTCTTTTTGTTTATAGCACCACTAAAAGAAAGCTCTATTTGTGTGCAAAAAAGGATGTCAATTTCATTTATGTACCGTATCGCATGGCCACGCAATTCTCATGTAACACTAGTGCAGCGCTGTATAGCTAAAAAATGGCGAAAATTGCAGTATCTATACCATAGTTTGTAGACGCTATAACTTTCACACAAAGCAATCAATATATACATTTTTTATTTTTTACCTAAAGCATGTAGCAGAATACATTTTGGTCTAAATTTATAACTAACTTTGAGTTTACTATATATTTTTGTATAGCCGAAAGTAAAAAAAAATATTGTTTTTCTTCAAAATTTTCAGTAATTTTTTGTTTATAGTGCGAAAAATAAAAAGTGCACAGGTGATCAAATACCACCAAAAGAAAGCTCTATTTGTGGTAAAACAAGGATGTAAATTTCGTTTGGGTACAGCATTGCATGACTACGCAATTATCAATTGAAATACTGCAGTGCTGAATAGCAAAAAGAGACCTGGTCAGGAAGGGGGGGGGGGGTAAATCCTCAGGATGGCAAGTGATTAACCCCCCCCCATCCTGGCACCCTAAGATGGCTGCCAAAGCAGCCTTATGCTAACGCTGACCCTGTACACAGCCATTAATTGGAAATGCATTGCAGCCATGCCATCCTGGATCTGGTATGTGTACACATTGGATACAGTACTATCAGGGCAACCATCAGAGGGGCCCGGCCCCCACCAACGAGTTGTTGCTGTTGACCAGGGCCAGGACTAGCAGTAGGCAGAAGTGGCAGTTGCCCTGGGCAGAACATTGAAGGGGGGAAGGTGTAAGGCAGCTGGTTGCAGTCCTCCTAGCTGGGGGTCCCCCTTTACTGGAGGGAGTCAGGGGGTCTGTGTTGTGGTTCCCTCTGATTACCCCCCTGCAATCCTACTACCTCGGGGTCTTCTTCTCCTGGAGAGGGGTGGGTAGGGTGGTTTGTGTGGGGGTCCCCTCTGATCACACCCCTGCAATCCTAGCTGGGGGGTCTCCTTTTTTTGGAGAAGGGTGAGCATGGGTGTATTTGTGGGGGTCCCCTCTGATCATTCCCTGCAGTCCTCCTAGTTGGGGGTCTCCTTCTCTTAGAGAGGGGTGGGTTTGTGTGGGGATCCCCTCTTATCAGCCACTGCAGTCCTCCTAGCTGGGGGTCTCCTTCTCCTTTAGAGGAGTGGGCAGGGATGTTTGTGTTGGGGTCCTCTCTGATTTCCCTGTGCAGTTCTCCTAGCTGGGTGTCTTCTTTTACTGAAGAAGGGTGGTGGGAGGCATGTTTGGGTCCCCTCTGATTACCCACCTGCAATCCTCCTAGCTGAGGGTTTCCTGCTACTGGAGGGGGTGGGCAGAGGGGGTCTTTGTTGGGGGTCCCCTCTTTTCACCCCCCCGCAGTCCATTTAGGTGGATGTCTCCTATAACTGCAGGGGGAGGGGGTTTCTGTATTCCTGGATGGGAGTCTCCCTATATTTGTCTGTATTCTGGATGGATGTGAGGAAGTTTTTTTTTTAATTGCCCCCGTGCACTCCTCCTGTTTAGGGGTCTTCTTCTTCTGAGGGAGTCATTATTACTAGAAGGGAGGAAGGGGTCTCTCTGATCACCTCCATGCACTCCTCGGTGATAGCAATATGTAAATATAGGGGTAGGTAGGCATCAGGGGGTTTTATATATAGGTAGGTGTCAGGGGGTCTTATATAGAGATTAGTAGGTGTACAGAGGTTCTATATAGAGGTAATTGTGTGTCAGGGGGTCTTATATAGAGGTAGGCAGGCATCATGTGGTCTTGTATAGAGGTAGATAGGTGTCCAGGGGTTTTATATAGAGGAAAGTGGGTGTCAGGGGGTCTTATATAGAAGTCGGTAGATATTGATGGGTCTTATATAGTAGTCGGTAGTTGTCAAAGGTTCTTATGTAGAGGTCAGTAGGTGTTATGGGGTCTTATATAGAGGTTGATAGGTGTCTGGAGTCTTATATAAAGGTTGGTAGGTGTCAGAGAGTCTTATATAGAGGTCTGTGTCACCGAGTCTTATATAGAGGTCAGTGTCTATGGGTCTTCTATAGAGGTCGGTAGGTGTCAAGGGGTTTTATATAGAGATAGATAGGTTTCGGGGGCATTGAAAAGGTAGTGCAGTTAGTGTTATTGTGGCGTACTGCTCAAAACAGTCTACCTTGTCGTGGTGGTAGACTTTATATTTTTTGGCTAAAATATAATTCCCTACTGTTAAATCTTGAAAGCACCGATGACTTTGAATACAATTTTCTTTTTCTCATATTAGGTTGTAAGAGTTTTAAAATAAAAGTGGGTGCACTGAAGGACTTGGTGGGATGGCCAATGGGCAGATTTGGTGAGACAGCCAGTGGACGGGCTCTGGTGAATGTTGGTGGTCAGGCCAGGGGGGGGCCCAGGCCTAAAGCTGTGTAAGGGGTCCATCTTCAAAGAAACCTGGGATGATCATCTCCGGCATGTGGGCATTGTTCTGGACTAAATTGCAGGGGCCAAGATCAGCATCCGGCCAGACAAGTGCCAGATGGGAATGGCAGAAGTGCAATGCTTAGGACACCGGGTGGGAGGGGGTAAACTGCACCGAAAACCTCCTAAAATAGAAGCAATTAGGGACCCCCTCCCCCCCAATAAGAAACAGGTTCTGACTTTTCTGGGCACTTCTATTATCATAAATTTACTCCCCATTTCAGCAGGATCGCCAAGCCACTGAAAGACCTCACCAAGAAGGCCATGAACAAGATGGTGACTTGGACCCCGGCCTGCCAGACCACCTTTGACCAGCTGAAAGAGACCCCTTCCCATAATCCTGTTCTGGCAGGCCCAAACTACAAGCAAAGATTTCTTGTGCAGATGGACTCCTTTACGTATGGGCTGGGGCTATCCTCAGCCAGGTAAATGAGGAGGGGGAGGAGCACCCTGTGGTTCTCTTAACAGGAAGCTACTGAACAGGGAGGTATTACTAAGACAAAAGCATAAGGTTAATTAATCAAATATAGTTTTACCAGTTTACCTCCACCCATAAATGGGTGTTGTAACCCTTTTAAACAGCAAAAAACCCTATAGAAGGGGCATAGGGGTTACGCTTGCAGACCTAAATGGAGACTGATATACAAAAGAAACCTTATTTTATTATCATCCAAATCTTATGTCAAAATGTTTAGTTCCAAAAAAAGAAAAATACATTTGGAAATCACCGGTGTGAAAAACAAGCATTGATGGGCTTAAGACGTGTAAAACAGTGAACATTGGACAAACAAGACGCAGACAAAATACCTAAAATAAATACAAAGAATCCGTTTGGACACCCAAATCAAACAACGCAAAGCATTATACTGCAGCAGCTGCCACATGTAGTAATTAATAAACCAGTCAGCTAGGTATTTCTGATGCATGGATTATTGGGAATTAGTTGTGGCCCCTATGTCAGTAATAGGTCCAATATTGCAACGTGAGGAACTATGTTCAATCAACACAGATTTCCATTGGGGAATTCTGAAGAATGACCCAGGATTGTCCAAGATTGTTGGACCTACTCCAAAAATGGTAGAACGCCGTGCCTGAAATTTGGGTGATATGTTGGTACAGTCGGAATTCGTAAAAAAATCCAGCATCAACCTGGCTAACTGCATGCCACTCAAAAGGAATGTTTGTATGTAGAAAGTGCCAAATGTGTCTGTATGTGGATCATACGGACACATTCCATGATGCAATTGGTCAGAAAAAATATTAATTTTGGGATTTAATTAACAGTACCTCAATTTGAGTAATCTACATGATAACATCTAATTTTATATAGGGAAGACTAAGCGATCTCTAAAAATACAAATAGGGGAACACATGAAGGAAATAAGAGAGAAGAATCCAGATAAACCATTGGCCAGGGACTTTGCCACCTATCATGGTGGCAAACTGACTGGCATAACAGTTAAAGGCATCTATATGCTTAAATTACCCCTAAGACACGGAGACTTTGCCTATATACTCCTACAAAAGGAGAAAAATTGGATTGATAAATTACAAACCTTAGCCTCTCTAGGTCTAAATGTAGAAAAGAAACTTCAGGTCTTCCTGGAAGTAAAACATACAAACATTCACTTTAAATCATTCCTCAATAACCCGCGGTCTTTGATGTCTGCATTTCATCAGTATCATTATAAAAATCCTCCTGTTTATAAAGGCCATAGAGATTTTGTAAAGGAATTATTCTAGATATTACTGTTAATATAAGTCTTTATTTTGATTGTCTATTAAAAAAAGAATAAGGTAAATCTATGGCTTAGTACTGTTGCTAAGGAAAACAAACTTGGTGATGTCCCTTTAAATTGTGAAACCTGGGCGGTTCTTCAGTGGTGACACCTAAAAGGGATCACTAACCTTCTTCCCAATGTCCAGATGAATCTACATTACCTTTTAGTGAAACATGTTGATGTCACACGTTACGTCACTTGATGCCATCTTTTCCACCGGGAGTCAATATGCTTACGACACAATGGCGACATATGTAAGGGCTGCGGGATGGACATCTGAAACGCAGCATGGGCGGTAAAACTTTGATGGACTCCCTTATCCTTATAGCCGGAGAAAGGCCAAACTGCACACATTCAAGAGCCATATAAGAGGCCAGAAGATTGGTAACGTGTGTAGTGTTTTTATGTTCAGTCATTGGAAGAAGGAGTTACTATTCCATCAAGTTTGACACCATAAATCATGCTTGGATTGGGACTGGATCCATCATTTACATAGTGACAGTCTCTTGTGTCAACTTTATTTACTGCTACTGCTATGCATATACTGGCCAATATGTTTGCTGTTGCGGATTGTACACTAGAATAGTATTCCTCTGGAAAATTAATCGCCAACATAAGGAGGAATGGATTCCGTTTAATACCAGATTGGGACCGACACATTCATCCCTCCAGAACCACATATCTTTGATAAGGTCATCAGAAATCTGTGTTGATTGAACATTAGTTCCTCTCATTACAACATTGGACCTATTACTAACATAGTGGCCACAACTAATTCCCAATAATCCATGCATTGGAAATACCTAGATGACTGGTTTATTAATTACTACATGTGGCAACTGCTGCAGTATAATCCTTTGCATGGTTTGATTTGGCTGTCCCGATGGATTCTTTGTATTTGTTTTAGGTATTTTTTCTCCAGGAACGTGCCCAACTCCGGAGATAAATACCAAAGCAGGGCCCAGGTTCTCACTCTCCCTGTTTTCTCTCCCTTCATTGTTCTAATGGATTTAGGGCTAGATTTATTTTGAATTTCAAGTGAGTGTACTTTTACCAGAATACTATTAAGGCATAGGTTATATTGTCCTTCTAGCTTTCGCACTGAGCTGAATGATGATCCCCCTTATGTACACTATATTGCCAAAAGTATTGGGACACCTGCCTTTACACGCACATGAACTTTAATGGCATCCCAGCCTTAGTCCATAGTTTTCAATATTGAGTTGGCCCACCCTTTGCAGCTATAACGGCTTCAACTCTTCTGGGAAGGCTGTCCACAAGGTTTAGGAGTGTGTCTATGGGAATGTTTGACCATTCTTCCAGAAGAGCATTTGTGAGGTAAGGCACTGATGTTGGATGAGAACGCCTGGCTTGCAGTCTCCGCTATAATTCATCCCAAAGGTGTTCTATTGGGTTGAGGTCAGGACTCTGTGCAGACCAATCAAGTTCCTCCACCCCAGGTATGCTCATCCAAGTCTTATGGACCTTGCTTTGTGCACTGGTGTGCAGTCATGTTGGAATCCATGTTGGAATCCATGTTGGGCCATCCCCAAACTGTTCCTACAAAGTTGGGAGCATGAAATTGTCCAAAATGTCTTGATATGCTGACACCTTAAGAGTTCCCTTCACTGGGCCAAGCCCAACTCCTGAAAAACAACCCCACACTATAATCCCCTCTCCACCAAACTTTACACTTGGCAGTGCAGTGAGCAAGTATTGTTCTCTTGGCAACTGCCAAACCCAGACACGTCGATTGGTTTGCCAGACAGAGAAGAACGATTCATCACTCCAGAGAACACATCTCCACTGCTCTAGAGTCCAGTGATGGCGTACTTTACACCACTGCATTCAACACATAGTATTATACTAGGTGATGTAAGGCTTGGATGCAGCTGCTCGGCCATGGAAACCCATTCCATAAAGCTCTCTACACACTGTTATGCTAATCTGAAGGCCACATGAAGTTTGGAGGTGTTTATCTATTGACTCTGCAGACAGTTGGCGACTTCTGCACACTGTGAGCTTCAGCATGCGCTGACCCAGCTCTGTCATTTTACGTGGCCTACCACTTTGTGGCTGAGTTGCTGTTGTTCTCAGTTTCTTCCACTTTGTTATACTACCACTAACAGTTGACCGTGGAATATTTAGTAGCAAGGAAATTTCACGGATGAACTTACTGAACTTACCACGCCTGGATTCACTGAGCTCCTGAAAGCCACACATTCTTTCACAAATGTTTGTAGAAGCAGTCTGCATGCCTAGGTACTTGATTTTATACACCTGTGGTCATGGAGATGATTGAAACACCTGATGTCAGGGATCTCCTCGATCCCCACCGCGATGGTCCCGGCGCAGGCGCAGTGCACCGCCCTGTGCAGGGACACGGGCACTAGGTCCGGGCCGGCCGCAGCGTTTGAGTTCGCGCATGCGCAGTAGAAGCCGCGGCCACCCGCTGGGCACCAATGGCAGCGCAGGGCGGGATATTTAAATGGCCCTGAGCTGTCATTCAGTGCCTTCTGGTCTTACCTGCATCCTGCGAATCTGTGAACCTGTACCTAGTAAGTTATTTGACCCGGATTGTTCTTGACCTGCTGATTTCTCCTGCCCAGACCCTTGCTTTGCCTGACCTCTCTTCTGAATGCCCCTCATTAGATCTGACCTGCTGTTGCTGACCTGGCGTGTGACCCGACGATTCTCTGCCCGCTCCCTTGTACCATACTGTCCTCTACGTTACCGACTCGGCCCATCTGACTTCGCACTTGCTCAGCCATCCATCCATCCCATCGGGGTCACCCGACCTCCTCATATCAGGCTCTCCCTGGTTGGAGCCCCTGGCGAACACCCCTACCACTGACAGGTGTGCTCAGTAGTTGTGACCTGGTCTCGGGGTGCTCCAAGTCCATCCCCACCATCAGGGGCTCTGGTGAACAAGTACCCTGGGACTTAGACTCCGCGCTCTGGGCACGCCTGACCAGTGGAGTGCTAGTGGTGCCGCTAGGCGGTCCCTTACACCTGAATCTAATGATTTGGAGGGGTGTCCCAATACTTTTGGCAATATAGTGTATGTCCCAACTGAAGAGAAGCTGAAGGCCTTCTTCCAGTGTAGTGATCATTTTTGTCACTCCATTGTGCATGATGGTAAGCTTGGCTGGATATTTCCAATGGTATAGAATTTTGTGGTTGTGTAAGGCTTTGATGATCATTAGGAGAATCCTGCGTTGTTGAAGAGTGTGTTGGGAAAGGTAGTAGCTGGAGCTTCAAGAATCTCTCAGGAAGCTGATCTGCCTATCTGAAAGCTTCCAGTGTTTTTTCTTTTACTTGGCAGAAATGAATGCAAAGAATAAAATCTCTAGGTTTGTTTGGGGGGAAAATATTTTGATTTAGGGATACAGTGAATCCTGTCAATTGTAAGATCAGAGAATGAGATACTGTAGATGGTAAAAGTGACAGAAATAGGTAACATGCATATTGCGTAAGTTGTAACTTCCGATTCAGGTACACCCTAAATTTTCAAGTTTTACAATGTGATCTATCCTCAAGGTCGGCTACTTTAGATTTAAGCCAGGCAAAGTCGTCACCATGTGCAGAATGCGCATCCACCTAACACATGCATACCTGTTGTAACAGCGTATACCCAGAGATGGACGCGGTTCAACCATTTTGGCTTCAACCTCCATCTTGGCAAAGGGATTGACCATCCTGACAAATATATTTCTCCCTCATTCTTCCCCCCTCCCTCCTTAGAGAGGCCCAGCGACATTTGGACAGTATGTGTGTGAGTTGGGAATGTCACAGGAGGTTCATAGGAGCTATAAAGCCCCCCAAGGGAGCCTGGGCCTTCCTGTCCAAAGAACCTGCAAATTGTAACACCTCGTAAGAGATAAGGCAAGCTTTCCCAGGAGTTTAAAGAGATTCCAACCTAATAAACCTAACTCAGTGTAGGTGACAGAATCAGATAAACACTTTTCAAAATCCATTTCTCCCCTATGTCTCATATCTTGGAATATGAGAGACTTACATAAAAACCGGACCTATCGTCAGATTGGCCACGAGAAGGCGAACAGTTTGATAGGTCACTCGCATTGTCTTAAATACATAGGAAAACAGAAAAGTAGATCTCATGAACCGTACAGTGTAAATTTCATAATTCATATCTAATCAATCCTCGGACGTGTCTGCATAATAATCTACCCGCGGGTGGAATGTCACTTGTGCAGCTGGAAAGTTTTGGGCCAAAATATGAGTTAAGGGAGATTTTGGCTCTAGTTGAGGTATCCACCCATACCTCCACACCCTAAGCGGGGTATTGGTCCTTGACTTCAGAGACACCCCCTGCTGGGGACCACAAAATAGGCCATCAGGCCTAAGAGTCTAAGTTGAAGACGTCTCCATTTTTAACATCAATACCACCTGGGGAGACCCGTGCCCTTTTGCGCTGAAACTTGGATCTGCTAACCCAGGACTTTGGCAAGTACCTTAACCCTTTCACCTCTCACTGATATCTCTTTGCTGTGCTGTTGGTCTGTGTATGTTTATATATCTTAGTTACATCTTTTGCTGTAAATATTTTTATTGCACCCGTTTGACCTTTTTAGTAATAAATCTTTCCTTCTGAAAGTGTTGAACTGTTTCTATAGCGCTTTATTGCAATTTACGAATTCCTGCCTCTAAAGAGATGCTACTGTGTTTGTTTAACCCTCAGTATAACCGTGTTATACAGATGATTACCTCGACCATTATAGTGTTATTGCCGAGTTTGCTCTTTCTCTGTACAAAAATGAGGTGGTGGCAGTGTGAAGGGTTAATTGTGCAATTAACCTGACCCAGGTCCAATTAGTTGGAAAATCATTGTGCAGGGTGCAGCTGAGTGTGGCATTGTTACGCACGTGACATAGCTGTTTTAGATCGGCTAGTCCTTCGGTCACGAGTTTGGTGAGAAGGGCTGGGGTCTGATGCCGCGATCGTGACACCTGTAGGAAAAAGGGAAAAGGCCCCTGACCAGTCTGGTATGTTTCCTAGGCAAACCAGCTAAGAGGGTGTGGATGAATTCCTTGATTCTGTCAGGGATCGCGGCTTCCCGTCGGCCGGCGCATGCACGCTGGCGACGGCTCACACCGGGACACAGGCACCAGGTCCCGGCGAGCCGGGGATGACAGGACACCGTGCATGCGCAGTGGAAGCCGCGGGCACACCTCGGGCGGTCACTGACAGCCCGGGGGCGCGTCCTGGGCGGCCAATGACAGTGCAGGGCACACTATTTAAATATGCCCTGCACTGTCAGTAATTGCCGCAAGGTCTTTCTGTGATTCCGAGTTCCTGCACCCGTCTAGTGATCCTGTTTGACCCTGACTACGCTGCCTGCCCCAGTGATTGACCCGGATTGCCCTGACTACGCTGCCTGCTCCTGTGATTGACCCGGATTGCCCTGACTACGCTGCCTGCTCCTGTGATTGACCCGGATTGCCCTGACTACTCTGCCTGCTCCTGTGATTGACCCGGATTGCCCTGACTACTCTGCCTGCTCCTGTGATTGACCCGGATTGCCCTGACCATTCTACGAACTGACTTACCCTGCTGACCCTGCGTGTGACCCGACTACTCTTTGCCCTCGCTTACCCCCAAGGGACCACGATCCGTTACTACCCTGCTGGGGCCACCATCCGCTTCACATCTGGCTCTCCGGTACCTGCATACGTCCCCGGAGGTCTCCTCAGCCACTGGTGGGCCTGCTCAGAGGTCGTGACCTGGTCTGGGACTGTTTCAAGTCCATCCCCACCATCAGGGGCCCTGGTGAAAGCACAGCCCGGGCTTAGACCCCACGCTCTGGGTAGGTCTGTCAGTTGGCAGCCTGAGGCACCACCTGGCGGATCATAACAGTACCTTGCGGCCATGACAGAGCCAGGAAGTGGACCGGCGTCCCTAGAGGATATTTGCCAGCACCTGGCAACTTTGACCCAGGCTTTCCAGAATTTCCACAGTCGCTGCGCCCGACTGGAGGACCGCATGGAGTCGTTAGCCCCCCTGACTCCCCCTGCTCAGAGTCCTCCATCTGCAGAACCTCCCGCTGCCCCGGCATCCGGAGCGGTTGCCACATCCCTAGCTCCTGAACCCCGTGTTCCCCTGCCGGAGCGATTCCGTGGTGACCGGAGCCGCTTCCGAGCCTTCCGGAACGCTTGCACCCTGTATTTCGACTTGCAGCCCCGCACGTTCACCACCGAGACCGTCAAGGTGGGGTTTATAGTCTCTATCCTTCAGGATGAGCCCCAGGATTGGGCTCACCGCCTGATGGAGAAGCACGACCCCCATCTTGACTCCGTGACCCAGTTCTTTCAGGCCATGGCTGTTTTGTATGACGACCCTCAGCGGGCTGCTTCCGCAGAGGCTACCCTATACTCTCTACGGCAAGGCCGCCGGACAGCCGAAGAATACGCGTCCGATTTTAGGCGTTGCATGGGAGACACCAGATGGAACGATGCGGCCTTATGTCACCAGTTCCGCATCGGGCTATCTGAGTCTCTCAAAGACGAACTGGCACGAGTAGGCCTACCTGACTCCCTGGAAAAACTGATTGAGTTAGCCAGTCAAATTGACCGAAGACTAAGGGAACGTCGGCTGGAAAGGAGCAGCCAGGGTCAAAGGGTGGCATGGATTCCACCAAGGGACACAGCTCCAGCCCCAGGGAGCCATCTGCGAAGCACGGAATCAGGGGACAACCCCGAACCCATGCAACTGGGACTGGCCCGTTCCCACTTATCGGTCGAGGAACGTCAGAGGAGACGATCACAGAACCTATGTCTGTACTGCGGGGAAGCTGGTCACCAGGTGCGCTCCTGTCCTGCAAAAATGAGTAAGTCCACGTCCTTTTCTTTTACTTTACCTGCAGGAAGGGATGATCAGTCAAGTTACCTGGCCATACCTGTGTCTTTACAGCTCCCCGGAGGAACATTGTCGGTGACCGCAATCGTTGACTCAGGAGCCTGTAGTTGTTTTATCGATCTGACTTTTGCCCACCGGCAAAAAATCCCTCTCCAGACCAAAGAAAGGGGGTTCAACATCTTCTTGTCAGATGGGTCCAGTATAAAATCAGGGGTGGTGGACCAGGAGACACCACCCATTTTCACCACAATGGCAGACCATCACCAGGAGTTCCTCCGTTTGGATGCCATCGCATCTCCCCTTTTTCCAGTCATTCTGGGGCTCCCTTGGCTGCGGGCCCATAACCCCCAGATTGACTGGGAAAAGGGAACCATTCAATTTCGGTCGCCTTACTGTTTGAGTCACTGCCACGTCACAGGATCCGTGGTTCCCCGGTTCCTCCTGTGCTTGGATGGCAACACCAATCTATCCCAGGTTATTTCTCCGGCCTACCATGACTTCTTAGATGTGTTCAGTAAGCGAGGAGCTGACATTCTTCCTCCGCACCGTTCCTACGATTGCCCCATAGACCTCCTACCCGGGTCTGAGATCTCGTTCGGCCGTATCTTTCCTTTGTCTGAAACGGAATCGGGAGTACTAAGGGAATATATTGACGAAAACCTTCGGAAGGGATTTATTCGTCCATCCACATCCCCAGCCGGGGCCGGGCTGTTCTTCGTAGAGAAGAAGGACAAGTCATTACGGCCCTGCATAGACTACCGTGATCTGAACAAAATAACGGTAAAGAATCGTTATCCCTTACCCCTAGTCCCCGAGCTCCTCCAGAGATTGAGTTCAGCAATGATATTTACTAAATTAGACCTGCGGGGGGCCTATAACCTTGTTCGTATCAGGGAGGGGATGAGTGGAAGACGGCTTTCCGCACGAGATTCGGCCACTATGAGTATTTGGTGATGCCATTTGGGCTCTGTAACGCACCGGCAACCTTCCAGCACTTTATCAACGATGTTTTTCGTGATTTCCTCGATGTTTTCGTGGTGGTTTATTTGGATGACATCCTAATTTTTTCCCCCTCACTGGAGGTTCATCGAGGTCACGTGTCACGAGTATTAGAACGGCTGGGTCAACACGGGCTATACGCTAAGGCAGAAAAGTGCTGTTTCGAACAGCGCGAAATCACGTTCTTGGGACTGGTTCTCTCTTCCGCGGGGGTCGCGATGGATCCCCAGAAAGTCACGGCGATCTTAGATTGGCCAATTCCCGCCAACAAAAAGGGGGTACAGCGTTTCATCGGCTTTTCTAACTTTTATAGAAAGTTTGCTAGGAACTTCTCCGGTCTGGTCTCCCCCATCACGCAACTGACGAACCAAGGGGTCCGCTTTAAGTGGAACCCCGAAGCTCAAACGGCATTCGAAAAGCTCAAGAAATTGTTCACCTCAGCTCCCATTCTCTGCCATCCGGATTCTTCTCTCCCATATGTTTTGGAAGTGGACGCCTCCGAAAACGCTGTAGGAGCAGTGCTGTCCCAAAGGAATGGTACCAAGGAACTACTGCACCCTGTGGCGTTCTTCTCCAGGAAGTTGACACCGGCGGAACGTAACTATGACATTGGAGATCGGGAGCTCCTGGCCATTAAATCTGCTCTAGAAGAATGGAGGTATTTACTGGAAGGAGCCACACACCCAATCCTAATATTCACAGATCACAAAAACCTTGAATATTTAAGAACGGCAAAACGACTGAGACCTCGCTAGGCAAGATGGGCTCTTTTCTTTTCGCGATTTACATTCCATATAACGTACCGACCCGGTACTAAGAATACAAAACCAGACGCTCTGTCCCGCATGTTTGAGGACCCCGACGACGCAGTGGTACCTGACACCATCTTACCTTCCGGAAGCTTCCTCGCTCTACAAACGGAGCTTCGCTCCCGACTTCTCGACGCTTCTGTAGGACTACCAGTTCCGTCTGGGTCGCCCCTCCAGAACCACAGTGGGCTATATTGGAAGGAAGACCGGATCATGGTCCCGGAAGAAGTGCGAAACTTGGTCCTAGGGCACTGCCACGACCATCCAATGGCGGGTCACTTCGGGGTTACGAAAACTCTGGAACTACTACGGCGCTCGTTCTGGTGGCCGGATATGATCCAGGATTGCGAGCGTTACGTCCAGACCTGTCCCACCTGTCAAAGGAACAAGCCCTCCAGGAGTAGGGCATGGGGATTGTTACGTCCTTTACCTATACCCAAACTTGCCTGGCAGATGATTGCCATGGATTTTGTGGTCGAACTCCCACCATCCCAAGGCTACACAGCAATAATGGTGATCGTCGACCGCTTCTCAAAGATGGCACATTTTGTACCCCTGGAGAAGACCCCATCAGCACCAGAAACGGCACGGATCTTCATTAAGGAAGTAGTGAGGCTTCATGGGGTTCCCGAAGATATAGTGTCGGATCGGGGAGTCCAATTCACCTCCAGGTTCTGGAACGCCTTGTGTAAAGCGCTGGGAATCAAGCTGTCGCTTTCATCCGCCTACCATCCACAGACCAACGGCCAAACCGAGAGGACCAACCAAACGCTGGAACAGTACTTACGATGCTACACATCCAACCTTCAGGATGACTGGCTGACGTTGTTGCCTTCCGCAGAATTCTCGTACAACAACTCGAATCACTCAGCTACGGGTCAATCCCCGTTCTTTTCCAATTACGGGTATCATCCCACATTCCTCCCTGATCTGATGCCTGAAAATCCGGTACCGGCGTCTCAAGACATCTTGACCTTCTTTTCTGTCAATAACAAAACGATTCAGGAAGCCATCGCTAAAGCCCAAGAGGACAGTAAAAGGGCGTTCGACAGGAAAAGAAGAGGAGAGTTACTGCTTCAACCAGGGGATCAGGTCTGGCTGGCAACAACCAACTTGAAGATGCTGTGCCCTTCAAGGAAGCTGGGACCCAAGTACATCGGCCCATTTCCGGTAAAACGAGTAGTCAACGAGGTGGCCTACGAACTCGAGCTTCCGCGAACCTTCAAGATACTTCCTGTGTTCCATGTGTCTCTCCTGAAGCCATCCAGACCGGACCCCTTCCCGGACCGTGAATCCAGACCTCCCGAGGCAGTCGCCATAGGTGACCAGGAGGAATATGAAGTGGAGACTATCCTCAGTTGTCGAAAGAGGGGGGGCCAGACGCAGTTCTTGATAAAATGGAAGGGTTATGGCCCTGAGGAGAACTCTTGGGAACCCATCCAGAATGTTCACGCCCCCACGCTCATCCGGGAATTTTTTCGTGGCCACCCGCGGTGGAGAGATCAGTGGGGCTCCCGGAGGGTGCCCGTGGGGGGGGGCAATGTCAGGGATCGTGGCGTCCCGTCGGCCGGCGCATGCGCGCTGGCGGCGGCTCACGCCGGGACACAGGCACCAGGTCCCGGCGAGCCGGGGATGACAGGACGCCGCGCATGCGCAGTGGAAGCCGCGGGCGGGCCTCGGGCGGCCAATGACAGCCCGGGGGCGCGTCCTGGGCGGCCAATGACAGTGCAGGGCGCACTATTTAAAGATGCCCTGCACTGTCAGTAATTGCCGCAAGGTCTTTCTGTGATTCCGAGTTCCTGCACCCGTCTAGTGACCCTGTTTGACCCTGACTACGCTGCCTGCCCCTGTGATTGACCCGGATTGCCCTGACTACGCTGCCTGCCCCTGTGATTGACCCGGATTGCCCTGACTACGCTGCCTGCTCCTGTGATTGACCCGGATTGCCCTGACTACGCTGCCTGCTCCTGTGATTGACCCGGATTGCCCTGACTACTCTGCCTGCTCCTGTGATTGACCCGGATTGCCCTGACCATTCTACGGACTGACTTACCCTGCTGACCCTGCGTGTGACCCGCCGATTCTGTACCTCGCTTACCCCCATGGGACCACGATCCGTTACTACCCTGCTGGGGCCGCCATCCGCTTCACATCTGGCTCTCCGGTACCTGCACACGTCCCCGGAGGTCTCCTCAGCCACTGGTGGGCCTGCTCAGAGGTCGTGACCTGGTCTGGGACTGTTTCAAGTCCATCCCCACCATCAGGGGCCCTGGTGAAAGCACAGCCCAGGCTTAGACCCCACGCTCTGGGTAGGTCTGTCAGTTGGCAGCCTGAGGCACCACCTGGCGGATCATAACAGATTCCTTGTATGTGTATGAGGAAATTTTCAGCATCATTGAAGACATTAAAATAAACATAGGAATGCATTAATAATAAATAAAACAAGCACTTAAAGTGTCCATAAATCAATATGTGAAAGTCCAAACACCATAAACATGTCCAAAAGTAATCATGTGAAAAAACATATATAACACCGTGATCAATCCACCACCGAATAAATTGGATGAACTCACCAGAGCTATATGCCGATCAAATTATAGACCTGCATAAGCGCTATTGCTCTGGGAGCGATGAATGTAGTATATTTCAGAGTCTTAGGTGCAATGCTCTGTAGTAGTAGCTTTCAGATAATCAGAAACACCCCTCTGTAGTTTAGGCAGATTCCAAACTTTCAGGAGGAATACTCTGCCGACTCTCTTTCATAAATGAGTAATCACCATATCTCTATAAACATTGGGACCATATTCAGGGACAAAGAAAAAATATCATGGTGTAGCATGTCTTAAACAATACACGTTTATTTAAAGATAATAGCACTCAAAAATAAGGTGTCTAGACCGACACCAGCATAGGCAATTAAAAAGCTCTGCTCACCGCGGATCACCTCCGACAATCCCAGGGAGCGTGCTGACGTCAGCCGCCAACTGGCCCCGCCCTACGCGTTTCGTCACCTTAGACACCTTATTGCAGTCAACGGCAAATGAGTCTTCTGCATACAGAGTATTTTCCTGAATGTGACACTTTCGCCTGCAAGAAAACATATCATACCCACATGTAAAGGTAAATGGGGAGTTTTTTTTACACTAGCCATATTTAATGCCTGTATACATCTGTGTGCATGTACCGTGAAGCTGAACTCCAGCTGTGTTTCAGGTTTGTGCAAGTTTTTCCTGACACATTCCTTTTATACTATAGGCATTTGCATGCTATAGAGGTTTTATTCTAAATGTTGTGGATAATAAAAGCCAGAAGTCCTTATCTGCATATACAGTATCTTCCAGGTTGTTGACTCATGTGAATGATGCGAAGGACTCAGCATGACAGCTAGGCAACCAGCATTTTTAGAAGGAGAGGACAGCACTGGGAACTCACAATTTTTCTCTTGGCTATATTAGTTGGTTTCATAGATTTACATTACCACTAGATGGCATCATAGGTCTGTGAATGTGCTGTAACACACAATAAAGGAGGAATTCTACTACCTGTGTATTTATAAAATCAGGCTAAAATGGGTCATCCTGGAAAACCAAATATTACAACAGTCATATTTTATATCACAAATATACTTCTCTGATGTAATGATTATTTCTACTAATAATGAAACTAAACAATCTTTTTCTCTAAAAATAATCCATACAAATCTACTAAGTAATGGTCCTGCAATCTACTTTTTATGAAATTGTTTCCTACCATATTTTTCTGCCTCTTTGTTACATCCTCCATGAGCTTCAAAAATGTTCCTTTTCCCATTTGTAACAAGTAGTGCATATTAGTTGCGATCATGCACATTGCTCTATGCACGCTACAAAACCAACAGTCCATGTCAGGAGCAAGCAAGAGAGGGTGGCTATGTTCCTACATGTGTGGACTCAACATAGCCTCCCTGTTCTGTCCCCACTTCACATTTCCCTGTGTGTAACTCGACATGCAGCTAAACCCTACTATACTGCCATAAGCCAGACTGAATGTAATCTTGAAGCTTTATTAACAAAACAGGGTGGGCGAAACTATCAGGAAAAACAGGTAAGAAATGCATACAATCACTGTATGAAACATAAAAAGAAACACAATGAAATAACTAGGCTGCAGATGGCAATAGGTCCATGCTCACCAACAAAGCTGCCTGTAGGGGATGTAAATTTTGTCCCCAACATGTGCTACAGTGAAGGCTGGCTTCCTTTCCATCCCTTTCCTTTCTTAAGATGGAGTCTGAGCTCCCAGGATACACCTGTTTAGTTTTCTGAGAATAAAAGGATGATGGGAATTTTATTAAAGACAATACAAAACAGTACATTTATTACAGGCTTCATCTAGTGGCCACATTTAGTATTGCAGCAGGGAGAATAACACTGAATTTCCCTGCTGGAGGCAGGGTTCACATCAGAAAAGAAGGAATTTGTAGATTTACATCAGAAAAAAAGGAATTTGGACATTTAGGGTTGACTGGGAACAATAGCAGGTACTTTTCTGAGTTAAGAATAGAATTGAATTGCAAACAGAATTTGAGGATAATAAGAATAAGAACAGATTTGAGTTATGGATTGGGTTTTCTTCATTTAAACTAGAGTGTATGTCACTTTAATTCCACTGAAGGCTTAAACACAATCAATTTTGTAATTCCAGACTTTTTTCTGAAATTGGCTGGTATATACACTTTATTACAAGCAGATACCATAAATAAAAATATGATAATTAATATTCAGGTCCATTTTATTACCTAATAATATTATATTAGATTGCAGTACTGCTATCATCTATCTGGTACCTTTCTCTAAGGGGTACACATAGTTCAGAGAGTATTATATAACATGTCATCACTGTCAGTGAAAGCCTCTTCTCTGGGGCTCAAACACTGAGGGTGAATTCATACAGTAATGCAGAGCTGCCAACAGGGCTGGTGCTACCACTAGGCAAACTAGGCAGCCACCTAGGGTTCCCTGTTGCGTAGGGCGCAGCCACAGCCAGGGCCACCAATAGATCAGTACAGCTGGCCCTGCTGTAACATTAATTATTATATTTTCCCTGGGCCCCATCAGTTTACCAGAGCAGAGAGGAATTATTTTTTTTTTTGCAAATTTCAGGTGTAGGCGGCTATAGCTGTGTTATGTTTTGCAGGGCTGATCATTGGCAGCTAGCCATGGCTGCTCCCAGCCTTTCACTGGCAGAGTGATTATCCCTTCCTCCACAGTGGAGGGCAGAAGGCGAGGATGTATCTGACGATGGGAGGTGTTTCAACGGAGAGGTGGCCGAGGGCACAGGCAGCAATGGGAACCCGGTGCACAGGCAAGCTTACAATATCTGTTTTCTGAGGCACAGAGATACAGCCATACGCTGTATACAGACAGACATACAGCACCTTCTGTACCGTGCGATCATCATCATGATAATGATGACGACCGCAAAAGCACAGTGAGATGTTGCCTGTTAGTTCTCATTTACACTTATGCTTGAGGGACAATAAAAATCTGCAACTGAGCCACACTTTTACTGTCCCGAATGATGGCTACAGCACGGTTACCCAGTTCTGGGAGGGCGTCATATGCAGGGGTGGACTGACAACTCATGGGGCCCCCGGGCAATAGTGGATCATGGGGCCCCTGTGTCCTTGCCCAAACTCAAAAAAGCCTATGAAAAAGGTACCAGGGGCATCTCATGGGGCCCCCTACTGACCCCAGGCCCTCGGGCGGTGCCCGAGTTTCCAAATGGTCAGTCCGTCCCTGGTCATATGACGTCCTCCCAGAATGCAAAAGACATTCACAGCGGTCTTTTACCATGTAATCAGCTGTGTCCAATGACACAGAAGATCACTGAGTAAATACAGTTGCCGATTATCGGCAGCACTTTCCTCACGCTGTCACAGCACGAGGAAAGTACAGCCAATAACTGGCAATTGTCAGAGGAGATGATCAGTGCCCAGCAGTGCCTCCCAGCAGTGCCACCCACCACTGCTCAGCCTTGCCTCCCACCAGTGGCACCCATCAGTGCTGCCCAGAAGTTGCTTCCATCAGTGCTGCCCAGCAGTGCCACCAGT
This sequence comes from Staurois parvus, assembly GCF_062004578.1. Taxonomy (NCBI): domain Eukaryota; kingdom Metazoa; phylum Chordata; class Amphibia; order Anura; family Ranidae; genus Staurois; species Staurois parvus. Next base: position 6,223,898 of record NW_028317914.1, on the reverse strand, counting down.
CAGTGGCATCAGTCAGTGCTCCTAGTCAGCGCTGTCAGTCAGCGCTACCTGTCAGTGTCGCCCATCAGTGCAGCCTTTCAGTGACCATCATTGCTGCATATCAGTGCCTCCTCATCAATGCCCATCAGGGCTGCCTCATCAGTACCATCTCATCAGTGCAACCTATCAGTGCCCATCAGTGCTGCCTATCAGTACAGCCTCATCAATGCACATCAGTGCAGGAGAAAAATTACCTGTTTGCAAAATTTATAATAAAAACAAAGAAAAACTTTTTTTTTTCCAAATATTTTGCTCTTTTTTTGTTTATAGTGCAAAAAATAAAACAGCCAGTGGTGATTAATTACCACCAAAAGAAAGCTCTATTTGTGTGAAAAAAAATTATAAAAATTTGATATGGGTACAGTATTGCATGACCGCGCAATTGTCATTCAAAGCGCGACAGCAATGAAAGCTGAAAATTGGCCTGGGCAGGAAGGGCGTATAAGTGCCCAGTAGGCAAGTAGTTAATGGAGAGTGGTTGGAGGATTGGTAAAAGTGTGGCTCAGACGCACATTTTTAATGTCCCTCAAACACAAGTGTAAATAAGAATTAACAGGAAGCATCTCACTGAGTGTGTGTAAATCTGACGGGCCGACTGTCAGGTGGAAATGATTTAATAGTTGTGGAGCCTTCTAATTGCTTCCACACCCCCTATTTATTATTCAGGTACTTATATAGCGCCCTCAATTTATCCAGCACTTTACATATATACTGTACATTCACAGCAGTCCCTAACCCTCAAGTGGCGTACAATCTAAGGTCCCTAACTTATATTCATACATATTTGAAATGTATTTTTAAAATATTTTTCCTATATTTTGTAATAAAAACGCATTTCAAAATGCAGTGTGTGTATGTATATATATATATATATATATATACACAAACATACATACATACATACACACACTTTTTTTTTAAATATAATGAACACTGCCAAAATTGTAGCATTTCAATATAGGTCAATATATTTGGGAAGAATATTTTTAAAATATATATTTCAAATACCGTATTTTCCGGCGTATAAGACGACTTTTCAACCCCTGAAAATCTTCTGAAAAGTTGGGGGTCGTCTTATACGCCGATGCGAGCCGGGTCAGGGCGGCACTTTTTCGTGGGCAGAGGCTGCTGTACCTTACCTGGCTCCGGTCCCACGACGATTCGGTCCAGGAAGCGCGGCTGCTCCTTCTTTCAGTTCGGCCGCTCGATGGTCACGCGGCCGCTCGGCTCTGCCTCCTCACCGGTGATTGGGCGCCAGCACTGGAAAGGCACACAGGCGACCAATCACCAGCGAGGAGGCGGAGCCGAGCGGCCCCGCGAAAATCGAGCGGCCGAACTGGAAGAAGGAGCAGCTGCTCCTCTCCCCCACTGACACTAACGATGGGGCACTATTCCTCCTCCACACTGACACCAACGATGAGGCACTGTTCCTCCCCCACTGACACCAACGATGAGGCACTGTTCCTCCCCCACTGACACCAACGGTGAGGCACTGTTCCTCCCCCACTGACACCAACGATGAGGCACTGTTCTCCCCACTGACACCAATGATGGGGCACTATTCCTCCCACTGATACCAATGATGGGGCACTATTCTCCCCATTGATTCCAATGATGGGGCGCAATTCCTGCCACTGATACCAATGATGGGGCACTATTCCTCCCACTGACACCAATGATGGGGTACTATTCCTCCCACTGACACCAATGATGGGGTGCTATTCCTCCAACTGATATCAATGATGGGGCACTATTCCTCCCACTGATACCAATGATGGGCCGCTATTCCTCCCACTGACGCCAATGATGGAGCACTATTCCTCCCACTGACACCAATGATGGAGCACTATTCCTCCCACTGACACCAATGATGGGGCACTATTCCTCCCACTGACACCAATGATGGGGTACTATTCCTCCCACTGATACCAATGATGGGGTGCTATTCCTCCAACTGATATCAATGATGGGCCGCTATTCCTCCCACTGACGCCAATGATGGAGCACTATTCCTCCCACTGACACTAATGATGGGACACTATTCCTCCCACTGACACCAATGATAGGGCACGATTCTTCCCACTGATACCAATGATGGGGCACTATTCCTCCCACTGACTAATGATGGGGCGCTATTCCTCACACACTGACACTAATGATGGGGCACCATCATTGGTGTCAGTGGGAGGAATAGTGTCCCATCATTGGTGTCAGTGGATGAAATAGTGCCCCATCATTGGTGTCAGTGGGAGGAGTAGTGCCTCATCATTGGTGTCAGTGGGAGGAATAGCACCCCATCATTGGAATACCATACTGAAATACCATACCATATTTAAATCAAATCTGATGTTTTTTCATTTTTATTTGGTGTGTGTTGGAAGAGGGGTAGTCTTATACGGCGAGTATAGCTCAAACCCTATATTTTAGCAGGAAAAGTAGGGGGTCGTCTTATACGCCCAGTCGTCTTATACGCCGGAAAATACGGTATATTTGTCTTCCATATGGGTTACCCTGCCTGTGTAAGGAGCCTTGTGTGTTGGGGGGTTCAGGGATTGAGGCCCTTCCTCTTTGGAAGTTGGTCAATTACTGTACCCTTGTGCACTTTATCTTTGAGCAGTGATCTCACAGTTCACTTTTTTCACAGGGCTATAGCAAGCACCGCACCATGGAGCTCTGTAAAAAAAATAAAAAAAATAGTAAAGTGCTGTGTAAATTGATGGTGCTATATACAGCAAGTACCTGCAATAAAGCTACTAACTGGCACTCCCTGTGCTGAGGATGACAGTGTTCTGTTCCCAAAAATGATAGGAACAGATATTACACTTGATCTTAGGCAAAAGGACAGCAAATACCAAACCTATGCAAGATGAATGGGATTCTGAATCTGTATATATTTCTACCTTCATAAGCCGTCAAATTTCCTTAGTTGGAACACTGTCTTGACTGGCTGTGACACTTTTAAGGAGATGAAAAGCTGTAGGAAAGTACATTGCAGTAAAGAGAAAAGAAAAGTCATCATTCTCCTACTACTGTCTCTGACCCCCGAGGGCAGTTTTCTATTTCATAAGTAAAATGTAAAAAACAGTTTCTGACTGGAGGTCAAGAAAAGGAGAGAACAGTGTTTCATTCTCTGATAGCGAAGTCCAAGGATGAGTGTGGTTGGACGTGTCTCCATATCTTCAACATTTCACTTATAACCTGATACATGCTCTGCAAAGCTTACATGTTTATACCAAAGCTAAGAGGAAGGACTTCCTAATTAGCACATGCCAGACAGAACAGCAAAGTAATAGGAAATCTGAACAGCAGGGATACACACAGCAATAAAAACGATTTTTCTGCTAGATTGAGAAGGGTTAACATTTTTATGAATTTTTTATTGCTATTTGTATCACCAATGGGAGGTTTTCCCTGATTTCTAGTCTAGGTGGTAGGAGACAGACAGAGCAAGAAGTGACAAGAAATCCTAATGGGCATACAGAAAATATTAAAAAAAGATAACAGAGATTGCACCCCACCAAAAATAGCTGGAGATCGGCTAGTACAGCTGGTATTCCAAGCCAGATCGGTTAGATTTCTAATCCAGAACTCCCTGCCAAACACATATATTTCTCCATTGTAGTTCAATCAGTATAGATGGGTTTAGGGCTGTGATTGGATAGTAAAGGAACAGCCACTTACTAAAAATGTAATCTCTCCACTCCAATCAGCAAACCATATTTTTAGAGCAACAGCACTGTGCAAAGCAGTAATGTCTAATTGCCTCTCATTACTGCCTTTTCCCCTCCCATTCTAAATTCTAATGATCATGGTGTAGCACCCTCTGGTGGCACTAGAGAATTAGGAAAATGTAATGTCTCACTCAATAGTTGGAGTGAGCTTGTCTGAATGAGGGTCAAGTCCAGGTCACACCAGGTTAGGCTGGATGATTCTGAAGATTAGGCCTCTATCGCCTCTTCCTGGTTCTAGAGGTCCATGGAAACTTCCGGAAGTCAGTGGGTGGAGGAGTGGAAACCTAGATTTGCATATTCATTGGAGTCTGAACAGTCCCAGGCTGGAGTCCCTGGTAGTGTGGCAGCATACCCCTGGATATAAGGGGTCATATCAGCAGGGCTCTGGAGTCGGGTGAAAGATAGATTATGGAAGCTGCTGCTGTATAGACTGGGAGGGGACCCCAGCAAAAGGGGTTTGCCTCCAGACTGGAAGCTACAGGAAGGGAAAAGCAGCTGACAGATGAATCTCAACTGCCTTGCAGTCCAGAGGGGAAGGACAGCCTGCAAGCGGGGACAGAAACTGGCTCAGTGAGAAGGAGGGCTGCTGGGTGCAATACTTTTTCAGGTCTCCCTGGGACAGTCCTGCATGCTTGTCTTGGAATCTCTTACTTCAGGGTACTCTTTAAAAGACGGCCAGGTGGATGGGCATTTCCTAGCTGGGGTCTGAAGAGAGTTCACTTAGAGGAGATTAGGTGCTCCTCACAGAGACTGTGCTATTGATTTATTAAGAGACTGTGCCACTCGGGCTGGGTTATAAAGTTCAGGATCTGCCTTTTTGTACATAATAAGTTTGTCCTCAGAGTTATTACTGTAAATCAAGTTGGGCATCCCATATATCCCTAACCCTATCCAAGTTGTTTATCCCCAAAATAAAACAACAAAAAACAAGTTCTTGGACTGGTTACTGACTCTGATTGGAAGTCGTGTGTTGCCTGGCTGTGCAGGATATAGGGGGACCCAATGCTCAGTGGCTCCTTTGGGGGTGAGCGCTACAATGAGATTACTCATTGAATCAGAGACTTGTGCAAACCAGGTTTTTTAAAATAGGTACTATTAAAATTACATTTAAAACATATCTATGCCCAAAATGTAAAATCTTATATGCATGTTCACATATTTCAAACATTTCTAGCCTACTCCTATTACTTTGAAGGTTCTTGAAGTTTTTAACCACTTGCCAATTGAGCTATAGTCAAATGATGGCCACAGCGTGGTTGTCCGGTTCTGGGAGGGCATCATATGACAGTCTCCCAAAACGCGCCCTCCTGTGCGCCCCCAGTGATCTCCATGATCGCTGTGTCCTTCAGACACAGCTGATCACGTGATAAGGTAAAAGGCCAATCACAGCGGCCTTTTACCACGTGATCAACATTACAAATCATGGAGGTCATATAAAATACTAGATGTAGTAGTTTTTGCTGTGGGGTGTATTCATTTTTGCAACAACTCATTTAAGTAAAACTGAAGATATTGTAATCTAAGTTATATTATTAAGCTTACTTTCATGTAATGAGCCAAACAAATGTTCTATATACTCAGTTTTGTTAAAATTTTGGAAACGGTCATTGTGTTCATTGAGATATTGATTACAATCTTACTTTTCAAAAGGAGTGTACTCGATAGGGAAATTTTATGAACCTACTATGTATGACAAAAATGATTTTTCTCATATCAAGGAGTTAGCTGCACTTTCAGACTTGATCAAAAACCAGTGTCAGACGTTTCCAGTCCCATGATTACCATGCTTAATCAATCTGAAACCTGGTTCTAGTGCTGTCATCCATTTCACTACTGTCTTCTGCAATGGGTGGAGGTCAGATGGAGGAACCATGGAGACTTGTGGCGTGCCCAGGAAACTGACATTCAAGGAAGTGTTGGTTTCCCTTGGGATTTAAAGTGGAACTAAACCCTCCTATCCTTTTCAGCCGTGGAAGCTTCTATCTTAGCCTCTGTTTGATCTACACCTGCCATGATGCTGCACATGGGATCAGTTATGGTACCAGCCATTTCATTGTTTGTCAGTTTGGTTAAGAGCAAAAGCACTTATGACAGGTAGCATTCCCAGCAGGCAATCTGGCACTAACAGACAGTGGCTGGGAGGGACACTGACATCACTAATGACACTAATACGATGACCCGATCTAATACTGTAAACTGTACTACTGATACTGGCTGGGAAGAGGTTAACATCAAGGGGCAATCAAGGAGTTAACTGTGTGCCTAGGAAGTGTAATGGGTGTAATACATTTTGCTTTTACTCACAGATTTGGCTGCTTTTTTCTCCCTGTTTTTCAGAAAGAAGAAACAAAAAGATTGCTATTCTGTGTACAGAGTTCTGTGTGTTTGTAAACACAGAACTCAGTTTGTGATTGGACACAGCATATCAGCAGATTTCAGTAAAAATCATTATCTGAAACCTGCTGACAAACATGTGTCCAATCACAGCACAGATCAGCCAGGGACCCTTGCCTGTGCGCCCCAAACCCAGAAGAAAGCCGGCATTGTTTATTTACACTACTGAGGTTGCAGCTGCCGCTCCCGCTCATGATACATTTACTGTGAGTGGGAGGCAAGTGGTTAATGAACATAAGTATTATTGATAGGCTTCCTTTTTTGTTAGGTTTGGGATCTCAAAGACAGGATTGGAATGTTTAGGTTTCTATCTATTGTAGTTTAACTAACAGTTTTCTGTTGAAAACTGAAATTAAAAATGATGTTCCTTAATAATATGAAATACATGATAACAATTTCAATTTAAGATCCTGTATGTACATCCAAAAATGGACATCACCTGCTGCCTTTGACAGTAACTCAAGACCTGGAATTTGGAGAAAGATTGATATTCAGTAAAGCATGGAATATAATCTCTCTGGTCATGAATACTGTGATAAATGGAACTTTTCCTTGAATTTGATTGGCTGAGGAATAACAATAATCCCAATCCTCTGGTCTTGGTAGGCTTGGTTTGGGAATATCGAACGGAAGTTATGGAAGGTGTTCCCTGTTCAGGAGGAGAGGAGGATGTGTACTTCAATTATTATTTCCAAACCTTGCATCAAAGCAGAATCCAATATAGATTTCAGATATTTTTAACAGTATTCCTAAAAAGATATGTTTTAGAGTGAAAAACAAAACTATCAACCTATATGTTGGGAGGGGAAAGGCAAAAAAAGTAGATGTTTGTTGTAAAACTGATTCAGAGGGACCTTAGAGTTCTCGTTGCTAGATATTTCTTAGGTCATCCTGAATCATAGCTAAGGTTGCTGTAACTGAATAACTCAGGCTTCTAATTTGGAAGGCCAATACATTATTACCCAGTGGAAGGAAAAGGAAGGATGATTTATACATTTTTTAATGATTCCTTTTTCTGATATATTTCATCCTCAAGCCTCTCTTTTTTCTCTTTTTATAACCCTTGTTCTGTTTTGATCATCATTTGATTTACCTTGTGTAATTTGTGAGTGGGAACACTTTTGTTTGCGTAACTGTGTGATTTGTGTTTTCATGGTACATAAGTCATTATGCTAATTGAATAATGCAAATTACTCCTGCCAATGTGCTAAAAGCCCTTATGACTCTTCAACGTATCCCGGACTCTTCTCTGAAATTGCATTTTTTCAAAAACTTGCTATTGCTGCTAAAATCTCTGGTGAGATACAAAGAAAGCTGCAAATATGTCTTACAATATTTTTTGTTCATTGAAATGGAATAGCACTTTTCAGATCATTAATCATGTGTTGCTTACCTTGTTCCAAACACTAAACATGAAAAATGGAGAGCTCCTAAAGTGAAAGTGTATCCAAACCAAAGAACGAAAAGGTAATATATTGCAGTATATGTGGTAATTGCATTTGTTTTAATTTTTTTTCCTTTGTTTTCATCTGGTGATCCTGCCAGAATCAGATTTCCTGTCCTAGGGTGACAGCTCTCATTCTCCACACTGTATATATGGAGAACCAGTTTTGTCACGCTAGGGCAGTAAGTGGTCCTAGTACTATAGAACACCAGGGGGTCCAGGGGCGGACTGACAACTCATCGGGCCACCGGTCAATAGGAAATCATGGGGCCCCTGTGTCCTCACCCACACTTAAACCACACCCAAAAAAGCCTATGAACATGCCAGGGGGCATCTCATGGGGCCCCCTACTGACCCCGGGCCCTCGGGCAGTGCCCGAGTGACTAAATGGTTAGTCTGCCCCTGAGGGGGTCTATGTATAAAATGTTCATCACATCCACAAATTTAGAATGAAAAAAATTGACCATATTGCCTTTTGTTCCTGATTAAGGTATTTATTGAAAAAAAAACAAAAAAAAAAAAAAAAACACACTATGGTCATTATGTGGCACTGACGATATAGGAACTACATTATAGTAGTATATTGCAACAAAGATAAACACTAAAATGTAAAAACCAACCAGGACTCCTGTAGGATTAGTGCTATAAAATTGTCTGCCGACTGACCACAAGTAGGAGTGGTGTTCTCGGGATATAATCATGAATAACCAAATTAAATCAATGCAAGCAAAGGGCATATTTATACTTTTTTCGAAGCCGCGATAGTTCTCTTTGGGACCTCTTTAAATGAGAGCCCTTTGCTTGCATTGATTTAACAAAAATAAACATCCTGCTCACAATTTTTGTTGTGCGATTTTCCACATTGCATATATGCTGGTCCATTCATTTCAATGGGCTGCCCTATGCGCATTTGTGGCCCAAAAGATAATTTTTGGGTGACAAGTTTAGCACAATTTTTAAACATGCATTTTGCCACAGTTGACTCATGATTCTGTCATACAACAGTCGCAACTTTTGGGGGTGCCATTATTCTTAAACATGCGTTGTGCGTTTCGCTTCAATTTGAAATCCTGGGCAGAATTGCAGCAATTCTACCGGAGATTCCAAATCGCATAATGTGAACGCCGCCTAAAGATGCGGATGTTTGTCACAACAAATGTTTTATACATAGAGCACTAGAAGTCTGGTAGTCCAAACACACTTGCTTATAACATTGTTTGAGGTAAGACAGGTGCACAGGACAGCCCTGGATTTCTGGCAGGATCAACAAGTATTTTAATCCAACAGATATAACAAAATGCTTACAAGTGTATATTTAACATACCAAAAGACAGCAAACATGAGACGGTCATTATTAAAATTTACATATACTTCAAATGAGCTTTCATTTCTGACAACTTGTTCCTCAAATGGAACTTGATGTTAGAAAGAAAATATTTTGGGTCAATGGGTCAAATCTACAATTTATACTGTTCCGTTACACATTCCAGTGTTTTAAAAGCTTCTAGCAACAGGCAATTATAAAAACATTCAGTACATTTTTGTAATACTCACACCTTTCCCCATGGTATATCCTTTTAAAAAATTCTGTGAGCACTGGAAAATACCAGTTGATCTGTTGGAAATCCAGTAAACTCATAACTTTCTTTTTAAGCTGACAACACAGTGCCACTGATGCAATGAAATCCCAAGCAGTGTTGTCAGCCTTGTATGAGTTCTTCTGGTCGACAGAACACCTCTCTTTTCATCTCTAAAACATTAGGGGATGTTTTGTAGTCCAGAAGTGAAAATTCAGCGAGGGCTAATATCCCCCCGATGATGTGCTAGAGAGTGAAACTCGTTGGGCGGAGAAAGAGTGTTGAGATCATCGCCACTTCATGTACCAGATGCGGCGGCCACATCTGTAAGTCCAGGATGCTGCTATGTTTTTATCCTCACTTGTCTAACATTATGTTCAATAAATACTACACTATATACTTCATCTAGTTCCGGCTTGGTGACCACTTATTCCACAGCCTTACCATCTACCTGACGGTTTCACAGGTATAACAGCCCGTTTGGTGTTATTAGAGGGCCATCTTCTTAAAGGGACCGCTCCTAAAGGGTGAATTGCTGTGACCTGGATGATTCTATCAAACCTTTTTGCTGCTCTTAATCCGTGTAGCCATACGTTCTGGTGAGTGCATTGGATTGGTGGTGGTGCACACTGTGGAGCTTTTAGACACTGGTTTATTTTGGTTTTCATTTGCTTATTATAATATTGAATTATATTACTCCATTTAACTGTTTGGGTGAGCTTTTGTTCCATACAGCCCTACCATCCATCTTCTGGTTTTAATGGTATAAAAGCTTGGTCGGTGTTATTCCCATTTCATCTTCTTAAAGGGACTGCTTCTCATTGGCATTTCTGCTGTGGTCCGGCTGATTCCATTGCGCCCATTTGCTACCTCTAACACGTGCAGCTATATATTCTGGTGAGTGCATTTGATTGGCGGAGGTACGCAGAAGTCTTATGGAGAACACTGTGAGATCGACATGTCACTGGGTGGAGACGCATTCAATACATGTTTTTGTGAACTATTATCACGATTTCTATTTATGGACTATTATCTCTTTATAATATTAAAGTTTTTTTGGTAATATTATCAGACTATATGGTATAGTTTTATATATCTGTTTAGCGTATGAGTGCTGCACTTTTTATTTTATGTCATTCTATTAAAAAAAAATGCCATTCTATATGTCATTCAACAAAAAAAATCTGTGCTGTGCTGCTGCCAAACTTAAACAGAAATAGTAAGTATAAATGTATTAACATATAGGACTGTAACCCCTCAGCATATATAACCAGAATGGGGGCATATTTTTTTAACTAGCACTTCATCTGCATAAAGTTGGTGTCCCAGAGTGCACTGGATCCTTTTCAGAAGGGTGACAGCTGACCTTTTTAGGTTGAAGAAAACAAAGTAAAGAAGCATCAAGGCAGGTGACACTATTCAGACAGACAAGCTGAAGTTCAGAGTCTGAGAGAAGTCAAAGCTGAGAATGAAAAGAAACCTAACATCACAAAGAAGAAAGACACACCTTTGATCAGGCACTGACTGAATGTTTTGTCTATTTAAACACATCTGATTGAACATAGGTGTGCAGCTGCAGCATGACCATACTGCAGTCCTGAGCATCAACCAGCAGGTGGCGCAGGCTGTAATGATCAATCCTGTTCTCCCCTAACTGACCAGGTTTTGACTTACAATGAACATGATGACAAGTTTTTATTTATTTCAGGTACTTATATAGCGCCGTCAATTTACACAGCACTTTACATATACAGTTGTGTTCAAAATAATGGCAGTCAGACATCACTAACCTGATCAATCACTGTTTTTGGTAGAAATGATATTTCTACATGGCAAATAATTTACTAGCAGGTGTAGTAGAGTAATAGAAATCCAACAGACCCAACAGTCATGACATGCATGCTGCTGATTCTGTGTAATTGAATCACTAATTGAAAGGGGCATGTTCAAAATAATAGCAGTGTGGAGTTCTATTAGTGAGGCCATTCATTCTTTGAAAAACAGATGGCAATGATTGCCCTTATTTAAGGAAGGAAGGCACCAAATGTTGTACATGCTGGTTACAGTGCATTTCTCTCTGAAATTCTGAGGAAAATGGGTCGTTCCAGACATTGTTCAGAAGAACAGCATACCTTGATTAAAAAGTTGATTGGAGAGGGGAAAACATATAAAGAAGTGCAGAAAATGATAGGCTGCTCAGCTAAAATTTTCCTTTTTAAAATTTTAAACTATTCCTAATTTAGTGTAGAAACATTAGTGCAAAAAGATATATATATCTATTCTCAATTAATATAAAAAAAATATCAAAATTATGTGCAAAACTATTTTTTAGTACATAAGTAATTTAAATAATTAAATTTGTGAATATAAAAATTGTCCAATTTTGAATTTCTTCAAATGTCCAAACAAATCCTTTTCAAATTCAAGTGCTCTAAAGGAAATTGTGCCAAAATCCACCACCGAAGTAAAGTTGGGTAACTCACCAGAGCTCCATGCTGATCAATCTCTAGATCAGCAAAAAACGCTTTTTGCTCTGGGAGCAGATGCAATAAATCAACTTCTCAGGTGTGATGATCAATAGCTACACAATCATCCATAAGGTAGGTATCCACCACTCAATATAATGGTTCCAGGAGCATTATACCACTCTCTCTTTTTATATCTCTCCACCGAGGTCATGTTTGGGAATGAAAGAAAAAATCATGGTGCAGCCAGTTTTTTTATAAAAGTATCCAACAATTTAATAAAGATTTACACTCACAAAAAGGGTGTCTTCACCGACACCAGTATAACAGCATAAAACAGCAAATGGTATAACAGTCTCCTGCTCCCCGCACACTCACTACAGCGCTCGTGACTCAATCCTCTCCACAGACGTCAGAATCCAGCAAGCCAAGGGCTTGTGGTTTTAGTGCATTCCTTTATTTAAGTTATAGCACTAAGAAATTTATTTGGTTTCTTTGAGGTGGAATTGCTGCTTTAAAGTATTAAGGGTGTGGTGCTTTTATTACACTTGTGATATTGCTCAGCTAAAATGATCGCAAATGCTTTAAAATGGCAACCAAACCTGAAAGACGTGGAAGAAAGCAAAAAACTACCATTCGAATTGATAAAAGAATAGCCAAAATGGCAAGGACTCAGCCAACAATCAGCTCCAGGAAGATCAAAGAAGATGTAAAGTTACCTGTGAGTACTGTTACAATTAGAAGACGCCTATATGAAGCCAAGTTTTCTGCAAGAAGCCCCCGCAAAGTCCCACTGTTGAAAAAAAGACATGTGCTGAAGAGGTTACAATTTGCCAAAGAGCATATTGACTGGCCTAAAGAGAAATGGCGCAACATTTTGTGGACTGGTGAAAGTAAGATTGTTCTTTTTGGGTCTAGTGGCCGGAGACAGTTTGTCAGACAACCCCCAAACACTGAATTCAAGCCACAGTACACTGTGAAGACAGTGAAGCATGGTTGCGCAAGCATCGTGATATGGGGATGTTTCTCATACTACAGTGTTGGGCCTATTTATCGCATACCAGGGATCATGGATCAGTTTGAATACATCAGAATACTTGAAGAGGTCATGCTGCCTTATGCTGAAGAGGAAATGCCCTTGAAATGGGTGTTCCAACAAGACAACGACCCCAAACACACCAGTAAACGTGCAACATCTTGGTTCCAGACCAACAAGATTGATGTTATGGAGTGGCCAGCCCAATCCCCGGATCTTAATTCAATAGAAAACTTGTGGGGTGACATCAAAAATGCAGTTTCTGAGGCAAAACCAAGAAATAGAGAAGAACTGTGGAATGTAGTCCAATCATCCTGGGCTGGAATACCTGTTCACAGGTGCCAGAAGTTGGTTGACTCCATGCAACACATATGTACAGCAGTTCTCAGAAACAGTGCTTATACAACTAAATATTAATTAAGTGATTCAAAGGAAAGCAAAATCTTCAAACATTTTTCAGTTTATATAGTGAATGTTTGAGTTTGTAAAGAAGAATACAAACACTGCTAATTTTTTGAACAGTCTAATATTCACTTTTCTTCAATTTTTTTTAGAGGAACAACACAAATTTGATATATTTTTCTTCATGTTTTGATTTGGAATAGAATGTGTAGTGTTCCCAATGCATTTGTGTGTATGGAAATAAAAGCTATTAGGATTTTGAGCTTTATTCACTTTTTTCAGCACACTGCTAATATTTTGAACACAAACTGTATATAGTACATTAATGTACAATGGAGGAGCTCAGCTATTAGGAAAGATTAGAGGAACTGAATGTATTCTCTCTTGAGAAGAGGAGATTAAAGGGGAATATGATCAACATGTATATATACATCAGTGGTTCATATAGTGAACTCGGTGTAGAGTTATTCACCCTGAGGTCATCACAGAGGACAAGGGGGCACTCTTTACGTCTGGAGGAAAAGAAATGTAATCTCCAAACACAGAAAGGTTTCTTCACAGTGAGAGCTATAATAATGTGGCATAGACTCCCTCAAGAGTTGGTTCTGGCCAGCTCAGTGGATTGCTTTAAAAAAGTCCTGGATTCTTTCTTAGATACACAGAATAGAACTGGATACTAAAATTTATAGATAAAGTTGCTCCAGGGAATATCCGATTGCCTCTCAGGGATCAGGAAGGAATTTTTTTCCCCTGCAGGAGCAAATTATATCGTGCTTTGCTGGGGTTTTTTTTGCCTTCCTCTGGATCAACTGTGGGTGTAGGATTATAACTTTTTTTATGGTTGAACTGGATGGACTTTTTTTTTTTTCTCAGCCAGACTTACTATGTAACTATGTAAGAATCTAAGGTTAAATCACTTTCATATAAATTAGCAATAGCGCGTGTTTGTATGACAGATTGTAGGCTGGGAGTGGGACTGATATAAAAGTAAAAGAAATCAAGCTCCAAAGATATACCAGTGACTGCGTTATCTGTGAGATCAAGTACAGTACTAACTGGCTTCATACATAATTGAAAACTAAAGATTCTGCCTTGTTTTTCCAATGTGCCCGGTTATGTTGAAGGACAAGAAGCCAACTCAGGGTCACTTAGTTATTTTTTAGAATTTCAACACGACTTCCACTAAGCCTTCACCCGTTTGTGTGTGTCATATATTTCAATGCATGCCTGCAATACACCAACATAAGCATGCAAGGTAATGCAATAGGATGAGTTCATAACTATGTATTTATAAAACATCGGACATGTTGCAGTTTCAGTGCATTTAAAGGTAAGGGCAGGGGCTGCTGAATTGAAAGGAATGCATTTCAAAAGGTATCTGCCATACATTATACATGATTATCAATCCATTAATACTCTTTAGTCTAGATTCACACCGTTTTCTTGGAAATGCACAGCAGTCCATTTAACATGATTTCCTATGGCACAGGTTCACATCTCCGCATTTCACCCGATGTGTTTTTGGAAAGGATCAGGACTTCTTCAAACACAAAACGTTGCATTTTTGATTCTATAGACTTCAATGGAGATGCTGCAGAAAAGCATGTAGTGAGTTTTTATGCGTTTTAACCACTTCAATAACGAGCACTTTTACCCCCTTCCTGCCCAGGCCATTTTTCAGGTTTAGAGCTCTCACAATTTGAATGACAATTGCGCAGTCATGCAACACTGTACCCAAACTAAAATTTTATCATTTTCTTCACACAACTAGAGCTTTCTTTTGGTGGTATTTAATCACCACTGGGGTTTTTATTTTTTGCTAAATTAATAAAAAAAAGACCAACAGTTTGGGAAAAAAAACCCACGTTTTTCTTTGTTTCTGTTATAAAAGTTTGCCAATAAATAATTGTTCTTCATGAATTTAGGCCAAGATGTATACTGCTACATGTCTTTGGTGAAAATAACCCAAATTAGTAATTATTATTTAGTGTGTAGGGAAGTTATAGAGTTCACAAACTATGGTATAGATCTGAATATTGATCAATCCTGAAGTACTGACAGCCAATCTAATTTCTTGAGGCCCACAAATGTTAGAACAGTACAGATATCCCCAATTGACCCCATTTTGCAAAGTAGACAGTCCAACGTGTTTCATAAGAGGCATGGCGAGTTTTTTGAAGTTGTAATTTGTTTGTCATAATTTTTTGGAAAATGAAGAAATTAAAAAAATTATTTTCACTATTTTTTTTTACATACTGTCACCAGTGCAGTACAGCATCATCATATAACTAGGGTGGCAATGATCAAGGACACTGACTGGTGACAGTATGAAAAAAAAAAAAAATTTTAAAAAAAATTTTTTACTTTTTTTATTTTTTATTAAATTTTGTCTTTTTTAAGATTTGTTTTTCATATTGCACTATGACCAAAGTAGTACAATGTTACCATAGTAACATTGTACTACTTTGGGGAAGTGATCAGTATTTTTATTTTTTTTTTACACAATTTGATTATAGCAAAGAATTTCTTTGCTATAAGCAAGCATTTAACTGAATGAAATCGATTCATTCAGTTTTTTTTGTTGTGATTAGCTGTGATTGCCCATGGCTAATCACATGACACAGCTGGGCTGTGATTGGCCCAGCTTGTGCATGTGATCTCTGTGACCTTTCACAGCTAGACACACTAGTATACAATGGATGGCATGAAAAGAAGCCATCCATTGTATACAACTGTCATGTGACCTGCTGTCCTTGGTCACAGCAGATCACATGGTACTGGCAACGGGGCCGGTACTCAGATCTGTCATCGTCTGTGTCCGAGGTACATGGCCGGTGACAGATCTCCCCATAGTGTGGCCCTGTGGGCACACGCAAAGCACGATCCGGGAAGGATGTCATATGATGCATTCCCGGAGGGACGAAGTGCTCGCCTGGTCGTCATTTGACCATAGGCAGGGCGGCAAGTGGTTAATCTGCCCAGCAACAAGTGAATAAAAAAAAAACTGCAAAAATGTGTCAAAAACACGTGAGAAAATGCAAAACGCACGACAGAAACTAATCAAATGCCAACTGCACAGGTGTGACCTAGCCTTAGGAGCATTGGGAGGGTAGCATACCACCAGATAGTATAGTGCTGGTGCAAGTACAATCTTAGGTAGCTGTTCACGGTTGGGTTGGAGACATACAATTCAAAGAAAGTGCTGCTTCAAGTCAGTCCACATTTGTCGGCTTAATTAACAGATGCTGTCCCGCTCGTCACTGATGAATACACACGTGTAGTGATGGATGACAGCACACCTAGAAGTGCATGCAGTTTTTCTATTCTTTATATAATTGGCATAACAGGATACCAGAGGAATAAAGATCTGGGTTATGCCTTTCGCACACACAGACGCTTAATCATTGGCTTGGAGACATCTTCATCGCTTTTCTATGTTGTACATACAGGCGGGTTCACCTAGCATGTCTCCTGTGTCCTGGCTCTAGATGCCTAGCACATAAAACACCACAATATAGCATTCCACTGATCCTTAAAGTCATACTAAGCCCGGGTTCACACTGATGCGGTGCAGCGTTTTCAGTGCGAATTCCGCACCGCATCAGAATCGCACCCCGTTCATGCGAACTGTTGCGGGTGTGTATGTTAAGTTAACAACACCCGAAAGCGGTCCGCAAAACGCGGTGCGATGTGCAGAATTGAATCGCATGGGTGTGAATATCCAATTCTAGTGCGGACCTAAAAAAGGGCCCTGGACCTTTTTGGTGCCTGTGCGGTGTGAATAGAGCCATACAAAATGTATGGCTGCAATCGCAGCGCACACAAATCGCTTGTGTTTTGCACAGGAATGCGGTGCGGTTCCTGTGCGACTCATGTGTATATCGCACTGCACATATGTGAACCCAGGTGAAAGGTTCAGATTTTTTTGTTTTAAAAATCACAAACATGTTATACTTACCTGCTCTGTGCAATGGTTCCTCTTTTTCTCGGGTCCCTCACCGGTGCTCCTGGCATCTACCCCCTGCAGAGTGCCCCCAGAGCAAGCCGCTTGCTCTGGAGACAGTCATGTGTGTTCTCATCTGAGCTGCCATAAGACACACAGAGCGTTGCTTGGTCCTGGCCCCTCCTCACTGACTGTGATTGACATTGCTGTGTCACAGTCAATGAGGAGGGAGAGACCTGGGAGAGCTGCTACTCTTGTGCACAGTGCTGGATTTAGATTGGGTTCAGGTAGGTATTAGGAGGGCTGAGGAAGCAGCTGCACAGTGAAGGTTTTTTAACCTTCATGCATAGAATGAAATCTTCAGCCTCCAGAACCACTTTAAGGCCCCTTTCACATAGGGCAGATTCCATTGCATTCAGCAGTGAATCTTTGAGCTGATCCCCTGCTGATTGGAGCAGAGTGGGCAAATGACACATCCTTGTACACTCGATATATGCAGAGTGGACATGGACAGATCCGCTGTCCTTTTACACCCGGATACCTCTGATCGGCTCTACCTAAACGGAAGAGGACAGGGTCCTCTTCTAGGTTTTTTTTTTTTTTTTTTTTTTTTTTTTTAAGAGGACCTGATCCAGACCAGAGGTAGGTGGGTGTACAGAGACAAGTTTCTTTACGCCCACCTATCCATAGGAATGCATGGGCCTTCCAAAAAACTGACAGGCGGGCCTGAATTGAACACCCGTTTGAAAGGGGCCTAAAGGGGAAATTAAACATTATTAATAGAAACAAAAAAAGTGTAACTGAAGGCAAAACTTTTTTCCTTTTTGGGGCTTATAACTCCTACCATTTTTTTGCCATCTTTGTCCCATAGGGGAGATTTCCCTTTACTTCCTGTTCCATAGCCAAAACAGGAAGTGAGAGGAAATCCCTCTAAAGCGAGGGAATCCTGGGGTGTCACTAGCACTGGTGTACCCATTGGAAGATTTCCCCTCTATTACTGTTCTGATGTCAACATTTGGGATTTTCCTTTACTTTCAGTTTTAATGATAAAGGAAAATAGGACAAATAGAGAGGGTGAATTTCCCTAACGGGGGAACAGACGGCAGCAAGTACCCAACAGGGGTATCCATCTTCATTCTATCCAAAATGTAAAAAAAAAAAAGTTTTCCCTTTAGTTATACTTTAACCGCTTCCCGACCGCCCTATAGCAGATAAGCTGCTACAGGGCGGTACAGGTGCGCAAAATCACACATATATATTTACATACACGTGGTTATTCACCGGCACCTGGTGACTGTCCAGCATCTCTGATGGGGATAACTGTATGTAAACAATACAGTTCTGCTACCGGTCAGCTTGTGCACACTGCTTTGGATGGCTGTGTGCAGCACAACCATCCAAAGCAGTGTGATTACAGTGAAGCACAAACAGCACACAGTTAACCCTTTGATCGCCCTCATGTTAACCCCTTCCTGCCCAGTGCCATTAGTACAGTGTCAATGCTTTTTTTTTTTTTTTTTAGCACGGATCATTGTAATGGTGTCACTGGGGAAGTCAGCTCCCCCCCAGTCCCGCTATAAGTCGCTGATCGCCTCCATTACTAGTAAGAAATAAAGAAAAAATCCAGTATCTATACTGCCATTTGTAAATGCTAAAACTTTCACGTAAACCAATTAATTTACACTTATTGGGATTTTTTTTTTGTAGCAAAGACATGTCGCAGAATACCATTTTGGCCTAAATTTATGAAGAAATTAGATTTTTTACATTTTTTTACTGGACATGTTTAATAGCAAAAAGTCCAAAATATTGTATTTTTCTCAAAATTGTTGGTCTTTTTTTTAACAAATAAAAAACGCACAGGCGATCAAATACCACTGGAAGAAAGCTCAATTTGTGGGAAAAAAGGCTGTAAGTTTCATTTGTGTGCAGTGTTACATGACCGCGCAATTGTCAGTTTAAAGTAATGCAGCGTCGTAATGCCCTGGCCTGGTCTGGAAGGGGGGGGGGGGGTAAATCCTCAGGAGGGCAAGTGGGTAAAGTGTATCTATGGTCAAAATGTGCCCTGTGAGTAGGACTGCTGTGTCACACATTGTACAGAGCCTGCCTTTTGAAATACAGAGGTGCTGAGAGGAGGAGTGTAAAGAGGTGGAGTCAGTACAGGAATCACAGGTTGCAGGCAGCAAGGTACCATGGGATATGTAGTCCTTAGAAATTGAATGTAAACAGCATAGGAGAAGCTGCAAAGCATGCAGGGAATCCAGGAAGTTGTGGGAAGAGATGGCCAGCAGTAAGGCAGCACTTATACCATGAAAAGAGGTTTTTCACAAAAGCTTACGTTGGATTGTCAAATATAATTATTGTTTTTCTTATTACAAATCTGATGTTATAAAACGAAATTGAAAGTGTATGCTGTGACCATAGAACTCCTTTATTCCCTCTAAAGCACCACTTGAATTCTTGATGTACTTTTTGCTTGAGCCCTATCCAGATGCTTCATTGTCTCTCCACAGCACTTCCCAGAGCTCCAGTCAGTGGGCATGCACTGTTTCCATCCTAAACAGTTGGGTTGCTTGCTCAGAAGGCTAGTTGGAGTTGAGTTGCTGTCAATCACTGGCCTGGAGGGAGGAGCAGGGAAGTGGCTGAGAGGAAGAGCTTTGGTTCTGGCCATGCATGAGCCCAGTTTGGAGTGTGCACATTAGGGTGGCTACGCTGGGGGTTAGAATGGCTACCCTATAAGAGAAACTACAAGAGGCATCAATCTGGATTGGATGATTCTGCTGAAAAGAAAGGATAGGCAAAAAAATGTATCATTTCTAACTGTTCACTATTTTTTTCCCAATTAATACGTAATTATTATCCAATCTGCTAACAAGTTACATTTGTGTGGCAAACTTTAATGATATGAGCTTGCTGCATGGAGCTTGGAACTTTGATCTGGTTCATAGCGGTAGCTGTGGCCCACCATGACAGCTAATCAGGTTGCATTTTATGGTTGTATTTTGCAGCAATTCTCATGAATCAGTTGATGTCACCATGCAAATTATAGCTCATAGCTCTATTAACATAAGAGGGGTGTGGGAGTGGGGCTCCTCTGCATTACTTTTGGGGTGGGGGGGTCCAATTGGTATTTTCCAGTCCAGATGTTGTGCAATTATTCATAATGTACAAGATGCCATTTGTCACAGCTGAGTACATGACACATTTAAAGCCATTTACATGAAAATCCCTGGCGAGCAGATAAAACCTCTGCAACCCTTTGACACATTACTGTTGGAAAATATTAGGGACATCTATTAGCAAGCAGAGCTCTCATGAGTATTACAGTATCTAAAGCAGCCCATCACGATAATATTACATAATAATTACATAGCAGAAAAGAACATTTGTAGGAACTATAATCATCATTTGATTGGAGACAAAATGTACATTAAAACTAGGTTCAGGCATGCTTCTAAACACACCACTCCTCAGAAAAGCGATTACGTTCAGTTCACCATTCAGAGGCAATTGACAGGTGGTGAGGAGGTGATGTGACACCTCCTTCCCACCTGTTTTAATCCAATTTTTGCTAAACAATTATGTATAACTGCATGCAATGCAGATGGTTGCGGTGTTCCCCAACAAAGCAAAGCGGCGTGACCGCAGCATGTTAACACCCCTGTTCACTGTCATTGCCATTTAAGGGGGGGGGGTGCTCTTCTTCAGGAAGACGCTGCTAGGTGAAACGTACATAGATGCGTGATCCCATCACTTCCGGGTCCCAAATGACGTCACGTCAAGCCCGCTAAAGCGAGGCTTGGAGCGCACTCAGGATTTCGACAGCGACATTGATGCATAAATATTGGCTGCACAGACTGGTGCTGGGATACAGGCACCTTAATATGTGAGTGCATTTTTATTCATCATTTGAACCATGGTTCTTAAAAAATATTACACTTAGAGCAATTTTATGAAAATTTGTTTTATTTGAGCTATCTGGAGAGCCAGTAGTAGAAGGGGAGCTTGGAGATTCATTGTATGAGAGCCTGCAGTTGGGAATCCACACACCATTTGATTACCTAGCGTCATTTGATCACCCAAGTGGGGGTCAATGCCTTCTGGTGAGTGAGAAATTCATCTATTACTCACTAGTAGTGGAGAAGAATTAATTGGATTTATGCAACACCCTCCTAGGGGACTCATTCATAAGTTTTTTTGGGACTTTATTATACCCTGTATTAGTTCATTATTCACATGGTGTTGGGAGAGCACTTCTTATGTATATGTTTATCTACTTTCAAGTTAATATACCTATTTTATTGAGCAAGCGCCTATCTATTTATGGGTTTTTATACAGAGTGTTTATCCACTTTATAGGGGCAGTTGCCGCTACTACACTTAAAAAACAAAACAAAAAAAAAACAGACAACGGCTGGTCTTTTTATGCAGTCACTGTGCAAAGCAATGATGGTAAATGAGGTGAACTTGTGTTCACTTAATATGGCCAATCATGTGAGAGGAAAATTTAAAAAAAACATTTGATTTTTGCTTGCACATGATTGGTTGGTTGAAATGATCACCATTCCTATTCCTTTATTATAATCAACCCCAACCAATTTAACCCTTGCGTCTCACACACCATCTGCTTCTTCCACCCCACCTGCTTTCCTTTACAATGTTACATTGCCATTCTGTGAAGCTGCTCATTTACCACTTTACCGGCATCATATGTCCTCACTAGAGTGAACAGACTCTGGACTCAATGAATGCCCTGATTAGTGGAGGATATATACCACCCTAGGCACCACCGTGGCTAAGTGGTTAGCACTTCTGCCTGGCAGGACTAGGGCTGATGGCTCAAATCCCAACTACGGCACTACCTGCCTGGAGTTTGCATGTTCTCCCAGTGCCTGTGTTTTCCTCCCACACTCCAAATGTTGGTAGGTTAACTGGCTCCTGTCTAAATTGGTCCTAATATGGGTATGTATGATTGCAAATTAGGGACCTTTGATTGTAAGCTCCTTAAGGGGAAGGACTGACGTGAATTTACAGTCAGGTCCATAAATATTGGGACATTGACACAATTCTAACATTTTTGGCTCTATACACCATCACAATGGATTTAAAATGAAATGAACAAGATGTACTTTAACTGCAGACTGTCGGCTTTAATTTGAGGGTATTTACATCCAAATCAGGTGAACGGTGTAGGAATTACAACAGTTTGCATATGTGCCTCCCACTTGTTAAGGGACCAAAAGTAATGGGACAATTGGCTTCTCAGCTGTTCCATGGCCAGGTGTGTGTTATTCCCTCATTATCCCAATTACAATGAGCAGATAAAAGGTCCAGAGTTCATTTCAAGTGTGTTATTTGCATTTGGAATCTGTTGCTGTCAACTCTCAAGATGAGATCCAAAGAGCTGTCACTATCAATGAAGCAAGCCATCATTAGGCTGAAAAAACAAAACAAACCCATCAGAGAGATAGCAAAAACATTAGGCGTGGCCAAAACAACTGTTTGGAACATTCTTAAAAAGAAGGAATGCACCGGCGAGCTCAGCAACACCAAAAGACCCGGAAGACCACGGAAAACAACTGTGGTGGATGACCGAAGAATTCTTTCCTTGGTGAAGAAAACACCCTTCACAACAGTTGGCCAGATCAAGAACACTCTCCAGGAGGTAGGTGTATGTGTGTCAAAGTCAACAATCAAGAGAAGACTTCACCAGAGTGAATACAGAGGGTTCACCACAAGATGTAAACCATTGGTGAGCCTCAAAAACAGGAAGGCCAGATTAGAGTTTGCCAAACGACATCTAAAAAAAGCCTTCACAGTTCTGGAACAACATCCTATGGACAGATGAGACCAAGATCAACTTGTACCAGAGTGATGGGAAGAGAAGAGTATGGAGAAGGAAAGGAACTGCTCATGATCCTAAGCATACCACCTCATCAGTGAAGCATGGTGGTGGTAGTGTCATGGCGTGGGCATGTATGGCTGCCAATGGAACTGCTTCTCTTGTATTTATTGATGATGTGACTGCTGACAAAAGCAGAAGGATGAATTCTGAAGTGTTTCGGGCAATATTATCTGCTCATATTCAGCCAAATGCTTCAGAACTCATTGGACACTTCACAGTGCAGATGGACAATGACCCAAAGCATACTGCAAAAGCAACCAAAGAGTTTTTTAAGGGAAAGAAGTGGAATGTTATGCAATGGCCAAGTGAATCACCTGACCTGAATCCGATTGAGCATTTCACTTGCCGAAGACAAATCTGAAGGGAAAATGCCCCAAGAACAAGCAGAAACTGAAGACCGTTGCAGTAGAGGCCTGGCAGAGCATCACCAGGGATGAAACCCAGCGTCTGGTGATGTCAATGCGTTCCAGACTTCAGGCTGTAATTGACTGCAAAGGATTTGCAACTAAGTTTGATTTATGATTATTATTCTGTCTCATTACTTTTGGTCCCTTAATAAGTGGGAGGCACATATGCAAACTGTTGTAATTCCTACACCGTTCACCTGATTTGGATGTAAATACCCTCAAATCAAAGCTGACAGTCTGCAGTTAAAGCCCATCTTGTTCGTTTCATTTCAAATCCATTGTGGTGGTGTATAGAGCCAAAAATGTTAGAATTGTGTCGATGTCCCAATATTTATGGACCTAACTGTACAATATATACAGTATCTCACAGAAGTGAGTCCACCCCTCACATTTTTGTAAATATTTCATATCTTTTCATGTGAAAACACTGAAGAAATGACACTTTGCTACAATGTAAAGTAGTGAGTGTACAGCTTGTATAACAGTGTAAATTTGCTGTCCCCTCAAAATAACTCAACACTCAGCCATTAATATCTAAACCGCTGGCAACAAAAGTGAGTACACCCCTAAGTGAAAATGTCCAAATTGGACCCAAAGTGACAATATTTTGTGTGACCCCCATTATTTTCCAGCACTGTTTTAACCCTCTTGGGCATAGAGTTCACCAGAGCTTCACAGGTTGCCACTGGAGTCCTCTTCCACTCCTCAATGAGGACATCACGGAGCTGGTGGATGTTAGAGACCTTGTGCTCCTCCACCTTCCATTTGAGGATGCCCCACAGATGCTCAATAGGGTTTAGGTCTTTAGACATACTTGGCCAGTCCATCACCTTTAGCTTCAGCTTCTGAGCGTACCCAAGCTGTACACTCACTACTTTACATTGTAGCAAAGTGTCATTTTTTCAGTGTTTTCACATGAGAAGATAGAATAAAATATTTACACAAATGTGAGGGGTGTACTCACTTCTGTGAGAAACTATGTAAAGTGCTGTGTAAATTGACAGTGTATACTGTTGGGGCTGAATAAAACAGTTTCAAGTAACACAGCAACCACATACACATAGGACACACCTCATTAAAGGCGATTAATTGGAACATAGCAAATACCAAAAATATTTTGGTTTTTCCCCATGAGTTCAGCTGTTACCCGCTTTGTATTGAAAAGACTAAAGAAAAGTGAATTAGCCTTAATGTTCACATTATTTTTCTTAGGTAAACAAGAAAATATAAAAGACATCTGTCTGAAATCACACAAACAGCATTAGCCCCAGGAAGCTAAAATTATCTGCTGCACCCACGAATAATTTTCCAGCCTTTTCAGTACAATAAACAGTTGATATACTTTTATCAGTTATAAAAACGATCACCCAATTATGTCACCACATGGTAACTTTGCTGTACTATTAACATTTTATTGCTAGGCTGCCATGTTATGTATTGTTAAATGGTACTAGTCAATGTACCTGATTTATGAAATGTGGTGCCTGCGCTATTCATAGCAATTAGTCACCAAATGCTATAATTTGAATTTAGGGAAAAGCATAAAAGTGAACACCAAATCTGTAAACATGGCACAATAGAATTGCTCCAACAGAAACAAAACAAAAAGGAGCGAGCGCACATCTGCCCTCGTGTAGCACGTCTTTATTAAAAACAAGTGATTCAAAACTTCAGCCAATGCGCTCACATTTGGCAGAAGGCTCAATAGGCACATTAGTCAAATGTTCTCAGCTAACTCTCCTAGTTGACACTGTAAAATTTAAGCAAGAGGAAGGAGCTCTGGAGTGCTAGATAGCAGCCTGGACTCGCTGCCACACTAGGACAGCCATAGCTCAGCACAGCATGCCTGACCCACTGCGCATGAGCCTGGTCCAGCCAGTGCCCCGCACAGTCAAGATTGAACAGCAACACGGGAGAGAGAGGAGGACACGTCAGGGGGTTGCTATGATGATGCATTTTCAAGGCATGGCCTCCTTTTTCAAGTCATGCCCACTCAGTACACTCAATGTATTTATATAGGATTCAAGATGCTACCTCTTTCTCAGATCTTTAAGGGCCCACATCAGGAGAGGCTAAACTGTGTACAATACAACTTTTGAGACAACCAATTTCCTCTATTATTTTTATTTGAGAAGCATTATAAAAATAATAATTATTATTACACACATTCCTCACTCCAGACACCACCAAAAAACTCATACACTCCCTCATCATCTCACGCCTGGACTATTGCAATTCCCTTCTCACTGGCCTACCCAAACGAGTGCTATCCCCACTCCAGTCTATCCTGAATTCAGCGGCTAGACTCATCCACCTCACCAACCGCTCCACATCTGCCTCCCCCCTCTGTCTATCCCTTCATTGGCTCCCGATTGCCCAACGCATCAAATTCAAACTGCTAACTCTGACCTACAAAGCCATTCACAATGCCGCCCCGAACTACATAACTGACCTGATACCTAAATACTACCCTGCCCGTGCCCTCCGCTCCTCACAGGACCTCCTACTCTCTAGCTCCCTGGTTTCCTCCTCCCACGCCCGATTGCAGAACTTCTCCAGGACTTCCCCCATCCTCTGGAACTCCCTACCCCAATCCATCAGACTGTCGCCTACCCTTCTCACCTTCAGGCGCACCCTGAAAACCCTCCTCTTCAGGGATGCCTACCCCAACCTCCCCTAACACCCGACCTCACCTAACAACTAACCTCCTCTACTCCTCCCGCCACTCCATCCCCCACAGCCATCTCCTCCTGTGCCACCTTCCCCTCCCTCCGAGATTGTAAGCACGAAAGAGCAGGGCCCTCGAACCCCTTGTGTAGTGTATTGTTACTGTCTTGTCTCATGTTCTGTTCCCCTTGCTATTGTAGAGCGCTGAGCATACCCTTTGGTGCTATATACTGTATAATAATAATTATTAAAAATGTGCCAATTACTTAACATAAAATTACTTAAAATAGTCTCCTTGACAAAAAATAAAAAATTATTAAAAATGGGGTAGTTATAATTACATAAATGAGAATTCTGTTTCCAAACTAGATTAACCCCCTCAAACCCATGCAGAATCAGGATAAAAATCAAAAAATATGATGGTGATTTTCCTTTGCTGTGAGATGGATGAAAAGGGGGGAAGCAATATATTATTACTACAAGGACATATAATACTATATATTTTCAATACAACACAGTAGTAAGTATATGTCATTATTGCACTATACTTATAAAAGGTAAGAGAATCGCATGATAGATGTTCTAGGCTGATAGACTTTACCATGCAAATTGATTAATAGATATATAAAAATATATAAATATGTAAACATTTGATAATTCTAGATAAATCACCCTAAAGGAAGATACATATTATATAAAGGTATTAATTTCATAATCCTCATTTAATCCATCAGTGGACATTGTATTCAATATGAAGAACCAGAATGTATCATGAAGAAATAATCTGGAAAACCTCTCCCCTTCAGGAACAGACATTGGTATGGCTTCAGTGCCAAAGAGCTCTAGCCCGTGCGCGCTACCACCGTGCACCTGAGAAAAATGTCGGGAACACTGTGCCTATCATACTTCTACTCTATAAAGGGCCAGTACTCCCCAAATCCTTTAAGCATAGTGTGTACCATTTTTCCCCACATAATAAAGCCCGCAAGGGCCCTTCAGACCATAAACTACAAATTGTGTCTGAAAGATCCAACCATCTTTTCTGGGGAAAGTTTTTTTGCCATGAGATAAGAATTGACAGGCCTTGCATTTACTCATTTTACATTTAAAAGATCCTATCATGTTAAGAAAAGTAGACATATCTTTAATCCTATACTATCTATGTGGCTAGGGGCAATAATACTCTTAATATTATTAGCTCACAACTTTGGGCATATTTAGGAGCACATAAATAACTGAACTCACTTGTATTGTTGTAAGTTCTCCAACACATGAGTGGAGTACCTGATATAAGCAGGTAGAGAGGTTACTATAAGCTGGAGAAATATATCCACATATTGTGACAACCTGCTGGTATAGCTGTCCATGCTTGCTACTATTGGTCTCCCTGGTGGGCTGACCTAGTCCTTGTGGACCTTACAAATATGGTAGAATTAAAGTATTTTGAAATAATTAATAAAAAATGTTTCTGATTTATTAACTCCTCTGTCATATGCATCATTGACCATTTCTTGTAACTCCAACTTATATTCAGAGAGAGGGTCTCTACTTAATATCTCATAGGTAGCAGGATCTGATAGGAGTCTACTTGCTTCCCTCAGATAATCATCTTTATTTTGAACGACGATGCCTCCTCTTTGTCAGCCATACGAATAAACACATCATGATTATTTTTCAAGGCTTCCAAGGCATGTTTCTCAGATTTGGTAAAGTTACTTTTTATAACTTTCCCTTGCAGGTCTGCACACAAGTTTTGGAAGTCTGCATACACCATGGCAGAGTATGCTTTGATGAATTCATTTTGAGCATAATGGGGATAGAAGGCTGACTCATAGCGGAAGCCTATGAGAACAATCTTATTACTAAAAGGAGTTGACACAGGAAACTCACAATCAGTGCCACCCTCTAATAGTAACTCCTCCAGCATGCCCAAGATGTCCATGTCAGCATCTGGCATATTAGGTCCATCACTCCAATAGAAACTACACAAACGTAGGTCACAGTCTGTCTCTAAGCAAGGAAATTTATGAAAATTTAATTTACACAAAAATCTCTCACAAACATAGAAAGAAAATCTGTAGCTTTAAAAGTAACTGTTATAGGGTAACTGATATGCAATAGACTAAAAAATAAAAAGTGTACCCCTCTTTTGGGGGAGATTATGAGAAGTGGCCCTCCCCAAACAGGATATTGTGCTAAACTTGTAGGCAAATAGGAGAACCAGAACCTTCGCTAAGTGGAAGAGTGGGATTAATAATAAAATTGGCAGTGCCTCCACCCAGGCCAAGGCCCTTTTGTAAGCAGAAGGGATTCCCTTCCTAGTAAATTAACCAGTAATCTAATCTACATTGTAATCAAAGTGAATGGGAGCAGAGAAACTATTACAACCGGCATAGAAGATAAACCATAGGTACAGTGGGGATCGAAAGTTTGGGCACCCCAGCTAAAAATTTGTATTAATGTGCATAAAGAAGCCAAGGAAAGATGGAAAAATCTCCAAAATGCATCAAATTACAGATTAGACATGCTTATAATATGTCAACAAAAGTTAGATTTTATTTCCATCATTTACACTTTCAAAATAACAGAAAACAAAAAAATGGCGTCTGCAAAAGTTTGGGCACCCTGCAGAGTTAATATCTTGTACTGCCCCCTTTGACAAGTATCACAGCTTGTAAACGCTTTTTGTAGCCTCATGTTCTGTCTTTCAATTCTTGTTTGAGGTATCTTTGCCCATTCTTCCTTACAAAAGTCTTCCAGTTCTTTGAGATTTCTGGGCTGTCTGTCACGCACTGCTCTTTTAAGGTTTATTCATAGATTTTCAATTATGTTGAGGTCAGGAGATTGTGAAGGCCATGGCAAAACCTTCAGTTTACGCCTCTTGATGTAATCCCCCGTGGATTTTGAGGTGTGTTTAGGATCATTATCCATTTGTAGAAGCCATCCTCTCTTTAACTTCAGCTTTTTCACAGATGGCATCAAGTTACCATCCAAAATTTGCTGAAATTTTATTGAATCCATTTTTCCTTCTACTCGTGAGATGTTCCCTGTGCCACTGGCTGCAACACAACCCCAAAGCATGATTGATCCAACCCCATGCTTAACAGTTGGACAGCGGTTCTTTTCATTAAATTCTGTGCCCCTTCTTCTCCAAATGTACCTTTGCTCATTCCGGCCAAAAAGTTCAATTTTAACCTCATCGGTCCACAGAACTTGTTTCCAAAATGCATCAGGCTTGTCTATATGTTCATTTGTAAAGTTCAAACGATGATTTTTGTGGTGAGGACGTAGAAGAGGTTTTCTTCTGATGACTCTTCCATGAAGACCATATTTGTACAAGTATCTCTTTACAGTGGAATAGTGTACCACAACTCCAGTGTCTGCCAGATCTTTCTGGAGGGATCGTGCAGTCAAACGTGGGTTTTGAATTGTTTTTCTCACAATCCTGCAAACGGTTCTGTCTGATATTTTTCTTGGTCTTCCAGATCTTGCTTTAACTTCCACTGTTCCTGAGGACTGCCATTTCTTAATTACATTCCGAACAGAGGATATTGACATCTGAAAACGCTTTGCTATCTTCTTATAGCCTTCTCCAGCTTTGTGAGCGTCAACTATTTTCAGTTTCAGTTTTCTAGACAACTGCTTAGAAGAACCCATGGTGCTGATTGTTGGGGCAAGGTCAGATGAGTCTGGGCATTTAAAACCTTTGAGATTGACATCACCTGGTCTTCCCAGACGATGATTGAGAACAATCCATGACACTGGGAGGTCTCAGCTTGGCAAAGGGGGCAGTGCATGCTATAAATTCTGCAGGGTGCCCAAACCTTTGCATACGCCATTTTTTTGTTTTCTGTTATTTTGAAAGTGTAAATGATGGAAATAAAATCTAACTTTTGTTGACATATTATAAGCA
The DNA here is from genome assembly GCF_062004578.1 of Staurois parvus. Taxonomy (NCBI): domain Eukaryota; kingdom Metazoa; phylum Chordata; class Amphibia; order Anura; family Ranidae; genus Staurois; species Staurois parvus. Next base: position 6,193,975 of record NW_028317914.1, on the reverse strand, counting down.
TGTCTAATCTGTAATTTGATGCCTTTTGGAGATTTCTCCATCTTTCCTTGGCTTCTTTATGCACATTAATACAAATTTTTAGCTGGGGTGCCCAAACTTTCGATCCCCACTGTAGATGCACTCCGGCATGAAAATAACGCAAGCGTTTTGTAAGAAGCGATAAAATAGTACATATACAGTGTACAAACAGGGATTAGAAGCAAATAGTGTGTTACAGCAAAGTCCAGTTGCAGCGGCCCCTAAGGATGATCACATGTGGAGTTTGTCTTGGTATCAGAGACCTGAAGACAAGATCTGCAGTGATGAGGAATCCATCCAGCCGTTATTCAGCCAGCCTGGAACACAGCAGATACTGTGGTGTGGCACTGGAACTCAGAGTCAGCCTATCTACTCAGCGCTTAGTTCCTAGTAGGTTCAAATCTGGCATGCAATTGGATCTCCTACTATCAAAGAGTAGATGCTGGATGCCTACCTTGGCTCTAGCCTATGCTGATTGTTGAGCCCTGAGCTGAAATTAGCTTTAGAATCCAAGACCAGAAGTGCCAGGGTTAGTTAAAACAAGAGCTGCTACTGCAATAAACAGGTTCCACAAATAGTATTTAGCAAGGTGACCACTACATACATACAGCAACACTGACCTAGCTATGTGGCACCTAGTCCAGGGATTCTACACACAATTCCACCCCCCATCCCCTCTCAAGGCAGGGCTTGCAGACAGGATCTCCCCTGTAAGATTAATGGGCAGAGCTGATGACCATCCCTGCCTCTGTCAGACAAGGTGCCAGAGCACTGCAGCAAGATGCTATGTGGTCCGGGCCTATCCTCTTGCCTGCTGCTCCAGCAACATTCTACTGTGTTTGTGAGGGCAAGAGTTATACAGGAGAAGAGTGACATTACTCTGCTCCTCCTGCCCGCCACCCACAGAAAACCTTTCCGGACTGCAAGTGCAGCAGACCCTGATGGACTAGCCAGGCAAGCTGCCTCTGCAACTGTAGTGTAGCTGATCATCAGTATGCACTCAAGAAACCTACATTTGACTTGGCCATGTCACCCTCAGAATTGCGGTACCTGCTGCAGGCTACACCCCTCTAGGTACACCACTGATTGGAACATAGTAATACCTGCATAAAAGTCTTTGCTTCTGGTCTGGATGAAATACTACAACTTTCTCATGGACAGGACATGCGTCCTTCCTCCTCCTGGGTTTTCAAAACTAGCCTCCCAGACACAGAAAGGGATCGTACACTTATACAGAACATAGTGATATTAGCAGCTAATAGTAGAGGGCAGCAGATTCCTATCTTTGTAATATACAGATAGGCAAGATGCATGGGTTTTTATACGTGACCACTCATTTATATGGGCCAATATATATGCATCATATATATGCATTATGCATGTTTTCCCAATGCATTGTTGGTCATCTAAATTAGCCCCAAAGAAATGTATGTAATTTTAACAGTTTTTGTGGATTTCTGCAGTAAAATGTTTTCTTCATACCCAGGAAAACTTGGTTGTAGAAGTGTTACAGAGCCACAAATGCATACAGTAACTCTGCTCTGGGCTGTTTTGCTCATTATCCAAGCTATAGAATGTGAAAATTATAATAGTGACATTTCAGGTCTCAGTTGCTTGAGAATGTAGCACTAAGATAAGACATATACAGTGAATATAAAAAGTCTACACACCCGTGTTAAAATGTCAGGTTTCTGTGATGTAAAAAAAAATGACAAAGATAAATCATTTCAGAATTTTTTCCACCTTCAATGTGACCTATACACTGTACAACTTAATTGAAAAACAAACTGAAATCTTTTGGGGGGGGGGGGGGGGGGGAGTAAATATAAAAAACTAAAATAATGTGGTTGCATAAGTGTGCACGTGTGTACACCCTCTTATAACTGGGGATGTAGCTGTGTTGAGAATTAAGCAATCACATTCAAAATCATGTTAAATAGGAGTCAGTACACACCTGCCACCATTTAAAGTGCCTCTGATTAACCCCAAATAAAGTTCATCTCTTCTAGTAGGTCTTTCCTGACATTTTCTTAGTTGCATCCTACTCAAAAGCCATGGTCCGCAGAGAGCTTCCAAAGCATCAGAGGGATCTCATTGTTAAAAGGTTTCCGTCAGGAGAAGGGTACAAAAAAATTTCCAAGGCATTAGATATACCATGCAACACAGTGAAGACGGTCATCAAGTGGAGAAAGTATGGCGCAACAGTGACATTACCAAGAACTGGATGTCCCTCCAAAATTAATGAAAAGATGAGAAGAAAATTGGTCTGGGAGGCTGCCAAGAGGCCTACAGCAACATTAAAGGAGCTGCAGGAATATCTGGCAAGTACTGGCTGTGTGGTACACGTGACAACAATCTCCCATATTCTTCATATGTCTGGGCTCTGGGGTAGAGTGGCAAGACAGAAGCTTTTTCTTATGAAGAAAAACATCCAAGCCGGGGTAAATTTTGCAAAAACACATCTGAAGTCACAAAAGCATGTGAGAAAATGTGTTATGATCTGATGAAACCAAGGTTGAACTTTCTGGCCATAATTCCAAAAGATATGTTTCGCATAAAAACAACACTGCACATCACCAAAAGAACACCATACCCACAGTGAAGCATGGTGGTGGCAGCATCATGCTTTGGGGCTGTTTTTCTTCAGCTGGAACAGGGGCCTTAGTGAAAGTAGAGGGAATTATGAACAGTTCCAAATACCAGTCAAAACTGGCACAAAACCTTTAGGCTTCTGCTAGAAAGCTGAACATGAAGAGGAACTTCATCGTTCAACATGACAATGATCCAAAACATACATCCAATCAACAAAGGAATGGCTTCACCAGAAGAAGATTAAAGTTTTGGAATGGCCCGGCCAGAGCCCAAAGCTGAATCTGATCGAAAATCTGTGGAGTGATCTGAAGAGGGTTGTGCACAGGAGATGCCCTTTCAATCTCACAGATTTGGAGTGTTTTTGCAAGAAAGAGTGGGCGAATATTGCAAAGTCAAGATGTCTCATGCCCAAAGAGAGTGCTGGAATCAAATCAAAAGGTGCTTCAACAAAGTATTCGTTTAAGGGTGTGCACACTTATGCATCCATATTAATTTTAGTTTTTTATTTTTACTGCCGTCCACCTAAAAGATTTCAGTTTGTTGTTCAACTGAGTTGTACGGTTTATAGGTCACATTAAAAGGTGGAAAAAGTTCTAAAATAATTTATCTGTGTCCCATTTTTTTACATCACAGAAACCTGACATTTTAACAGGGGTGTGTAGACTTTTTTATAGCCACTGTATGTGCCAGACAAAGCAGCAATAACATTTATAGTTCTGACCTTTTCTGGCTTCAGCAGTTTGATTATCTGGATATAGTCAAACTCACTTGCCAGAATAAAAATGAGAGCTATGACAGAATACTAACGGGTATAGGAAGGTGACAATAAATAGGATAAAGTGTTAGCGTAGAGGTTACTTTTGCTAAACGAGCAGGTAACGTTTGTTTAAAGGTTTATTTGCTGTCTATGTCCTACTGGGTCAATTCCCTTCCTTTCATCTTCCAGAGACACAACAGGAAATTAAAGTAACTCCCTTCTTCTACAGTTGTCACCGGATCAGATGATAAGTATAAGATTTTAAATTTCCTATCACTTTCTGTCCTTGTGACAATGGTCACCAGAATAAATATAGGGATGAATATTCCCAGCGGGGACACAGACACTATTAAAAATCCTGTTGTCCCAAAACATTTTAATACAGTTTTGACAAGAGATACACTTTAAAGCAGAAGTTTAGATATAGCAATTTTTTTCATTGGTCTAGCTTGGACCAATGTAACTATGTACAGTATGTGACTTACCCTGTGGGATGCCCATACACTTGTGAACACAGATCGTTCACTTGGCACAAGTGCCTGGGAACAGTTTGCATTTTCTTAAGGAATGCAAAATGTTCTCTTATTGGACAAGATGGAGATTGTGATGTCACCACACCACGTCTGCCCAATCCAGAGTACATGAGCAGCCTTCTGTTCTCACAATACAGCATGGTGGCTGCTGAGATCAGCTAGATTTCTAGCTTCCACAGCAATTGTGCTGCTGGCACCTCTACTACAGGGGACTACTATTAGGTCAGGAAGTGTGTTAGGACTACATACTTTACTCTCTTCTCCAAGAATGATGAACCCATTTGAAACCACCTGAAGTTGCTTTCTTTTACATCCGAATGAGTGAAATAACCTTTACACTGGTATTTTAATGCCCAAAATACTACCTTTGCAGTAGGGCTCCCCACACTGCAAAGGTTACCAGCTTAAGTCTATGGTCACAGGGATAAGCAATAGTACTTTATTCCTCACCTCTGTAGGTGCCCTATAGTCTTGCAAAGCCTAATTTCTGAGACATTCCTGGCCATGGTACCATGCCTGGATCCTCCATGGACAATGGAGGGTTATTAGCCCTGCATTGTATGTGATGACGAGGAGGGTCCACCCACAGCCAGAGCATCAGGAATGAGCAAAGGAGCAAGGAATAAGGTAAGTAATGCAGCCTCTTCAAGAAAAATGATAAATATTCCTCCTGCGCTGCCAATACCCTAAAACAAACCTGTGTGGCTGCTAGCACCTGCCTATAATACCAATAGTGTAAAAAAAACAAAAAAGTGAATAGGAAAATGATGCTGCGTTACCAAATGACTGAGGAAACCCAACCCCTGTGATAAATGATGAATCAAAAATTATGAACAAAAAAAATTTATAAATATAAAAGTGTAAATTAAATAAATATACATATGTAAAACCGTGACTCATTAAATCAAATATTACGTGGACAAAGAATAATGAACAAATCACATACTATATACATAATCGTGACCCAATGTGTAAACAATATAAATATTGGATGATGATGAATCACATGATGTGCATAAACCATGTGAAAAATAGAAAGCAACTGTGCACAGTCCTAATAGATCTGTGTATCTTCAAAACATGTGGCAAGCCGGTGACCACTGCAACCAGCAATCCACCACCAGCTAGCATGCACGCTCGCCTCCAGGCTGCGTCCCACAGGGGTCAAATAGCTTCAATATACACTCAGAACGATCCTATTCCGGTTTATCCCCTTGGCAAGTAATCAGGGCAATCCTCTTGGTGGAAAACAGTAAAAACACTCATGAGCATACAGGTAGAAGTGATGTCAATCTCCTCTTAAATGGTCCCCACATGGAAATTTAATTCAAGGAACTTCCCATAGTGTAGTAAGCAAAGACATTTATTGAAGAAAAAACAGCAAATTGCCTACTCACATAAAAACACAGGGTCCACAGACCCAAGAGCATAAAAACTGCAATAACACAAAGGTGTATTACACTGAGGTGTACCAAGATGGCGGATGCTATTATTTTTGGTTCATCATTTATCACAGGGGTTGGGTTTCCTCAGTCATTGGGTAGTGCAGCATCATTTTCCTATTCAATGCAGACTCTTCATCTACCCCTTAAACTTATAGCTAAACTCTAGGAATTCAGCCACTTTCTAAAATGTGACAGATCACAATGGTTTAAGTCCACCTAGTGGAGATATCACTTTAATTTACAATTTAATTTTTCATAACAACCACTGACACTCTAGGGCCAGAATGCACATTCTGTTTGTCATTCATTGGGTTGGTGATGGGGACTGTGAAGAGGGTACTGTGTGATTAGGGGACACTGTGGTGATGGGGGAATTTGATGTGATGGTGAGACTTTGATGTGATGGGGGTACTCATATATAGGGGGGCTATGATGTGTAGGGGCTCTCTGGTGTGATGGGGGCTCTAATGTATAGGGGGCCTCTGATATGATGGGGGGGGGGGGATATGTGATAGGGGAACCTCTGATGTGAAGAAAGGCTTCTGATGTGAAGTTAATTTCATCATGGAGATTGTATGCATCATTCCAGGCTCAGGTTTCACATTGATAAGTATTTTTTTTTTTTTTTTTACACATTTTTAGACTGAGGTGCCCCGAGATTGTGCTGCAGCTGAAAAAGTTAGAGAAGCCGTTGGCTTAGGTACACATAACATGTCAGTTCAGATGGCCAGGCTTGGACCATGCTGTAAATTGCAGTGCAATCAAGAAGTTATCTGAAAAGTCTGAAAATTTTTCAAACAAAGGGCCAGTTTACTGTTCTTCAGACTTTATGCACCCAGCATAAGTGACAATAATCATGCCCGCAGGGTTGGTGGTCAGCAGGAGGAGTAGTGCCCCATCATTGGTACTATTGATATTAGTGGGAGAAATAGTACCCCATCATTGGTATCAGTGGAAGAAATAGTTCCCTATAGCAGGAATAGTGCCTCATATCATTGGGAGGAATAGTGCCTCAAGGGCCAGATAAAGGCTAGCAAATGGCTGCAGTTTGGAGACCCCTGGTCTAAAGCAAGACATGGCATACCTTTTGGAAAGTGCTAAGGGTAGCCAGATGGCCTGTCAGGCCTACTCTAAAATATATCACCTGCTGGGGGGAAAAAAAAAGAAGGAACAAGTCTTCTATTTCTAAAACATTTTGTGACTTCAGCTCTGATGAATTTACACTTCCCACAATGGCTCTCTGTGCCAGCGGATGGACATTTTCCAAGTCTCATTTAAAATTGGAAATCTCACAAAATGGAAACTTGCCACTTTTTATCAATAAATTTAGTTCATGAAAACTTCTACCGACGTTACAGCCACCAAAAGACACACAGAGAAAAAGCTAACCAAACTAGTGAGGATTCCATCATATCACTGATGTGAAGGCACTATACAGTCAGGTCCATAAATATTGGGACATTGACACAATTCTAACATTTTTGGCTCTATACACCACCACAGTGGATTTGAAATGTGCTTTAACTGCAGACTGTCAGCTTTAATTTGAGGGTATTTACATTAAAATCAGGTGAACGGTGTAGGAATTACAACAGTTTGCATATGTGCCTCCCACTTGTTAAGGGGACCAAAAGTAATGGGACAGAATAATAATCATAAATCAAACTTTCACTTTTTAATACTTGGTTGCAAATCCTTTGCAGTCAATTACAGCCTGAAGTCTGGAACGCATAGACATCACCAGACGCTGGGTTTCATCCCTGATGATGCTCTGCCAGGCCTCTACTGCAACGGTCTTCAGTTCCTGCTTGTTCTTGGGGCATTTTCCCTTCAGTTTTGTCTTCAGCAAGTGAAATGCATGCTCAATCGGATTCAGGTCAGGTGATTGACTTGGCCATTGCATAACATTCCACTTCTTTCCCATAAAAAACTCTTTGGTTGCTTTTGCAGTATGCTTTGGGTCATTGTCCATCTGCACTGTGAAGCGGCGTCCAATGAGTTCTGAAGCATTTGGCTGAATATGAGCAGATAATATTGCCCGAAACACTTCAGAATTCATCCGGCTGCTTTTGTCAGCAGTCACATCATCAATAAATACAAGAGAAGCAGTTCCATTGGCAGCCATACATGCCCACGCCATGACACTACCACCACCATGCTTCACTGATGAGGTGGTATGCTTAGGATCATGAGCAGTGCCTTTCCTTCTCCATACTCTTCTCTTCCCATCACTCTGGTACAAGTTGATCTTGGTCTCATCTGTCCATAGGATGTTGTTCCAGAACTGTGAAGGCTTTTTTAGATGTAGTTTGCAAACTCTAATCTGGCCTTCCTGTTTTTGAGGCTCACCAATGGTTTACATCTTGTGGTGAACCCTCTGTATTCACTCTGGTGAAGTCTTCTCTTGATTGTTGACTTTGACACACATACACCTACCTCCTGGAGAGTGTTCTTGATCTGGCCAACTGTTGTGAAGGGTGTTTTTTTCACCAGGGAAAGAATTCTTCGGTCATCCACCACAGTTGTTTTCCGTGGTCTTCCGGGTCTTTTGGTGTTGCTGAGCTCACCGGTTCGTTCTTTCTTTTTAAGAATGTTCCAAACGGTTATTTTGGCCACGCCTAATGTTTTTGCTATCTCTCTGATGGGTTTGTTTTGTTTTTTTCAGCCTAATGATGGCTTGCTTTATTGATAGTGACAGCTCTTTGGATCTCATCTTGAGAGTTGACAGCAACAGATTCCAAATGCAAATAGCACACTTGAAATGAATTCTGGACCTTTTATCTGCTCATTGTAATTGGAATAATGAGGGAATAACACACACCTGGCCATGGAACAGCTGAGAAGCCAATTGTCCCATTACTTTTAGTCCCTTAACAAATGGGAGGCACATATGCAAACTGTTGTAATTCCTACACCGTTCACCTGATTTGGATGTAAATACCCTCAAATTAAAGCCGACAGTCTGCAGTTAAAGCACATCTTGTTCGTTTCATTTCAAATCCATTGTGGTGGTGTATAGAGCCAAAATTTTAGAATAGTGTCGATATCCTAATATTTATGGACCTGACTGTATGTAAAGTGCTGCGTAAATTGATGGCGCTCCACAAGTACCTGTAATAAATAAATAAAATCACCTCCTGGATGACATAGATGGTCTTAAACCTCAGTAAACACTCCTGCCCTTCCCAGCTGAACGTTGTAATAACACACTTAAGAATTCAGTTTACCCTGTAGTAAATGCCTTGATATCTGAAAGACGCTTTCTCCCATTCTGAGCTTCAACATCAGACAAACACAGACACCAAAAAGGTAAATAGCACTTTGTGGCAAACTGCCTAATAATTTTACTTGAATGAGTGAAAAAATATCAGTGTTTGCCAGCCGATGTTTTGACACCCTGCCTCTCATTAACTATGGCATACTCTTGTTACCTTAAGCGTGATTCATTTTATTGATTTAAATGGAAAACAGGAATTACAATGCAAGGGAACATGCTCAATACTATCTACTTTTATTAATATTTCCATAACCTCCATCACCAACGCTTGACTGCTAGTTTACAGGCAGACGGTGACACCCTATTAGCAATTTTCACAATCTGGAACGCTGTTAAATTGCTTGACTGTTAACCTTCACAGCCTATCATTAGCCATTATTACTAAACTGCATCTGCATCACTTATTGACTTCCAAATGCTGCCTTGACTTCTTTAAAAGCTGTTTACTTTGATTTTGAAGGAAGTCATTTCACGAATGCACTAGAAGAGCAAAAAAAAGAATTTTATTGTACAGTTTTTGACAGGATATAATCTAGACATAAGAGAAAATGCAGTGGCTAATGGACGCCAAAAGCATCTTGTACTATTAAAAATAAAATGTTGGCTCTAGGTGCATCAAATTAAATTGCTTTGGTCATTAATTGCGGCCAGGAGTCTTTCATAGATTCCTAGCTGTTATTTTTAAGGAAATCAATATTGGACGGGTAATAGAGGCAATTTTGACTCCATGAATGAAAGGGGGAAATTAAAACCTGCTAGCTTCTATATTGGTAATTAGTTGATACTTTTAAAGTGTACCTGTGGGTTTGTTATTGATATTGTTTCTTTGAACTTATGAAGGTGTAATGTTGGAAGGAATGGTGATGTTCGTGAAATACTACACATATTGAGGTCTTTATCCTGTTATGTAGTCATTAAAAATGAACAAACGGCATTGTGATATACGCTGTATGGTCTAAAGCAGGGGTGTCCAACTTTTTGGTGGTTGAGCAATCAAAAGCTCTCTAGCCCTAACTGTCATCCCTGCAAGGACAGGAGAAAAAGTGGCGGGGATTTCAAATTCCCGCCACTTTCTATCCTCTCCTACTACTGAGAATATGGCGCATCTGCCACCATACTATACATCCCCACATGCCCACTCTCCACTGCGGGAAACCTCCCTGCACTTCTCCTGTGTGAACTCTGGCTATGACAGCCTGGGTTCACAAAGGAGCAGTGGGGAAACCGCGTGTGATTTGGACAGGAATCGCAGCTATTCTTTGAGGTGCAATTTGCATCCATACATTTTGTACTGATACAACTCGCACCGTAAAGTACCAGAAATAGGTATCGGTGAGTACTTGATCGAAGTATCGGTACATGTACTCGCTGATGAAAAAAAAAAAAAAAAAAGGGTATCGGTGCATCCCTAATAAGTGTCTGTCAAAACACTCTTCACCAACTCTGTTAGATTAAGTCAGATTGGGCTTTCAACAAATGCACATCTGTACAGAGTGACCCTCCCATTCACACTTGAGCATTCTCAGGCAATTTACAGTTACATAGTTCGTCTGGCTGAAAAAAGACAAAAGTTCATCCAGTTCGACCAAAAAAAAAAAAGAAAAAAAAAAGTATAATCCTATACTCACAGTTGATCCAGAGGAAGGCAAAAAACCCAGCAAAGTATGATCCAATTTGCTCCTGCACGGGAAAAAATTCCTTCCTGATCCCCCGAGAGGAAATCGGATATTCCCTGGAACAACTTTACCTATAAATGTTAGTATCCAGTTATATTCTGTGTATCCAAGAAAGAATCCAGGCCTTTAACGCAATCCACTGAGCTGGCCAGAACCAACTCTTGAGGGAGTCTAAATTTTCTTCACAGTAAGAGCTGTGAAAATATGGAATACATTTTTTTTCTTTTTTCCATGCACTAATTTATATTTTTGCAGCATATCTCTTGGATTAACAAGGCAATTCTTGTTATGGTAAATGGAAAGCAGTATCATTAGTGACATCACATGTTGTCTTGTATTTTTTTTCCTGGTTTTTCTATGTGATGTAGTAGTGCCTTTTGCCATTGGAGTTCTTCAGCCGCTATGCCAATTTCTTCCCAGAAATGGGTTAAACTGCTAAATCCTGCATGAACAGAATGGCCTCCACCTGCACATTGACAGTATGTGTATCATTACATATACATTAAGTAGAATTCCTAACTGCAAACCTCCCCTCCTAAAAGGTCATGCCCGTATCTCAAGAGGTTGCAAGGGATGTCAACCTCCTAATTGCCTTATAAATTGTGTTCCAAGATCCAGAACTCTGGGGAGAGGAAGTTAGTAAATCGCTAATTTTTCTACCCCTTGCAAGGAACAGAAACACTGAAGTCTTTGGACCAGTGTAATAGCCAGGAAATATTTTCAGAAGCAGAGTTCAGGAATTTTTCCCAATAAAAAGGTATTATGTGTACATACACTATATTGCCAAAAGTATTGGGGCACCCCTCCAAATGATTGGATTCAGGTGTTCCAATCACCTCCATGGCCACAGGTGTATAAAATCAAGCACCTAGGCATGCAGACTGCTTCTACAAACATTTGTGAAAGAATGGGTCGCTCTCAGGAGCTCAGTGAATCCAAGTATGGTACAATGATAGGTTGCCACCTGTGAAAATTTCCTTGCTACTAAATATTCCACGGCCAACTGTCAGTGGTATTATAATAAAGTGGAAGCAGCTGGGAACAACAGTAACTCAGCCACAAAAAATGAGAGAGCGGGGTCAGCACATGCTGAAGGCAGTGCGCAGCAATCGCCAACTATCTGCAGAGTCAATAGCTAAAGACCTCCAAACTTCTTGTGGCCTTCAGATTAGCACAACAGTGCGTAGAGAGCTTCATGGAATGGGTTTCCATGGTTGAGCAACTGCATCCAAGCCTTACATCACCAAGTGCAATGCAAAAGCGTTGGATGGAGTTGTGTAAAGCACACTGCCACTGGACTCTAGAGCAGTAAAGATGTGTTCTCCGGAGTGACGAATCACATTTCTCTGTCTGCCAATTCGATGAACATGTCTGGGTTTGGCGATTGCCAGGAGAATGGTACTTCCCTGACAGCATTGTGCCAAAGTAAAGTTTGGTGGAGGGGGATTATGATGTGAGGTTGTTTTTCAGGGGTTGTGCTTGGTCCCTTAGTTCCAGGGAAGGGAACTCTTAAGGCGTCAGCATACCAAGACATTTTGGACAATTTCATGTTCCCAACGTTGTGGGAACGGTTTGGGGATGGCCTCTTTCCGTTCCAACATGACTGCACACCAGTGCACAAAACAAGGTTCATAAAGACATGGACGAGCGAGTTTGGGTTAGAAGAACTTGACTGGCCTGCACAGAGTCTTGGCCTCACCCCGATAGAACATCTTCGGGACAAATTAGAGCGGAGACTGCAAATGTGCTTCAGGAAGAACGGTCAAACATTCCCATAGACACACTCCTAAACCTTGTGGACAGCCTTCCCAGAAGAGTTGAAGCTGTTATAACTGCAAATGGTGGGCCAACTCAATATTGAACCCTATGGACTAAGACTGGGATGCCATTAAAGTTCATGTGTGTCTAAAGGCAGGCATCCGAATACTTTTGGCAATATAGTGTATGTTATTAAGGCCTCATTCACGTGGGTGTACTTACGCGTACACCTGTGAGGGCTGCGCTTTGGATGCACAGGTGTTCCAAACTTCTGTGAGTAGGTAGCCCCATGTATGTCAATTGAGACAGCAGCTACACAGACACAGCTGCTGCTCCCAGTTCATGTGGGTATGGGTGTGTGTTCCTTCACACTCATGGTCCGTGGAGGAGAGGTAAATCTTATGCAGGAGGATTTGTTCCATCTCTTTGTATCACCTGAGGCCAGTCACTTCACTGGGGTATAGGTAAGGGCTTACAACCACTTTAAATATGTGAACAAGGCCTTAGTCAACCCTTTATATGGAATCTGATTCTGTGATTTTCTATTCATACTTCTCCTTAGCAGCTATTGACACATTTAATTGAAATTGAACGTGAAAAATGTTAGAAAAAGGGAAGGGCAGCAATATGTCATTATCCTTGTTCTGTCATGTCACATGCTCTTTCAGTTGACTTTGTGCATGATAATTATCCCGGCTGTAACGTCTTAACCTTCATGTTTTTCATCACATAATTCCCAGTCCTCAGACTTGTGTTATAACATCTAGTATTCTAAGCATCTTTCCCCCAATGTCATTAAAATGTGTCAGTACAAATTAGAAGTAATTTCATCAGATGCTAAACAGCTTGAACATTCCCACTTAGGGCAGTCTTTTAAGATCACACCCTTTCTCGGCATATGGACAATGTCAGAATAATTACTGCTAGACACAACCTAAAGACGTACGTGTTTATCTTCAAAATTTGAAATACAGAAACTGCACTGACACCCGTTTTTGCCTTGACAGGTTCTCATTTAAACCGATGTAACTAGGGCTGGATTTAGGTTTCTGGAATACAGAAACTATTAGCTTAGGCTCTTCCCATATTTTGTCTACATCTCAATGCACTTCTTTTTTTTAATGTACTGTATCTATTGCTCTAGACCAGGACTCCATGTATACAGAGACCGAAGCATCCACAGTCAGCCAGCTGTGACCATTAACCAGTCCAGATTCACCACACCTCTGCTGTGTTGGTTGCCAGGACCACAGCAGTGCTGGCAGAAAGGGAAAAAAAATAAAAAGGTGCTTATGATAGCCTGTGGGCGAATCTGTATTTCCCTTTACAGAGTTTTCCATCCCAGTCATAGCACTACTCTGTACATTGTTCTCTCTACCTTTGCTTCTCACAATAGTATGCTCCCACTATCATTCTTGGTGACTTCTTTTCCATGTAAATGCTAACAAGCCAGAGCTCTCTCAACCTAATCACATCTTTTTATTTGGAACAATAGACACACACTCCAAAAGGAAACATCCTTGACCTTTTATTTTCCCGCCTCTGCTCTCCACACAATGTCTATAACACCCCTTTTCCTCCCTCTAATCAAAACCTTATCAATTCCAGACTCAGCTATCTTCAACTTCTTATCCTAACCAACAGTTATCTATAGACATCTTCGTCACTTTAACCCTTGTCTTCTTAATTTTGCTACTGACTACCTCTATGACAAGAACTCACCCCAGTCCTGCCGCAACAGCTCACTCTTTTCCTTCCCTAGACATGCTTTTTCACCTGACTACACACAGTGCCCTACACATCTTGTCTAGAACTGTATTGTATTGTAACTGTACTGCCTCCCTTTATTTTGTGAAGTGCTGTGCAAACTGTTGGGGCTTTACAATTTCATTTAAATTGTGTATATACCTGTATATACTTAGCTGGTGTTGCCCTTTAAAACTAACATGTAGTTACTGACTGCTACAAAACATCTTAAACATCCACAATATGGTAAGGTACTGATCAGTACCACTTCAAGTGCACCTGTTCCCACGCTACAGACATTAAACTGTTTACATTTTTTTGATGCTTTACAAGAGCCATTCCCGACCACTCAAGCCACTTTAAGGCCATAGTAGCCCATATATATGCATTTTCCTGTATGTGTGGGTAAACCACAGCACATCAGTGTGAAAGCAGCCCTACACCATTATACTTTGTGTATTGCTCCTCATCTACCTGAAGACCTCTTTCCTGCTGGTGCAGTCTGGAGACCACTAGCTGGGATAAGAGGTGGAGTGCAGTTGGCATCATGCACATGGGACAAGAGCCAGCACTACAGAGGAGGCATTGGCTTATGTGGCTCTTACTCCATGCTACAGCTCCAACTTTACAAGTAGTCCCTCTGCATTGCACTCTGTTTTATGCTCTGGGATGGTGGGTCAGCAAGCCCAGACCACGATCTACCAGTTACCAGGGTGCGATCACTTGTAGATCGCAATCTATGGATTGCTGCCCCCCCCCCCCCGCTTTTCACTATAACATCTTCAAGAAAATTCAATTCTTCTTCTGATTCCTGAACAGGATCAGGGGGAAAAGATGACATGTATTGTTTTTGGCCTCTGGAAACTGAAGGTTCTAAAAGTTCCAAAAGTCTTCCAAAGAACTCAGACATAGTTGCAGACAGACCTGTTTTTTTTAGACAGGGCACATGGTGCGTGTCTGAGAAGAAGCCAGAGTTAGAAAATGGAAGCAGTGTCTTAGACGTTGGTACTGAACAACATAACCGCTATCACCCTAAGCAGTGTTTGTCTTTACTGTAGGCCATCGGCAGAGCACATATTGGGCCCTTTTATCCCAGCCCTTTGCACCTGTGATCTACCATTGCTATTAAGGGGGGATCTCCTATGGAGTAATCATGGTTCAGGAGTACGGAATGGATGGGATTTTGCGTTTCCGTCAAAAAAGTCACTAAAACCCAGGTGTTGACAGAGTTCCTGTGTCTCTGTGGAAGATTGGTGTGGGAATGCAGCAATGTTCTGCTTGCGTTCTCAGCAAAAGAGGCAAGTGGAAATATGTCATCTGGAGGCATGAGCCAGCTCATTCTTCTGAAACGAAGATAGGATAGGAGGGAAAAAAATGCCAAATTTACAACAAAATGGCAGGTGGTGGCACAATAAATTGAATAACACCCAAATTCCTCTGCTCACTAAACGAAAAATGTGCAATGACCTGCAGGTAGTGTTAAAAGCCAGAAATCAGAGTCCTTGTAAATTGAAACCTGTTATATCTAACTCTTGATGCTGATCCTATTAAGGTCTGTCACAGTAGGCATACCCCCTTGGCAATCTTTAGGGTCTGGAAATCCTAGAAATGGGCCATGGCCCTAGACCAGTATAGCACCCTGAAGCTAACATCACACATTGCACTCTGTGCCAAGGTGAGCACCTAACGCAGGATGTACAGTCTTATGTAATTAAACAATACAGGCTGGCTCCACATAGTAGGATCCATGTATGGTCCCCACAGATGCACCGAGTTGTCCAAAAACTGCTAGGTATCGCAAAGCAATAAGCAGTCAGACAAAAAACGTAAATGGTTTAAAAACAAAAAATGCTTCTCCAGAAGAGAACAGGTCCATCACCTAAGGACACTAGCAAAAAATTGGCACTTCTCAGAGTGGGTGGGGTAATGTGGGTATGCTTTAGGGGCAGCCCTAGCAAAAGTTCTTATTAGTGTAGCAGTATATAACTCATGGTCCTATTTTAGTGTACATGATTCAAGCAAAGGCTCACTCACTGCGTAGCTCTCCAGAAGTTTTATTTTTCTCTACTTTTAGATCAAGGTTCTCCACTCTTTCAGTTTATTTGCCATCTGTGTTCTTCTGCCTAGAGCTTCTCAAAGGGTTTATCCTGGTGTTCATTGTCATTGGAATAGTAATGATGGGAATTCATTGAAAACATCCCAGTGCCCACATTACTGGAGAAGGTGTACTTTGAACATGAACAACAAGAAAGCCTACATTCTGAGAAATAACTAGCATTTTTTTCCTTTAATTTTTGTAATACAATAAGTTCTTGAACAAGTCACAAAGACAGTTCTCTCTTCAAAAAAAAAAAAAAAATGCATTCAATTAAACAGTGAAACAGCCACAAAACAGCCGGTCATGCTTTTTTTTTTCTGTTGAAAACAGCAAAATGTTTTCTCACTAAATTTATAGGGTCGTCACAGAAATAAATGTCCATTCAAGATTATTAGTAAAATCACAGATACAGAAAGGGGTGTAGAAGGGAGGATGAGATCACATGTACATCTCCCCAATGAACCCATGTGACAAAGGAGGTCATCCATTGTCACAATAAGGGGTTCAACTGTAAAAGAATCATACATAGTCACACCATCAGAATTCTATTATAGGTCTTATACATTAAGCTGTAAGCACACACATTTTATAACAAACCATTTAATACAGTGGCCCTCATTTATCTGAAAAGAAAACGGTCTCCACTCTGCCAACAGCAAGCAGCCAGATCCCCCATTTCTCTTTTACACTGCAGTATGGGAGAAGTAGGCCTCATTCACACTAGGGCATTTTGAATCATGGGCAGCATTCCGACTGCGATTTCAAAACGCTCTGCTAAAATGACAAATCGCAGAACTGCATACTCAGTTGCCATTCATTTTAATGGCACCTGAAAATGCGATGCAGTTCGGCCGTAATTGGCGCATGATAAATCACACTGCAATCACAGCAAATCACATCATGCAACGCAACGTCATTAAAATGAATGGTACCTGAACACTTCTTCCACGATTGTCATTTTAGTAGAGCATTTTGAAATTGCGGGCAGAATTATGCCGATTCTGCTTGCGATTCAAAACACCCTAGTGTGAATGGGGCCTTAAAGCTGAACTCCAGGCAGATAAAACACATTATTATTGCTATGTATTCAATAATAAATCATTAGATACATTTTTTTTTTTTTTTTAAAGCAACCGGATTAGGTACCTGAATTTGACTTGGTATCAGCTTGTTGAAATCACCAAAACAGCAGCACATAGATAGGGAGGGGGAGGGCTAAAGGCCAATCAGGTGTGCTGCACGCAAATGTTCTGACAAGGAACATGCTGATAGGAGGAAAGAGCAAGTGGCCTCAGTCTCAGTTTGCTGTGCCTTAGGGCTCGTTCACACCAGCCCACATTCTACACCACGTGGTAGGTGTGATACATTACTACAGTGCATTCAACTGCTTACTTTTTTCCTAGCTTTATTGAATTGTTGGAAAAATACACTTCAGTCAACTTGCGACAAGCTGTGGTGTCATGCGGGGCAAAGTCAATGCAGTGTTAGGGTGTGAATGGGGCACGCAGAAGATAGTTGTTGTGCCCTTGCATTGAGCCTACATTGGTCCAGGAAGATCAACGCAAATCAACGGACATGGTCTGAATGATCCCTTAGTGTCCATTCAATCGACAGGCTAGGGGTGGAGAGAAAACACCATGGTATCCCGTCTATAGTCCTTAACTGTGATGGAGAAAGTGATCATTATTTCTCGCTGTGTGATTTTCAGGACCGGATGGACAGAAATATAAATCTTTGCAGGTAAAAATAGTTGCATATAATGCATCTGTGCATTTAGCCGTTTGCCTGGAGTTCAGCTTTAAGGGGAAAACAACTGGCTGCACAGGCTAAACACAGGAAGAATTTACACTTTATTATAAATACACAGTTATACTCATTATTTACCCCACAAGACAGCAGAAAGTGTGGAGTTGTCCACTGTAAAGTAATACGCACTTTGGGAAAGACATGTTTAGCGAAGTGCAGAAACTGCCCAGTTTTCGGGCAATGCACTTTCACATTGTCCATGGCATTTTTCCCCCTTAGACACTTTTATAAATAAGACCGGGTATTTCCCAAACCTGTCCTCAACTATCAGTAGTAATACCCCTTTTCCAGCATTGTTCACAGACTCCGATAAAATAATAAACTGGGCCTTTTACAGCATGTTCGGCTTGTAATTATGGAAACGTCTGAGAAACACAAAACAGATATGGGAGCTTCCCAATGTCAGTTCTCATGGACCACCAACAGGTCATGGTCTCCACATTCCTAGACAGCAACATAGTGCAGTCATCACAAGGAATGGAGCAATGAAAAATGGTGCCTACAGCAATCAATCTAGTCTCATTTATTAAAGTGGAATTAAACCCTTCTATTGTTTTCACCAAGAAAGCTGCCATCTTAGCCTTTGTTTAATCTTCAACTGCCGTGATGCTGCACATGTGATCAGTTAGGACTCCAGGCATTTAATGGTTTCACAGTTTGGTTGGGCGCACAAGCAAATGTGACATGGGGCAGGAATGGAACTGTTTTTTTAAACTGTTAAATTGAAGGGGTTACTTCCGCTTTAAGTTCACTTTTAGGGAAAAAAATTAATAATTGAACATATTATTTGCAGAAAATAGTGCATTTATTACTTTTTCACAGAAGCCTGCAAAGCATTGCACCTGTGATCAGTGGTCCATGGGTGCAATGTCAGTCTCCTGCACAGCTTTCTTGTGAGTACCTCTGTACAAGCCTTCTGTCTGAAAGCTAGTGGAAATGTCAGAGAGAACCAGTCTTGTCTGTCATGGTGGCAGATGGGACTTGTAGTTTATTCATTCACAGATCTATGTACTGAATAATGCATCTAACATGTGACAGTGGCTGTAGGGGAGAGGAGCCCCGGCCTGCTGTCTCGGGAAAGGGGGCGGTCATCAGGAAGTGAGGTGCTGGAGCATGTTACAAATATGGGTGTAACATGTTTCAAAGATGTACTTATCCTTTAAGATCAAGAAAAGAATCTGACTTATCGCTGTGATAAATTGCAGTTTTGTTCATCCAAGGTTCTGTAAATACTTTAATAGCTAGGGGCGGTAGGATTTGGGCTGCAAATGCATACTATTTCCAAGAGTTTGAGAGGCTTCTGGGAACATCTGGAATTTATTGATGGGTGCATTTGACCTGCAGCTGACTTCCTTTTGCTTTAAGCTTCTTTTGCATTCCCACAGATTTGTATGAGGAGAGAAGCTATTCTTATATGAAATCCTGTTGGCACTGACCCTTAGGCTTGGTTCACACTTAGGTGCAATAGCGCGCATGAACACACATGGAGGAGCCAACTGAAACCAATGAAGGAACTTGAAAATGGCTGTCACTGCACATTGCAATGCACATTAACACACATGTCAACGCGTTTTGCAAATCACATTAAAACACACTACAATGTATAGGTGTAAATCCAGGCTTAGAAAATTGCAATAAGTAGATCATAAGCAGACCTGGAACATCTGAACTGCTGGGACAATGTGAGAAAGGTGCTTTGTGGCAAATCCTCTATTTTTTTGTAATCAATACTATATTTATTTTCTCTTGCATATATGAGGGCATGGTATACCTTTGTGCCGACAGATCCTGTGCTGAAAATTCCACGCCATTGAGAAACTGTTCTATAGAATTGAGCATATACATTGAACTTTGACAGGACCTCACAGCTATTGATAATGAACCACAGCTGAAAGTTTTAACTGTGGTTTATGAGAGAAGGGGCACTAAGCACCAGTCTGACATATGCATCTAATGCATGCATAACACAGGCCACATCTAGATGTGTGTGTGTGTATATATATATATATATATATATATATATATATATATATATATATATATATATAATATATACACACACACACATATATATATATATATATATACACACACACACATATACACACATGCGTGCGCGCATACACACACCTACATATATAAGAGATGTATTGTGACATTATAATTTGAAGTATATTACATATCAAAGGGAATGTTTAAGCTTGTTAAAGGGATATTCCAGGAAAACTGAAAATATCCATTTTGTTCTGGGCCCCTCTGCAAGATGACACAGAAGCCTCTCCCACATTTTCTATGGAAAGATGGATGAAGTGGCAGATTTCACCTCTATCGCTATCTTCTGAAAAAACATGGTATATAACCATAAGATACATTGGTTCTCCGTGGGAACTATGCGTCACTGGTCAGACCCCAGTCTACATGGTAATGTGCAACAAAAAGAAAGGCTGCTTCCTAGTGCAGAGATGACAATGTGTCCATCTTAACACAATAAAAGATCCAAGTAATTTTTTGACTTTATATGTCCTTGGCTGTGACCAACTTAAGTAGTCATTATAGTGAACCTGTATTTAGACTATGGATAATAAATTATTTACAATTGTAAACAAGCTTTTATCAAGCCCTTACTAACCTCTCTAGCTGCAAGTACTAAAGAATAATTCATTTTCAAAGATTAGAACAGATTTTGAAGTCACATTTCAGTCAGTGAATATCACCTTTCAGCACCTGCTGTTTGTTTACATTAGAAGGCTGACAGGCTGCCCAGTCAAAGAACATCTATGCTGCCACCAAAAATAAAGGCCTGTGTTGATGGGCTTTGGGTTTGTTTCAAAGGGCAAATGCAGCTCTGTTTCAACTGCATTCCACTTGCATATGAAATCAGATTACAAAGCTTCAGAATTCAGTTCTGATACAAACATATGCCTTTAGTCATTGATCATAAGAAAAGACAAGCTGCAATTTTAGTGACCCTGTAATTTAAGGATCATTTGCTCCACAGTGGCTGCAGCTACAGAGGTCAATAAGGGCTTGTATTAAAGTGTATATACTATATAATTACTTAATTGTCCATAACTTGGGCATGGGTGCGCATTAAGCATGACCGTGGTGCCACGTGCCACTTCTGGAACCTCCATAATCTTGGTGGAAAGATCCATGCTGGGTTCTTATACTATTACCAAGCTGGTGGGTGAGAAAAACCACCATTCCTCTCAAATCAAGCAATTAATTTTGAGTAGACTGACCCTTTATTTATCCTATATACTGTGATATATTATAATTATGTGTGTGCCTGTACATACATACATACATAAGCAGGATAATGACAATTTAATTACAGAATTTCAAGCAATAAGAATTAAAGAAAAAAAAAGAAAGAAAAAATATATATATACTCTTGTGCTTTCAATGCATTCATTGTAATGTCCTTATCTTCTTTCCGGCTTTTGTTGCAAAGTGAAACAGCTATCTATTTTATCTTAGTATAACCAAGTTCAGCATAGTGTCATGGCGTCACTGTCAGAACAATTCCACGAGTGTAAAATCCGGGCGGCGACTGTGCATCAATCTTATGTGTTCCCGTCTTCACATGTAAACATACCTGACATTAGATGCAACATAGGAAAGGAATGTCGTGTGTAACTGGTAAATGGAATGGGGAGCAAGGCTGTTTTCTCTCTAATACATAGAAAACAATCTGGCAGGGGATGAATATCCGCTAACAGTAGAGGAATGACTGAGAAGGCATTCACTTGCAAGCAAAGCTTGATTGACAAGCCAGTGTTTGGTTGCGGCTGTCCATACGGATGGAGCGTAATTAGAACTGGCTTGTGCTGCTTGGGTCACATTGTAACAATCGCACGATTGAGGGATCGCTCTTGGCACCTTTAATAAATTCTTCAAGGGAAAGTTTACCTAGAAGAAAGACAAGACAGTCACATACATTGAAACTGAAAACTATGGCCTATACTATGCTGTTTTCAAACAAAAGGGGCAGAAAACATAGAATGTTATATATACAGTGCTCAGCAAAAATGAGTACACCCAACAGATTTGTCAGAAAACCTTTACTTTCCTTTCAGAATCAACATTCTCCATGGAACACTATACTACAAAATACTCCCACAAATGCGGTCCATTGATTGCAAACACCATTTGTTAGGAAAAATACTTTTTGTGAGTGCAAATTAACAAATTCATTCAAGACCATGTTGCAAAAATGACTACACCCCAATGAAAGTCTTAAGAGCAAAGCTAGATTTTAGAGAACAAAATCCTAATTAACAAGAATTCAACTACAGGTGAGTTTAATAAAACATTAAACAGATGTCCAGCAGACAATTGATTATAAAATGGTGTTGCTTAACAAAGAAAACCCCTTCCCATTTCATGCTGTTAGCAATTGCACCACATGGAAGAGAAATGTCACAAGGCCTGAGAAAGAAAACATTTCTTTACACAAGAAAGGTGAAGGCTGCAAGAAGATCAGCAAAGCTTTACTTATCAGTCAGAATACTATAGCAAAAGTGATACAAACATGTAACAAAGATGGAACTGCAACCATCTCACAGAGCTGTCCAGGCCGTCTACGGAAGTGAACACCTCGACAGGAGAGTCTTCCGATGAGAAGGGTTGAAGAAAATCAGCATACAAGTTCACTGCAGTTAGCTAAAGAAGTAGAAAGCCAAACTGGGGTGATTGTTTCCCATGACACAATATGGCAAACACTGCAGAGGAATGGCATGCATGGGTGTCGTCCACAAAGGAAGCCCATGCACAAAAAAGCCCGCCTAGAATTTGCCAGAACTCATGCTGAAAAAGAAGACTACTACTAGGACTCTGTGCTCTCGAGTGATGAGACCAAGAATAATGTTTTTGGAACTGATGACTTCAAAACTGTATGGCATTGCAAAGGAGAGGAGTACAAAGAAAGCATGGTTCCCACAGTGAAACATGGTGGTGGCAGTGTCCTTCTGTGGGGCTGCATGGATGCTGCTGGTGTTGGGGAGCTGCATTTCATTGATGGTTTCATGAATTCACAGATGTACTGCTCTATATTGAAAGAGAAGATGCTACCATCACTCCGTGCCCTTGGTCGTGCACTTTTCCAACATGACAATGATCCAAAACACACATCTGAGGCCACTGTTGCATTTCTGAAGAACAGTCATTCAGTCGCCAAGTAAGTCTCTTGATCTGAACCCAATCGAACGTCTATGTGGAATTCTGAAGAGACAAGTCGAGCATCACTGTCCATCCAGCATCCAGGCTCTAAAAGAGGTCATTGTTGAAGAATGGAAAAAGATAGATGTTGCAATATGTCACCAACTTGTTCATTCCATGCCTAGAACACTTGGTGCTGTCCTTACAAATCATGGAGGTCATACAAAATACTACATGGAGTCCTTTTTGTTGTGGGGTGTATTCATTTTTGCATCAACTAATTTGAGTAAAACTAAAGATTTTGTAATCTAAGCTAAATAATTAACCTTACGTTCATGTAATGAGCTAAACAAATGTTCTATAAAACTCAGTTCTGGAAAAATTTTGGAAATTGTTCTTGTGTTCATTGAGATATTGATTAAAAGCTATCATTTCAAAAGAGGTGTACTCATTCTCATACTGAGAATTGTGTTTGTATAATAAATATATATAAAAACACACACACATACTTATGCTCAAAAGTTTGCAAAATTGTGAAATTTTGGCATTCATATTAAAAATATGAACGGTCATACCGAAAACCTTTATGTATTTTATTTAAGGATAGTGATCATATGAAGCCATTTATAATCGCATAGGTTGTTTGGCTCCTGTTTAAATCAGAAGGATAACAGAAATCACCCAAATGGCCCCGATCATACGTTTACATACCCTGGAATGTTTGGCCTTGGTACAGACACACAAGGTGACACATACAGATAAAAATGTCAATTAAAGGTTAGTTTCCCACATCCAGCTTTTTAAATTGCAATTAGTGCCTGTGTATAGACTGTCAATGAGTTTGTTAGCGCTCATGTGGATGCACAGAGCAGGCTAGATACTGTGCTAGATACTGAGACATGGGGAGCAGAAAAGAATTGTCAAAAGACCAACAAGGTAATGGGATGTTATAGAGATGGAACAGTTTTTGGCATGATCAGGCATATTTTTCAATATCAATGGCAAAATTTCACGATTTCTGCCAGGGTATGCAAAGCTTTGAGCACAACACATTATAAATATATATATATATATATATATATATACACATACATACACACACACACACACACACATACATATACACAATTAAAGCAGACCCTGCTTTTTAATGTATATATGCATATTAATGTGCATATTTACTTACCTTATTGCTTATAGTCTACTTTAAAGTGGTAATAAACTCAGGACCCTGTATTCACTCAATCTGGCCTCACACAGTACACGGAACATGGAAATGCTGTTATTTTAGTAAATATAAAGTGCTAAATATCTTTTCTCATCAGCAGTCTTGTGACTTCTATCAGTGTTCAGCAGAGCACTGATTAAAGCTTGTAGGAGTTTTCTTTCTGCTCTAGGAGGATGCAGAATCCCATGACCTCTGTCTGGACAGTGCTGATTGGCCCTGTGCTGATCACATGCACTCTCAAGAACAAAAAAAAGAAAAAATCCTCTCTAGCAATACACACCAAACTGAGCATGTGCAGAGTGACTCCACACGATATGTCTTAACGGGAAATAAGAGTGGGACATTGGAAGAAAAGAAGGATCAAACAGCATTTTTTTTTTTTTTTACACAATGCAGAGGATTAACCCCTTAGGTTCCACAGTGAGTATAACAAGCATGCTTTACTGCATATACAGACTGATTTTACTGTTGTGGGTTTAGTAACACTTTAAAGGCCATCTCTGGACAAATCAAACCCTCTCCCCATCTTCTTCACAACCATTCAGCTTTTTTTTTTTGCTTTAAACTTCTAAAGCAATCTTATACTTACCCCCAAGTCCATGTTACTCACAGATGCTGTTTCCATGTGATGTGGACTGGCAATCCAGCGGTGCATACGCCTGTGCCAGCTCGTCTCCTCTTGCTAGCATCATCACTGCAGTCTCTATTCTGGATCCTCAGAGGACCAATAGGTCAATAGGAAATGTCCAAGAAGGAAATAGAGAACACTGCCTATGTGAACAAGAAGGACCACACCTTTTGTGTAGAGGAATTAAGAAGACTCAAGACTGGAAAATCACATGAACACAGAATTAGGTGAGGAAGAGAGGCATTTTTAAACAAATTCCTATGCCAGCGAATAATTGGAGGTGGGAAGGTTGTATGTGTAGAGGGGGTTGACAGCCTGGCGAGAAGCCCATTCAGTTGAGAGAAGTCATTGTCTACAACAGGTCAGGGAACCGCAGTTTTCATCAAAGGCTTATGAGACAGGTACCGGTCCTGCCTGTTTGCACTGCAGATAGAGAATGCACCATTGTAGAAGCTTTGTCAGACTTCTTAATATCTCAATGTCACTCAAACTGTAGGAGTGTGCTTCAGCTCCTATTTTAAAACCGTATGTGCAGCCCAAACTTTTTTTTAGGTTTTGAATCAAGCAGAGAAGGATTAAAAACCCTGTTCATTTATCTTGCTTTACTTTCCTAGAGACGGAGCAGGAAGTTTCTCCAAAGTGAGGGGAGTTACCCAATCACAGGCTTTGGACTTATTTTGAGATAGTTCTATGATGATTCCAAATCAACTTACAGGTGCATTTGGTGGACCGCTAAGCCAGCACCCCTCCTCTTCTTAACCTGCATATGACCTGCCTAAATGAGTTTTGCATTCCAATAGACTTGAAAATGCAAAACCCTTCTGACACTATGAAAAGTCTATCAACATAGGCTTAAACAGTTGTCACCAGAACAGGTGTCCCTGTTGGAAGACTTACCCCCATATGAACAAATAAAAACAAAACTCCCTTTTTCGGAGTTAATTTACAGGACACAGCTGCTTCTTCATCCATGACCAAACAGAATTTTATAGCCCCACCTACAGGAGTAGGACACTAGGCAGGAAAAAAAAAAAAAAAAAAAGACTTGGCACCTCCTAATGGGCAGTCCTCTGGGCACAAAACACCCTCTCTGCTATAGCCTACAGTCAGTCACAAGCAGTGTCAAAGGAGAAAATCCAAAGAGGGGTGGGTGCTGTGTCTGTCAATGAACTCCAAAATAAGGGATTTTATGGTAACAAAAAAAAATCCAGTTTTCTCTTCTATTCATTGACAGACACAGCTGCTTCTTTATCCATGACCAAACAGGGATGTCCCCAAGGAGTGCCACAATGGAGGGGTGGGTAACAAATTAATGGAGGGAAAACCCTGGGCAGCATGCCAACACTTCGGACCACCCCAAGGGTACTCGAAAGTCTGAAACAGCCACCTACAAACCCCTACGGTCAAAAACGCAGTTATTTACCTGTTAACTGTATTTCCAGGAATCTTCTAGGACAGCTCACTTGAGAGATAGGGCTCCTCCCAGGAAACACCCGCTCCACCTTTTTTTCCCTTTATAGGCGTCCTCTCTCCCATTGGCCCCCAGTATAAGAATATGACCGAAGGCCTAGGAGAAAACAAAGAAGAAAACCGGTAATAAAGACATCCCCCATAGGTTCGCAACATACCTGCACATAATTGTGTGATCAAACAGTAATCGGGGGGGAGTTACGCTGTCCTAGAAGATTCCTGGAAATACAGTTAACAGGTAAATAACTGCGTTTTCCCGAGTCATCTTCTAGGACAGCTCACTTGAGAGGAGTAGAATAGAAATACGTACATTAGGGCGGGCACCCTGCTTGTAGGACCTTCCTGCCAAATGCCTGGTCCTTGCTGCCGATCAGATCCAGCCTGTAATGCTTAGTGAAGGTGGCGAAACTGGACCACGTTGTGGCTCTGCAGATCTGTCCGGGGGAGGCCCCCCCTTTTTCCGCCCAGGAGGCCGCAGTGGCCCTCGTGGAGTGGGCTTTTAGGCCGGGCGGTGGTGACAGGCCTGCCGACTTGTAACCTTCCGAAACTGCCTCCCTGATCCATCTGGCGATGGTGCCCTTGGAGGCACCGTCCCCCTTCCTTGGCCCCTGGAATAGGACGAAAAGCCGGGACGAGTGTCTCCATGTCTTTGTGCGTTCGATGTACGTGATCAAACACCTTCTAACGTCTAACCTGCTATAGTCCTCCGTGCTGTCCGGATCGGCCTCCAGGGAAGGTATTACTATTTCCTGAGATCTATGGAAGTGTGACGTGACCTTAGGTAGGAAGGCCGCGTCCGTGCGGAGGATGATTCTATCCAATAAGATGGTGCAGTACGGCTCGATCACTGAAAGGGCATGCAACTCGCTGACCCTGCGGGCAGAAACTAGTGCCGTGAGGAGGATGGTTTTAAGAGTCAAAGATCTGAGCGAACACTCATCCAGCGGTTCGAAAGGCCCCCGCTGAAAGCTCTTCAGGACTGTGCCCAGGTCCCATGTTGGAAGTTTCGGCAAGGACGGGGCACGGCGCCTGGAGATAGCCTTCAGGAATCTGATTACTAATGGGTCTGCCGCCAACCTCAGCTCGAGAAAGTTCGACAGAGCCGCTACCTGTACTTTGAGGGTATTGGCGGCCAGATTCTTATCCGCCCCGGCTTGAAGGAATTCAAGAACTGTATGCAGAATGGGCGTGCCCGGTGCTTCGTTTCTGACCTTCCAGGCGGAAAACTTCTTCCAGACCTTGTCGTACAAGGCGTTCGTCGACCTCTTCCGGCCATCCAAGAGGGTGGCGACCACTCTTGCCGAGAGCCCCTTTTCTGCTAGCCTGTCCCGCTCAGAAGCCACGCCGCTAAGGACAGCCTTTCTGGATGAGGATGCATCACCCTCCCCTGGGTGAGTAAATCGCGTGTGGGTGGTATCATCCAAGGGTCTGCTAAACTGAGCTCCTTCAACCGGGAGAACCAAGATCTCTTGGGCCAGAATGGCGCGATCAGAATAACTTTGGCTTGAGACAACTGGATCTTCTGTATCACCTTCGGCAGTAGTCTGAATGGAGGGAAGGCATAAAGGAGGTCTCCTTCCCACTGCTGGGCTAGCGCATCTATCCCCTCGCTTTTGGGGTCCTTCTGCAGGCAGAAGTACCTTTCCCGCTTTGTGTTCTGGCCGTTGGCAAATAGATCGATAGAGGGGGAGCCCCACCTGGCGCAAATCTGATCGAACGCTGACTGGCTGAGGCACCATTCTGTCTGGATGACCTCTCTTCGGCTCAGCTGATCCGCCAACTGGTTCAGGTCCCCTTTCAGATGTACTGCCGTGATGAACTCCAGGTTTTCCTCCGCCCAGCTCAGGAGGGATCCGGCCAACTCCATCAGCCTTGGGGACCTTGTGCCTCCCTGCCTGTTCAAATACGCCACTGCAGTGGTATTGTCGGAGAGAATCTGGACACCTCTCCCCCTTATCTTTTCCTGAAAGGTCGTAAGTGCCTTGAAAACTGCCAACAGCTCCCTGTAATTTGACGACCTGCTGGAGTCTACTGCACCCCACGTGCCCTGGGCCAGGCCGTCTTCCATATGGGCGCCCCAACCAGTCATGCTTGCATCCGTGGTGATCCGCAGTGGGCTGGCCAGCCTCCAACTTCTTCCTCGTTCCAAGGTGAGGATGCTTCCCCACCACCTTAGCGATTCCTTCACTTCGTGCGTGATGCGGATCCTGGAACTCAGACCTGCTCGGCTGCCGTCCCAGTGGGAAAGGGTGTGATTTTGCAGAACCCTGGAGTGAAGTTGCGCCCATTGCACCCCTGGTATTGCTGCTGTCATCCGCCCGATTATTCTCATCGCGGTTCTGACCGTGCAGGTCGACATCCTCCGGAGGGCCCTTGTGTCCTGCCGCAGGTTGAGGGCTTTTTCTGATGTTAGGTACGATCGGGCCTGTGCGGAGTCCAGGACGTACCCCAAGTACGTAATCCTCTTGGAGGGGGTTAGCTGTGACTTCTCCTTGTTGATAAGCCACCCCAAACTTTCCAGAAAAGATATCGTACGCTCGATGTGCGATCTCAGGCCTCCCTCTGTGTCCGCAAATAAAAGCAGGTCGTCCAAATAGGGGATGATGTTTATCCCTTCCAGTCTCAAAACTCTTAAAGGCTCCGCTAAAATTTTGGTGAATATCCTCGGGGCCGACGACAGGCCGAAGGGGAGTGTGTTGAACTGAAATAGCACCGGACCCTTTTCTCCTTCCAGCGCAAACCTCAGGAATCTCCTGGAATCTTCTCTTATCGGGACATGCAGGTATGCGTCTTGCAGATCTATCGAGGCCATGAACACCCCAGGTGAAAGGAGTTCCTTCACCGTGTATATGGATTCCATACGGAATTTGCTGGGCCTCACGAACTCGTTCACCTTCCGCAGATTCAATATCATCCTGTAAGTACCTGACGGTTTTTTCCTTAGAAAGAAATGGGAGAAGAATCCACTTCCCCTTTCCTCTTCTCTCAACTGGCAGATAACGTTCTGACTGAGCATATCTTGTAGGAGGTCCACCAGCGCATCCGCCATGGCCCTGTCCTTTGGCAGGGGTGTTGCAAAGAATCTCTGAGGGGGGGCCCTTGTGAACTCTATTCTGTACCCCCTGTGGATGGCCTCCAGAATGTAGGTGTTCTGGGTTATCCTTAGCCATTGTGCGTGGAAGCGCCCCAGCCTCGCTCCCACCTGGCCTCTCCAGTCACTTCGGCTGGGTTTTGGGTCTATTCTGGCTGGGGTTGAAAAGGAAACCTCCCCTGCCTCTCGGCTCGTTCCTGCCTCTTCTCGCGCCCCAGCCTGGGCGCTGGGTTTGGAACCTAGCTTCCCTCGACGCGTATCGCCTGGATGGGCGAAACCCCTTCCGTCCAACCTGCCTGCTGGGGACCGGGAAGCTCTTTTTCC
Organism: Staurois parvus; assembly: GCF_062004578.1. Classification (NCBI taxonomy): domain Eukaryota; kingdom Metazoa; phylum Chordata; class Amphibia; order Anura; family Ranidae; genus Staurois; species Staurois parvus. The sequence continues at coordinate 6,164,368 of NW_028317914.1, read as the reverse complement.
TGTCGGCCGACCTTTCCAGGACTGAATTCAGCTCCGGGCCGAAAAGGAGTTTTCCTTCAAACGGCAGGCCACAGAGTTTAGATTTGGAGGCCAGATCCCCCTGCCAAGATTTCAGCTAGATAGCCCTCCTTGCCGTGTTTATGAGCGCTGTAGATCTAGCAGAGAGTCTGATGGTCTCTGCTGATGCGTCCGCGATGAAGGCTACCGCTTTCTCTAGCACCGGAAGGGACTTCAGAATCTCTTCCCCCGGGGTGCCTTGTTCCAGATGCGAACGGAGCTGCCCCAACCACACATCCAGGGTTCTGGACACACAGGTCGTTGCCACTGCAGGTTTAAAATTCACTGCGGACGCTTCCCATGCCCTCTTCAGGAAGGCATCCGCTTTCCGATCCATCGGGTCTTTTAGAGACCCACCGTCTTCAAAGGACAGGTCCGTGTCCTTCGAGATCCTCGAGAGAGGGGCGTCTGGCTTTGGGCAAGTCTCCCAAACCGAGGCATCTTCCTCCTTAAAGGAAAGCCTTCTTCTCTGGCTCTTCCCATTCTCTCCTGATCGTGGACCATAGGGCAGGGTGTACTGGGAATGTACGGCTGCTTTTTGCCTGTAGCCCTGCGTACAGTTGGTCGTGGAGAGAGAGGTCCTGCTGTTCCTCCTCCAGATCCAGGGTCTCATAGATCACCTTTAACAGGTCCTCCGTGTCTTCCACCTGAAAAAGGAACCTGTCTGCCTTTGTGCCCTGAGCCTCAATCTCACCCTCCTCCGAGTCTGAGGTGTCCGACTGTTCGGCCTCTTCCCAGTCCCTTACCGGCGCTACCAGCTTCCTCTTTTTCCCCCCTTGGGTGCCAGAAGTGCCCGGTTGGGGCTCATCCTGGGCCGGTCCCGGCTTCTGTTCCCTGAAGCTTTGAAATGTCTTGGACATCTCTTGTGTCATATTCTGTAGGAAGTCTTTAAAAAGAGATCCAGACTCCTTCTTGATGAGCTTGTCTATGCATCCCTGGCAGAGCTGCTTCCTCCAGGAGCTCGCCAGTTTCTTCCTACAAGTGGCACACTTCTCTTTCTGCTCACAAGGAGCTTCTTTCTCCCCTCTATCCTCCTCCTGTGGGCCCATCTGGGGACAAGGAGATACACGCGTTCATGCGTTTGTAACAGCAACGCCTCCCCCCCTGTGCCACTGTGAAAGCTCCAGCCGTGGGCCTGGGGGGGGGGGGAGAGGGGGGCTGTGCGTGCGTGGGGGGTACCCAATCATCCCGGGAGGGGGGGGGGGAGGGGGGGTAAAAACAAAAGAGAGTTGCCAAACAAAGGCCCTTACCTTACTGCAGGCCTCCCCCGCTCCTGACAGATCTGCCTCCATGCTGCCGCAGACTCTGCCTCGGTGCGGCGGTTTTTCAGGGGCTGGTGGGCTCCGCCCCCCCCTGCGATCCCCCCTCGCCGACCCCCCTCTCACGGCCGCCGGTGGAGAAGCGGCCGTGGCACGGGTTCCTTCCACGGTCCGCCGCCCATTTCCAAGATGGCGGCGGCCGTTCCCTGCTCCTGCGCCGGAAGTGACGACACCCGGTGCCCGGAAGTGACGCGATCGCAGCGTCCAGACCCTCCGCAGCCGAGCCTCCTGGCCATGCTGCCGGGATCCAGGAGCAGGTAAGACTTACCTGAAACCCCGCAGGGAAAGGCACCAATGCCTCGGTCGGCGGAGCGGGCTCTACCCCCCTGGAGAGCCCCGCTGGGACCATCTGGGGCCGACGCCCCCACCCTACAACGGGCATTCCAGCGTGAAACTGGCTGAAAGGTCCCCCCCCTCACAAGGCCCCTGCCTCGCTTGGAGGAAGGGGGGGGCCTCAGCCAGGGACCCTCTGTACTCCGCCAGAGAGCCCAGACAAAAATAAAAAACGGGCGTAGCTCCTTCCTGGCCGGAGGAAACACTAAAAACTGGGGGCCAATGGGAGAGAGGACGCCTATAAAGGGAAAAAAAGGTGGAGCGGGTGTTTCCTGGGAGGAGCCCTATCTCTCAAGTGAGCTGTCCTAGAAGATGACTCGGGAAACTAGCATTGAAGATGCCATGCATCAACTAAACAGAATCAGAAACGTTTGCACAACCAGGTTATCGCTCGCAAACTTGAGAAACAGATGCTAGATGTTGGAATGCCCAGGAGGCGCTAACCACCCTGGTGGAGTGCGCCATCACAGGAAGGGAGATTCCCGCCCCTAAATGGCATGTACCTGCACAATCATCTCCCAATCCAATGGGAAATAAAGGCAGTTCTGCTGCCAGCCTTTCCTCGGACTGTCCGAGAGCAAAAAGAGAACTGAACCTCCGAAAGGCAGCTGCCACAGAAAGGTACAAGCGATAGCAAGAACCACATCCAAGGGGTGCAGAGCTACCACTTTGGGGAGCGACAGATGTGAACACTGAAAAGGATGGACTATTTCCATATGCAAATGGAAAGCCAACACCATCTTCAGAAGTACAGAAGGAGAAAGTCAAAGCACCACATTGACCTAGAGAAAACCAGAAAAGGTGGCTTACAGAACAAAGCCACCAACGCCGACACTGGTGGAACTGAAGTGAAAATGACCAGGAAGGTATGACCTGTGAAAACTTAAGGGAATATCTTGATGTTCCCAAGGGGGATGGGGGGTTTCTAAAGAGCTGACAGCACCAAATTCAAATCCCTCGGTGGCAATAGGAGCATGCAGAGGACACTAACCTGCAAAGGAACCTTTGGAATAAGAGTGCCAACCCAAAAATGTGTGGCCAAGGGATGCACAAAGAAAACAGCCAGAGCCAAGCAACTCATCAACACCATGGATGAGGAGGGCTAACATCCAAGCCTCCGAGAAGAGTGAGGATGAACCCTGCTTCACACTAAACAAAAAAAAGCTCTCCAGGTGTGAAGATAAATCTGCCAGAAAAGGACTTAAGAGCCCTTAACATAGGTCGGGATCACCAAGCCAGTCAACCCCCCGTCCTTCAACATCTGGCTTTCAAAAACCAGGCCGTCAAGGCCAACGACAGTAAGGCAGGGTGGAATACCAGCCCTTGGGACCTCCTGAAGAGGTAACCACCAAAGAGCGTCCGCCATCATCAACCATACCCGTGGGCGAACCACGGATGGCAAGGCCTATGCGGAGTCACCAGGATGACCAAAATCCTTTTAGCTTCAATCCTTCGTAGCAGACAAGGAACCAGTCGAGGGGGTGGAAAAAGGCATACATGAGATTGTACTGATCCTATGGTACTACTAGTGTATCTGTTGTGTCCTCCAGAGGATCCAGCAATCTTGCCATAAACCTTGGAATGTTCGAGTTCACGCCCAAAGACCCATGTGTGGCATTCCTCAGTGAAGACAGAGCTGCTTGAACCCCCTCCTGGTGCAGGGACCACTGCCTTGATCCAGCACCTGATGGCTGAGATCAGTCTCTTGCCAGAGTTCGGCACCAGGTACGTGTACAGAGGGCAGAGCTGTCTGCCCATTATAGAATGTGGGATATCTCCAGAGCCACAGCAGCACTTCTCGTGCTTCCCTGATGAGTGACATACATGGCGTTGTCCAGTTGGATTATTATCAGGAGACCCCACAGGCGATTTGTTCAATGCATCAGCGCCAAACTGATCACCTAAAGCTCCAAGACATTGATGGACAGTCGAGCTGCCACCAGTGTCCATGGACCTTGAACTGAGTCCGATCCAAGGACCACTACCCTGCCTGACAAGCTGACATCCGTCGAGACCACAGTCCAACAAAGGGAGAAGGACTTTTCTGGTCGGTGGAGCCAAAGACCACAGCCACCAGAGGAGAGAGGCCCTCAACCACTCCAAGTGAATCTGTTTGTCCAAAGAGATAGAAGACCTACTCCAGTTTGATAGGGCGTCCCATCTGCAGTGTTCTTGTATGGAACCAGACATAAGGGACTGCTTCAAAAAGGTATTCACATCAGGACAAAGATCTGCATGCAGAAGTGCCATGGTGCCAGCAAGGTAATCAGTGTAGCTACCAGTTTTTTTTTTTTAAATCTTTCATGCCATTAATGACAGACACCTTGCCCTGCTGATTAGGAGTGAGGACCACAGGTAACATAAGGGAGAGAGAGACCCAGGAATTCCCCCAGCCAAGGAGAGGCAGTCTGTCCTCCCAGCAGCCCACCAGCATCGCCTGCTTTCAGTGCTTCTAGTGGAGTAGTCAATTTGGCATCACAAACCATCTGCAGCCTGACACAGAATATGCCCCCACTCCAACCTGGTAGGGGACAACAGGAGTCGTGCCGCTCCTCTAGCTGCCTAGCAGTATCTGGCCACCACGGTCCTCCAGCGGGAAACTGGCACTGGCCACCCGGCAAAAACAACTTGTAGGAGCATGTGACCGCAAGCAATATGGTGGATGCCGTAACTTGCACAGAACGTATCCCCCTCAGCCCCTACCTACAGAAGGGGTGCCAGACAAAGGTGAGCCCTATACTGGCATTCCCACAAACAAAATGGTGGGTGGGACATCCTCTAACAGTAGACCCCAAAGCCATGGCCTAAAGTGCCAGCTATCACGGCTGCATGGCTTGTGCACATGAAGGTAAGAGAGGGAGGCCCTTGCATGAAGCTGAGCTCCTGTAAACATGGAAGATCCCACCTGTGTGAGCACCGTGGCCAGCATCATGTGTATGGTCCTCTGCTGCAAGCCATCAAATACAGGCCATCCCCAGGTGCCAGGAAACCAGCCCACACCGTCTTTCACTCCACAGCTGCCAGGCACAGGACATAAAATGGGAAAGGCATCTGCACTACCAGACCCTATGGGCAGAAACCAGGGGGCCACCCGCCCAGCTGTCAGTAGCTGCAGGAACAGCTGAATCACCTGCACAGATGAGCCCCGCATCCCTGAGGGGGGGGGGGGTAATAGTGGGAAAGGAAGGGAATAAAAGATCTAGCCACCCAAGGCTGTAGGTTTGGAGGGGACCTCGCAGGATCGACCACCCCAAGAAGTACCCCGCCCACAACCGCATCCAGAGATGGAAGGGAGGGGATGACCACTTACCAATCCAGTGGGGCGTGCAGGTAAGACTCCCATGACAGATCCTCCTCTCCACCGAAGTGTGGGGCTGTCGGCTAGGGTGACACTGTGACAAAGACTCTAGGCGCCTGGTCATATATGTGCCCACGAGATGTTTAACTCTCTGGTTGCCTCTGTCCAGTATGGGGCATAGTTACAGCTGACCGAGCATGGAGCTAGCATTGACCAGACTGGGGTGACCACTGGATCTAGAATATCCAGCCCGTCACCCAGTCTGACTTGATAGAAAATCTCTGCAGGAAAAGTAAAAATTCTAGGAAAAATTTAAAGGAAAAAGGAAGTCATGGGACCACAAGTCCCATGTAAAGTCACGTCCATACTCCTGAAGACACTAGGCAAAATGACTGGAGGCTATAACAGAGAGGGGGTTTTATGCCAAGAGAGGAGGTGCCGAGTCTTTTTTTCTGTCTAGTGTCCTACTCTTATAGGTGGGGCTATAAAACCCTGTTTGGTCATTGATAAAGAAAAAGCAGCTGTGTCCAATAATGAACGTAAGAGAAAATGCCTTTATGTATACCTTAAATGGTATCTAAAACCTTAAAAGAGAAGTATGGCCAAAGCTTTTTAGTCATACCTCTCCACTGGGTCACAGGAGTGCACTTACTTTGGTACGAATAAACCAAAATCAGCTGACAGCTGGCTAGTCATAGAGCCACATCACACTCTGGAAGGATCCCGATCATATTTTCAAGATCCACCCATCTAGCTTTGAGCCTCTGCCATGTTCTAGTTGTACAACAGCATTCAGAATGGAGGGGCAAAAACTCTATTATGCTGCTGCACTGGAAGCCACAGACCTGCCAGGGCTGGCTGGATAACAAAACTGGCTGATGAGAATTACAAATCCATATGAGTGCATTTAGCCATTGCCTTGAGATTAGTTTAAAGAACAAACAATGCTGGAGTTCTGGCACGGTTGTTGCTGCCTAGACTGCCCAATATATTTATTTATTTTTAGATAAACTAGTGAAAGGAAGAGATGGGACAATAGTGTGAGCACAACCTAAAACACTAAAAGTATTCTTTATTTAGCTTTTTTTTTTAATACATATTGATGCCCTCTTGTAAATTTTGTTCACCCAAGATTCAGACATTTTTCGATTTTGATTCAAGTGGAAAAATGGGTTGTGTGAATCTCAGATGAAAACCTTTATAAACAGACCCTTGCATGTTATGTTTTATGTGTTTATTATCAGTGAATTATCAGTCCTATATAAAGAATGGTCCTATTACAGCTGTCATACAGCCAATGCCTTTTTCTTTGATATATTATGTCAAGAGCTGCAGTGTCGGGTCCTCTCCAGAATGACATGTCATTATCCTACAAATAATAGCCTATTTCTATGGCAACATGCTTATGAAGATCCAAAAGACGATAAATGGCAAAAAACATAATTACAGGAAGCCACTTCTGCTGTAATTTCTCTAGTAAAGTAACTGGAACGTCGCTTGCAGCGTTCCCGGAACATGACTAACAAGCCTCTTTGGAGCGGCCTTTTAAACTGCAGCAAGAGGCTGAAGGGCAGCTGATGTTCAATGCAGCTGATTTCATAGGCACTAAATGTACTGAATGAGTAATTTCTAGAACGGAGCTAAATATACATGGCCAATCACCAATAATTAGCTCCAATATGTTTAAATGACTGAAAAACAACCACAGCGGTCAGAAAAGGCTGGTGGAAGTCTCTGTTCTTCTTTATACTGGGAGTTATAACCACAAACTCCTGAAGCGCTGGAGGTAGGTTAGAAAGTAAAGCTACACTTTTCATTGGCTCCATATAATCTCAGTACGAATTCGGCCCTATAAGCCCTGAGGACCTTTGGCAATTTCTGTGCGGAGCTCTGGGCCCCTGCAGACGCTAATCTGTGTTTCCCTATTGCTCTGTTATAGCAGTGATTTCTAGTAGTCTCATGGAATAGGTTCCCAGTCTCCAACAACTCCTAAAGCATGCTCAGAGTCTTATACCATATGCTGCAGCATGCCCCAGTTCTGACCATCTCTTGTATCATGTCTGCAGTCTCTGACCATCTCTTGTATCATGTCTGCAGTCTCCAAACATCTCCTGTACCATGTCCGCCAGTCCCCGACCATCTCCTGTATTATGTCTACCAGTCCCCGACCATCTCCTGTATTATGTCCGCCAGTCCCCGACCATCTCCTGTATTATGTCCGCCAGTCCCCGACCATCTCCTGTATTATGTCCGCCAGTCCCCGACCATCTCCTGTATTATGTCCGCCAGTCCCCGACCATCTCCTGTATTATGTCCGCCAGTCCCCGACCATCTCCTGTATTATGTCCGCCAGTCCCCGACCATCTCCTGTATTATGTCCGCCAGTCCCCGACCATCTCCTGTATTATGTCAGCCAGTCCCCGACCATCTCCTGTATTATGTCCCCCAGTCCCCGACCATCTCCCGTTTTATGTCCGCCAGACCATCTCCTGTATTATGTCCACTGGTCCCCAACCATCTCCCGTTTTATGTCTGTCAGACCATCTCCCGTATTATGTCCGCCAGTCCCCAACCATCTCCTGTTTTATGTCCGTCAGTCCCCGACCATCTCCTGTTTTATGTCCGCCAGTCCCCGACCATCTCCTGTTTTATGTCCGCCAGTCCCCGACCATCTCCTGTTTTATGTCCGCCAGTCCCCGACCATCTCCTGTATTATGTCCGCCAGTACCCGACCATCTCCTGTATTATGTCCGCCAGTCCCCGACCATCTCCTGTATTATGTCCGCTAGTCCCCGACCATCTCCTGTATTATGTCCGCCAGTAACCCGACCATCTCCTGTAATATGTCTACCAGTCCCCGACCATCTCCTGTATTATGTCCAACAGTCCCCGACCATCTCCTGTATTAGGTCTGCAGTCTCTGACCATCTCCTGTATTGTGTTTGCAGTCTCTGACCATCACCTGCATTATATCCACAGTCACTGACCTTCTCTTTCTCTTGTATCATGCCCTTAGTTTTTGACTATATCCAATTTTGTGGGTCTACTATCTCTGATACTGAATATTTACTGAATTTTGTGAGCAGCCCTTTGGTAATGTCAAGAGCCGCACTTGAGGCCTTGTATGTTAAGAAAGTTGACCACCACTGCTCTAAACTCTAGGCTAAGTACCTAGCTTAAAGTGACCCTGTTGCATTGTTAGAGTTGAGCAGTAGCCACTTGATAAGGAAAAAAAAAAACCTGTCATAACAAACACTGAGGCTGCCTCCAGGACTCTCCCTTTAAAGTGAACCTGTGCACTGTCCATACAGGTAAAACCATCATTTTCACCTTAACAGCCCTCTCCTCCACAGTGTATACTTGCCTTCCTTTCACTTCCCTTTTTATCCAATCAGCTGTTGAAACCACGAAAAGGAGAGAAACTGATGAAATATACAATGCACAAGAAAGGGGCTATAAAAGTGAGCTGGGGCAATAATACTGCTATGAAGGAACTTCTACCACCTAGCAGCTGAGGGACTATCATCTCCAACTCCCATTGCTTATGTATATAGAACAGAAGAAAGCACGTCTGTCTCCTTACTTAAAACAACTTCCATTTTGGAGAACTGCACTACAGAAATGTTAGAAGAAATGTGGAATCATTGCCTCCACTCTTAGGGAACAGTCCTGTAACTTTGGTTTGAATTGAAAACAGGATGTGCACATCATACCATCATTATTTGTGTCCATCTGCTTAAAGATTTTGTCTGTTCTCTTCTCTGGTGTAGATTCGTCTTCTGGCATTTTCATCACAGATGACACCATCTTGTATATTGCCTGAAACAAAATATTTGGAGGAAATTAAAAAGATTGCTCCATTTTTAAATTGCTACAAAAAGGAAATTCTTGATTGAATGTATTTGATGCTCAGAGGTTTGCAAAAAGGATTTGGGTATAGATTTTCCCCTTATAGTACAGCCTTACTTTTAATGTGAAGCACTTTCTGAAATATACTTTTCCTTTATCAGATTTTTTTTTTTTTTAGAACACGATACTTACCTGTTCCATGTAATGGTTTTGCACAGAGCAGCCCTGATTTTCCTCTTCTCAGGTTCCCTGCCAGCACTCCTGGCCCCTCCCCCCTGCCAAGTGCCCCCACAGCAAACAGTTTGCTACCGGGGAACCTGAGAAAGCTCGCTCCAGAGTCGCTGCTGTGTGTGTCCATTCACACACAGATGTGGCTCGGTTCTGCCCTCCACTCATTGGCTCACGGGCTGTGATTGACAGTAGGGGGAGTCACTGGCTTCTGCTGCTGTCTCAGTTAATGAGGAAGGAGAGACCCAGGACAGCCAAGGCTCTTGTGTACATCACTGGATCGAGAGGGGGCTCAGGTAGGTATTAGAGGACTGCTGCACGCAGGTTTTTTACCTTTATGCATAGAATGCATGAAGGTAAAAAAACCTTGAGCCTTTACAACAACTTTAAAGTGTAACTGTGGCCAAACCAGCAAATTCAAACATTTAAATAGTAAATGAGCTGTAAAACAAGCCCTTAATGACCTCTAACTACAGGCACTGTGGAGGCATTCATCCTCACAATTTTCAGCAGAAGCTCTGAAGTCTTAATCTCTCTACAGCTCAGTGTAGCACATACAACTGAAAGGTGCAAACAGTAACATCCTTTCCATTCCCACTGTGCCCAGAGTGTGCTTCTTTGGTCAGCAAGACATTTGTAATAAAGGCACTGAACACTTTCATATGTTTTTGTTTTACCCATCAGGTCCAAACTGAGAGTGAGCTTTCTGTGTTTGAGAGTGCTGTGCCTGCTTGTGTCTGGGTCACATCTAATGATTCTTTCGCCTGCACCAGCACTAGAATGAGAGACCCAGGCATTATGGGATATATAGTTCCCTCATATGTAATGTTAGTACTTAGACTACAGAGGTCATGCATTAACCTGTGCAGTGACATTTGGTATGACGCATGTTTGAACGCCAACAGAAACTGCTGACAAATGAATCTGAATATTTATTATAGATAGCATGTTTAGGGAAAAATTGACATCATGAAATTACATGGGTAATGAACAACTTATGCAGGGGAAAAAACACAAGGTGCAAGTAGGAATATTTATAATGCCTTTAACCACTTTACGCCAACCGCATGCATTTATGAGGTCTCTTTGTGGGTGGGACTGAACACTGAATATAGTCAGCCCTGTATAAACAACTTACCGTGCTGCGAGCATGCTTCCTGCATGGTAGCCGGCGGGGATTGGTGATCTCCTGATGTATACTTGCCATTGGGAGCTTTCCGATCATGTGACCGCTGTGCCAGTCAATCACAGCTGTGACCGCTGTGACAGTCAATCACAGCTGTCACATCAACTGAATGCCTGCCTCCGCCACCCGGCATCTAGAAGCTCTTAAAGGGTCAGGAGGCATCGGCGGGAAGGCGTTAAGCACAGAGCTTGCAGGTGGTTCTAAGCCAAGGCCTTGCCTCTTGTAATTCTAACCACGGCCCACCTGCAAGCTCCTTGCTTGAAAAAGCACTTAGCTGACCAATAAAACATTTTCAGTGCACTACAGATGACAACAATTAGGTCCTAAGCCAAGGTTTCCACAGCAAAGTGAGCAATCTCAGATGGACCACAGAAGAGGCTTATGGTACAGAAATGCACTAGGAGGTTACTTGTGCTGCCCATGCCTGGACAGAATTTTAACTTTTAGAAATTAAATAATTGGAGGGCAGGTTTAATTTAAGCTATGTACATTATTGCCTAACTTAGTTTTTGCGAAGATGCAGCTGTTGTGTATATTTGGAGGTGTCCTATATTAGATTGGCCATATTTAGGCAGACGTATTCCTGAGAACTGCTCCTATTGTGTTACTAGATCACCAGCATCCATAGACATGGTAAGCCCAAGTGTGAGTATCATATACAGTGGGGATCAAAAGTTTGGGCACCCCAGCTAAAAATTTGTATTAATGTGCATAAAGAAGCCAAGGAAAGATGGAAAAATCTCCAAAAGGCATCACATTACAGATTAGACATTCTTATAATATGTCAACAAAAGTTAGATTTTATTTCCATCATTTACACTTTCAAAATAACAGAAAACAAAAAAATGGTGTCTGCAAAAGTTTGGGCACCCTGCAGAATTTATAGCATGTTCTGCCCCCTTTGCAAAGCTGAGACATGCCAGTGTCATGGATTGTTCTCAATCATCGTCTGGGAAGACCAGGTGATGTCAATCTCAAAGGTTTTAAATGCCCAGACTCATCTGACCTTGCCCCAACAATCAGCACCATGGGTTCTTCTAAGCAGTTGTCTAGAAAACTGAAAATAGTTGACGCTCACAAAGCTGGAGAAGGCTATAAGAAGATAGCAAAGCATTTACAGATGTCAATATCCTCTGTTCGGAATGTAATTAAGAAATGGCAGTCATCAGGAACAGTGGAAGTTAAAGCAAGATCTGGAAGACCAAGAAAAATATCAGACAGAACAGCTCGCAGGATTGTGAGAAAAACAATTCAAAACCCACGTTTGAGTGCACGATCCCTCCAGAAAGATCTGGCAGACACTGGAGTTGTGGTACACTATTCCACTATAAAGAGATACTTGTACAAATATGGTCTTCATGGAAGAGTCATCAGAAGAAAATTTCTTCTACGTCCTCACCACAAAAATCATCGTTTGAACTTTGCAAATGAACATATAGACAAGCCTGATGCATTTTTGAAACAAGTTCTGTGGACCGATGAGGTTAAAATTGAACTTTTTGGCCGGAATGAGCAAAGGTACGTTTGGAGAAGGGGCACAGAATTTAATGAAAAGAACCTCTGTCCAACTGTTAAGCATGGGGTTGGATCAATCATGCTTTGGGGTTGTGTTGCAGCCAGTGGCACAGGGAACGTCTCACGAGTAGAAGGAAAAATGGATTCAATAAAATTTCAGCAAATTTTGGATGGTAACTTGATGTCATCTGTGAAAAAGCTGAAGTTAAAGAGAGGATGGCTTCTACAAATGGATATTGATCCTAAACACACCTCGAAATCCATGGGGGATTACATCAAGAGGCGTAAACTGAAGGTTTTGCCATGGCCTTCACAATCTCCTGACCTCAACATAATTGAAAATCTATGTATAGACCTTAAAAGAGCAGTGCGTGACAGACAGCCCAGAAATCTCAAAGAACTGGAAGACTTTTGTAAGGAAGAATGGGCAAAGATACCTCAAACAAGAATTGAAAGACTCTTGGCTGGCTACAAAAAGCGTTTACAATCTGTGATACTTGCCAAAGGGGGCAGTACAAGATATTAACTCTGCAGGGTGCAGAAACTTTTGCACACGCCTTTTTTTTGTTTTCTGTTATTTTGAAAGTGTAAATGATGGAAATAAAATCTAACTTTTGTTGACATATTATAAGAATGTCTAATCTGTAATTTGATGCCTTTTGGAGATTTTTCCATCTTTCCTTGGCTTCTTTATGCACATTAATACAACTTTTTAGCTGGGGTGCCCAAACGTTCGATCCCCACTGTATATTCTTTTTCCCTGTTCACAACGGAAAAGGAAAGCAATAGCAGCACTTTGCAATTTTCCAGCTTGCTGGAAAGTATACAGTATTTCTCCAAGTGAAATCTTTTTTTGTTCCATGTTCACACTTGAGCATTTATTAGCATACTATGGCCCATTCTAATTTACTGTACCTCCATACCATTTACCAACTAACATAATAAAGCTGGCATATGAGGCTAAGGGAAATTAAAGATCTGTGTGCATTAGCATCTTTTATTTGGGATTTTGACTCATTCACAATCTTTTCCACTAAAAGTCAGACTAAGATTGAAATACATTGTAGGCATTATTATCATCCTCCATATCCGTTTTTCCTCATAAGCGATATTATTAGGTTTTCATTCCATTACATCTTTTTCCTCCTTTTAATAATACAAAAGTTACAGTTTTATGCATTCCAAATACAGTATAAGTAATTCATTTTTTTCATTTGTTCAAAAATTCTCAGTAAATTTGATGACTTGACAAATGCCATTCAAAAGTACTTCAAAATTTTGTTTGCTTTTAAAATACAAATTTAAAAAGAATGCACTTTACTGAAGGTTTACTCTTAAAAATTAACGAAAAATTGTATAATGCATGTAACAGGGCATTTTAAACCTGAATCCAGAGAATGCATTCAAGTAAAAAAAAAAACCTTTAGACTTTAGCACTACTCTAAATGGCAATTTACAAGCATTAGACAACTGGAATATCAGCAAACAATAACACTGGCATAGACATGCAGCTTGTTTTCAACTTTTTTTACTCATATTTTTACTTCTAATGGGAAGCTAAATTCAATTATTATTACAATAAATGGTGCACATGCAAAACATATTAATATGTACTGAACCATGTGACCCCCTGTCCCTGTTTTTAATAGCTCAGTTTATCTGTGTCTCAGACCTCAGATTAGCCCCAATTCCTGCACCTTCAGATCTTGCTGCCATCTAGCATGCAATGCAATCTATATTCTGATATTTATTCCATAATGAATTTTCAGTGTTAGCCCATGTAACAATGTAAATAGGCTGCTATCAATTAACATGCTCAGTGATGTAAAATGTTGTCACATGAAGACGGTGGTCAACATCACCGGAAAATCTCTGGTACATTTAATAGTAATAAAATGTAAATATTAGAATATATGAATACAGTTGTGCATAAAAAGTTTGCATACTCTGGCAGAAATCATGAAATTTTGGCAAGAATATTGAAAACATGACTGATCATGCAAAAAAAAAAAAAAAAAGTATTTTATTTAAGGACAGCTATGCCACAAAAAAAGCCTGGTGAGGCGTGTCAAGGTGTTGTCCGGCATACTGTAACCAGGCTCTTTTGTGGCATTGGCACAGTAAAGGCTTCTGTCTGGCAAGTCAATCATGCAGCTCATTTTTGTTCAAGTATGTCATATTGTACTCCTGGAAACAACCACACTGTCTTTTTCCAGAGCAGCCTGTATTTCTCCTCAGGTTACCTGTGGGTTTTTCTTTGTATCCAGAACAATTCTTCTGGCAGTTGTGGCTGCAATCTTTCTTGGTCTACCTGACCTTGGCTTGGTATCAAGAGATCCCCGAATTTTCCACTTCTTAATAAGGGATTAAACAGTACTGACTGGCATATATTCAAAGCTTTGAATATCTTTTTATATCCTTTTCCTGCATATAAGGTTCCATTACCTTGTTACGCAGGTCTTTTGACAGTTCTTTTCTGCTCCCCATGGCTCACTATCCAACTTGCTCAGTGCATCCACGTGAGAGCTAACAAACGCACAGACTATTCAAACATCAAATGCAATTTCAAAAGCCACAGATGTGGGAAATTAAGCTTTAATTGCCATTTTACCTGTGTGTGTCACCTTGTGTGTCTGTACCAAGGCCAAACATTCCAGGGTATGAAAAATTTGATCAGGACCATTTGGGTGATTTCTGTTATTAAGATTTAAAAAGGAGACAAACAACTACATGATAATAAATGGCTTCATATGATCATTTCCTTAACCACTTCCTGTCCGGCCCATGTACATAAACGGCATCTGCAATTACAGGCTGTACGTGCTCCGGACACAGCGGAACACCGATCACTGTGCGGGACCTCTGTGTAAGGTCCCAATCATGTGATCACTGATTGGTCAATCAGTGATCACATGAACAGTAGTAAACAAGATGTCACTTGCTGACATCATTGCTTACTACTAGTGAAATCTGTGAATAATCACAGAGGTCACATGGTACAGGGCTATTCACAACAGCCTTGTACCATGTGACAAGCTGTGACCAATCACAGCTCTCACAGTATTTCTCAATAAGAGGAGAAATGATTGCTTTTACAGCCTTTATGGGTGTAAAAGGAATCAGTGTAAAAAAAAAAAGAAAAAAAAAATCTTCATCACCCCCAACAAGTAGTACAGTGTCACTATGGTGACACTGTACTGCTAGGGTGACAGTATGTGAAAAAAACAAAAAAACCCCATAAATATAAAAAAAAAATGTAAAAAAAAATTTTGAAAAATTATATTTGATTATAAACTAATTTGGGGTTTTTTTTTTACTAAAAAGATAACTGAATACATTTTGACCAAGATTTATGAAGATTTATTTGCAAAATTTTATAAAGAAAAACACTTTTTTTCAAAATTTTTGGACTTTCATTAATATAGCAAAAAAAAAATCCCAGTGGTGAATAAATACCACCAAAATAAAGTTTTATCGGTCTCCAAAAAATTCATATGGGTACAGTGTTGCATGACCACACAATTGTCAAAGTGTGACAGCGATGAAAGCTGAAAATTGGCCTGGACAGGAAGGGGTGAAAGTGTCCGGACTTGAAGTGGTTAATAAGACAGTTTTTGGCATGAGCAGTCATATTTTCAGTATCAATGCCAAAATTGCACGATTTCTGTCAGAGTATGCAAACCTTCGAGCACAACAGTATAAAATCTTTTGATGTCTTCAAGCCTGTGTGAGGTGTATAATGCCATAGGTAGTAAGACATCTAGCCATTATACATCTGCTGAAAGTCTCCCACAAGCAGCAACAGTGGCAGCCACATATAGTCAATGGTCACGGACTACTGGTCAAATACAAGTTAATGCTGTTACATATTCATTAACTTTATTCTGAATACGACTAATGTCAGTGTCTGAATTTGCCTTGGTATTAGCCTTTTTGTATTCCCTGTAGAGCACCTCAGGGTTGGTGAGGGAAGAGCAGTACTCTAAACCAATCATATTCATGTGAGAAGGAATCTGCCAACAGGAGGAGAGAGCAGAGAGTTGACCAGGTCTATCTGCTGCTGCTTTTCACTTTCCAGTCAAACTAGGGACAGGGAGGTGATCTAACCTGCAGCAGAATAAAACGAGGTCACCAACCTGATGTCTGGCAGAGCTATGTAAACCTCACAACTGGCCAGACAAAATTACAAACCCTTTTTCAAGAAGCTGCTCATTATCTTTCAAATATGTATTAAATCCACACTCCATCTTTATCACTTTAAATAGTTAATTTGGGCCAAGCTGGCCATACCAAACTATTTCCTTTACCAATACATGTGGCTATTGTCAGTGCTGTATGTAGACTCAGTTACATAGAGTATGCAGCACTGTGTTCCGGCAGCAGTAAGGTCTTATTCACAGAACAAAACCAAGTTGGGTTGAGCACTGCTCAGCTATTCACAGGAATCCTTGTATTTTTATGAATGAATACAAAGCTTCCTCTGAATGGCTTGAGATTTTAAAGTAATCCGTCAGCTTCTCTACCTAAACCAAGTAAAGGAAGCCTTCTATTCATGCATAAAATACAAAGTTTCCTGTGAATGGATGAGCAGAGCTCAGCCCGACTTGATTTTTGTCTTGGGAGATGGTCCGGAAGTCCCTGTACTGCTGCCAGAAAACCATGCTATATATTGTACCTAGATGACGCTACATACAGTTCATACAGAGACAGCGGGTGCGGCAGTTAGCAGAAGAAATAGTTTGTTGGGCCCAAACAAAATATTTAAAGTAATAGCAAAGCTTGAGTTCAGCTTTAACCATTTCCTTGGAGTTCAACTATAACCATTTCCCTGGAGTTCAACTTTAACCATTTCCCTGGAGTTCAGCTTTAACCATTTCCCTGGAGTTCAGCTTTAACCATTTCCCTGGAGTTCAGCTTTAACCATTTCCCTGGAGTTCAGCTTTAACCATTTCCCTGGAGTTCAGCTTTAACCATTTCCCTGGAGTTCAGCTTTAACCATTTCCCTGGAGTTCAGCTTTAACCATTTCCCTGGAGTTCAGCTTTAACCATTTCCCTGGAGTTCAGCTTTAACCATTTCCCTGGAGTTCAGCTTTAACCATTTCCCTGGAGTTCAGCTTTAACCATTTCCCTGGAGTTCAACTTTAATTTGACTCTATTAGCACATGGTCACTTGCACATACAACTTCTATCTCAAAAAGCCTCCACTGCACTACTCACCTAGACACTGCAAGTATTCCTGTACTCTACATGTGTAAATACCAGCTCCCCCCCGCTGCTCATGGTGGATTCATTTGTATGTTGCTACACAGCATATGAGCCAGCAGGAGGAACCACAGTGAGCGAAAGGAGGAGCATGTTTTTAACCAAACTGATGGGTCCCATACTTGCAAAGGATGGGCCACTGAAATGGTAAAAATATGCAGTCTTCTTTCAGTGGGTAGGTTATATATATATATATATATATATATATATATATATATATATATAGATATAGTGACAGTAGGCAGGTGAAATCATCTGGTTGCGTCCTGGATGGACGATACATTTGTCCGAGGTTCAGGCTTTATGGGGATTTGTTCCACTAGAGGGAAGTGCTGAGTCCTTCTGCATGGAGGTAATGAACCCAGCTGAAGGTAGTGGGCTCATTAAGACCTGTATAAAACTTCCCAGAGTGCTTAGAGAGTTGCTCCAACCTGGAACCAGATCTGTGTCTGAAATGACTGGGGAGCTGACATCTTATCTGTGTTTAGAGAGACCAAAGCCTGTGTGGCTAGCCTTCAAGTATTAGCAACTAGGTATAGCAGCAGGCTGTACCTAGTGGGTAGCTAGGGAAAGCTGTTGTTGCAGTAAGTAGCCAAGTTGGCCAGGATTTATTTTGATGTTTCTTTTTGGTTTACCATTTTTCTGTAAATATTGTAAATAAATTGCACCTGTTTGTTTTCACCTCCACTGTTGTTGTGCTGTGCCTGTCTTTTTGTGTTGTGCACCCATCCAGGGGGTCACACACACCCGCTGCCGAGCTAACCCCGTTACAATATAAATATATATATATATATACAGTCAGGTCCATAAATATTGGGACATCGACACAATTCTAACATTTTTGGCTCTATACACCACCACAATGGATTTGAAATGAAACAAACAAGATGTGCTTTAACTGCAGACTGTCAGCTTTAATTTGAGGGTATTTACATCCAAATTAGGTAAACGGTGTAGGAATTACAACAGTTTGCATTTGTGCCTCCCACTTGTTAAGGGACCAAAAGTAATGGGACAATTGGCTTCTCAGCTGTTCCATGGCCAGGTGTGTGTTATTCCCTCATTATCCCAATTACAATTAGCAGATAAAAGGTCCAGAGTTCATTTCAAGTGTGTTATTTGCATTTGGAATCTGTTGCTGTCAACTCTCAAGATGAGATCCAAAGAACTGTCACTATCAGTGAAGCAAGCCATCATTAGGCTGAAAAAACAAAACAAACCCATCAGAGAGATAGCAAAAACATTAGGTGGGCCAAAACAACTGTTTGGAACATTCTTAAAAAGAAGGAACGCACCGGTGAGCTCAGCAACACCAAAAGACCCGGAAGACCACGGAAAACAACTGTGGTGGATGACCAAAGAATTCTTTCCCTGGTGAAGAAAACACCCTTCACAACAGTTGGCCAGATCAAGAACACTCTCCAGAAGGTAGGTGCATGTGTGTCAAAGTCAACAATCAAGAGAAGACCTCACCAGAGTGAATACAGAGGGTTCACCACAAGATGTAAACCATTGGTGAGCCTCAAAAACAGGAAGGCCAGATTAGAGTTTGCCAAACGACATCTAAAAAAGCCTTCACAGTTCTGGAACAACATCCTATGGACAGATGAGACCAAGATCAACTTGTACCAGAGTGATGGGAAGAGAAGAGTATGGAGAAGGAAAGGCACTGCTCATGATCCTAAGCATACCACCTCACCAGTGAAGCATGGTGGTGGTAGTGTCATGGCGTGGGCATGTATGGCGGCCAATGGAACTGCTTCTCTTGTATTTATTGATGATGTGACTGCTGACAAAAGCAGCAGGATGAATTCTGAAGTGTTTCGAGCAATATTATCTGCTCATATTCAGCCAAATGCTTCACAACTCATTGGATGCCGCTTCACAGTGCAGATGGACAATGACCCAAAGCAGACTGCAAAAGCAACCAAAGAGTTTTTTAAGGGAAAGAAGTGGAATGTTATGCAATGGCCAAGTCAGTCACCTGACCTGAATCCGATTGAGCATGCATTTCACTTGCTGAAGACAAAACTGAAGGGAAAATGCCCCAAGAACAAGCAGGAACTGAAGACAGTTGCAGTAGAGGCCTGGCAGAGCATCACCAGGGATGAAACCCAGCGTCTGGTGAAGTCTATGCGTTCCAGACTTCAGGCTGTAATTGACTGCAAAGGATTTGCAACCAAGTATTAAAAAAGTGAAAGTTTGATTTATGATTATTATTCTGTCCCATTACTTTTGGTCCCTTAACAAGTGGGAGGCACATATGCAAACTGTTGTAATTCCTACACCGTTTACTTGATTTGGATGTAAATACCCTCAAATTAAAGCTGACAGTCTGCAGTTAAAGCACATCTTGTTCATTTCATTTCAAATCCATTGTGGTGGTGTATAGAGCCAAAAATGTTAGAATTGTGTCGATGTCCCAATATTTATGGACCTGACTGTGTACGTATTTTCCGGCGTATAAGACGACCCCCTACTTTTCCTGTTTAAAATGTAGTGTTTGGGCTATACTCGCCGTATAAGACTACCCCTCTTCCAGTGCACACCAGTGGGAAGAATCGTGCCCCATCATTGGTGTCAGTGGGAGGAATAGTGCCCCATCATTGGTATTAGTGGGGGGAATAGTGCCCCATCATTGGTATCAGTGGGAGGAATAGTGCCCCATCATTGGTGTCAGTGGGAGGAATAGTGCCCCATCATTGGTGTCAGTGGGAGGAATAGTGCCCCATCATTGGTATCAGTGGCAGGAATAGTGCCCCATCATTGGTGTCAGTGGGAGTAATAGTGCCCCATCATTGGTATTAGTGGGGGGAATAGTGCCCCATCATTGGTATCAGTGGGGGGAATAGTGCCCCATCATTGGTGTCAGTGGGAGGAATAGTGCCCCATCATTGGTGTCAGTGGGAGGAATAGTGCCCCATCATTGGTGTCAGTGGGAGGAATAGTGCCCCATCATTGGTGTCAGTGGGAGGAATAGTGCCCCATCATTGGTTTTAATGGGAGGAATAGTGCCACATCATTAGTATCAGTGGCAGGAATAGTGCCCCATCATTGGTGTCAGTGGAAGGAATAGTGTCCCATCATTGGTATCAGAAGGAGGAAATGTGCCCCATCATTGGTATCAGTGGGGGGAATAGTGCCCCATCATTGGTGTCAGTGGGAGGAATAGTGTCCCATCATTGGTATTAGTGGGAGGAATAGTGCCCCATCATTGGTGTCAGTGGGAGGAATAGTGCCCCATCATTGGTTTTAATGGGAGGAATAGTGCCACATCATTGGTATCAGTGGCAGGAATAGTGCCCCATCATTGGTGTCAGTGGAATGAATAGTGTCCCATCATTGGTATCAGTGGGAGGAATAGTGCCCCATCATTGGTATCAGTGGGAGGAATAGTGTCCCATCATTGGTATCAGTGGGAGGAATAGTGTCCCATCATTGGTGTCAGTGGGAGGAATAGTGCCCCATCATTGGTATCAGTGGCAGGAATAGTGCCCCATCATTAGTATCATTGGGGGGGAATAGCACCCCATCATTGGTGTCAGTGGAATAGTGCCCCATCTTTGGTGTCAGTGGGAGGAATAGTACCCCCTCGTTGGTGTCAGTGAGGGGGAGGAATAGTATCCCCCTCATTGGTGTCAGTGGGGGGAGGAATAGTGCCCCATCGTTGGTGTCAGTGGGGGGGAGGAAAAGTGCCATATCGGTGTCAGTGGGAGGAATAATGCCCCATCATTGGTATCAGTGACACCAATGATGGGGCACTATTAATCCCACTGACACTTGCTGACCCCTGTTCCAGTACGGTGCTGCTGCAGCCAGCATATGTGGTTGCAGCAGCACCTAAGCACGGCACACTTACCTGCATCTCCACTCGATTTTCGCAGGGCCGCTCAGCTCCGCCTCCTCGCCGGTGATTGGCCGCCTGTGTGCCTTTCCTGAGCTACAGTTCTGGTGGCCAATCACCGGTGAGGAGGCGGAGCCGAGCAGCCGCGCGAACATCCAGTGGACGAACCGAAGGAAGGAGCAGCCGCACTTCCTGGACCGGATCGTTGTGGGACCGGAGCCAGGTAAGAGACAGCAGCCCCTGCCCACCCCTGTACTTCGTGTCCCCTAAAAAGTGTCAGCATGCCGTTACCGGCGTATAAGACGACCCCCGACTTTTGAGAAGATTTTCAAGGGGTGAAAAGTCGTCTTATACGCCGGAAAATACGGTATATATATATATATATATATATATATATATATATATATATATATATATATGAGCCTGTGCTGACTTTAAAGGGTTAGTTCATCCAAAAATATGGCTTCAGTTGCGGGTAGAGAAAAGACAGCTGAATAACCCCCAGCTTTCAATATCTCTTTGCAACTGAGTTTCCTATATGGCAGTATTGGTGGAAACTAGACCCCATGAACTGCTATTCTGCACGGATTTGCAACAAAGACTTTCTCACTGAAAAAGGTGGTACTTGGAAATGCTTGGTGCTGTTAGGATGTCAGGTTCCTATTACAGAGGGAAATTAGATATTTTTTCTAGTTAACAATTGTAATAGCAAGGACTGTTCTTAGGCAGAACTTCCATGAAAAGAAAAAAAAAAAAAAAGTACAATGGATGACATGATTACTTTAGGAACTAGGAGAGTGCAACACTAAGCAGTCCGGAATGTAAAAAAAGACTTTTCACAGACAACCTCTTTGATTTAGCCTGAATTTGATCATTTAGTTGCTCTTACCTGAACAATTTCTAACATCTCTCCACGACTTATATATCCATTTCCATCTAAGTCGTACATACTAAATGCCCACTTCAGCTTCTGTTCTAGTTTCCCCCGAGATGTGACACTTAACGCAATTATAAATTCCCGAAAGTCAATCGTCCCATCTCCGTTTGTGTCAAAGGTACGAAATACATGCTCTGCAAACTTGGAGGCATCACCGTAGGGAAAGAAGTTCGCATAGATCTTCTTGAACTCTTCTACGGTGAGATGTCCGGTGGGGCAATCCTTCAGAAAGCCCTTGTACCACTCCTGCAGCTCATGGTCGGTGAACTCTGTGTTTTCCCGTAGATCTTGTAGAACCTCGGGTCGCAGTTTGCTGTTCTGCTTTCCCATGCTGAGCCTTCTTCAGACAAAAAATCTGGAAAACAATTAAAATAATTCACATGAATCATCTATAAATAATAAATTAAAGCAAAATACTTGACTTGCTTGCCACATGCTTACTCCAGGTCAGTGACTTGAATATGTAATATATAAGTCAGTGATCAGCAAAACGGCATGGAAACTAATATTTTCAGCAAGGGGACAGAATTGACTGTCTCCACGTTTCTCTCAGTTCAAGCCACTAGGGGCTCTATCTACATGGAGTCTGTATGTTCACTTTGTGAAAATGTTCTCTGGCTGCTCTTTTTTTCTCTTTGAACCAAAAAACACATACTGATAAAGTGTCATTAAACCCATCATAAAAAAAACTAACAATACATGCTGTATTGCATGCTGTTCATACTCACTCATTCACTATGGGATTCATTTTCTGTATTCAGCAAACAAACTGATCGACCCTGCTGTTCTTTATCTCCCTCTTCTGTCCTTGTCCCCAATGCAGCTGGAGATTTTGCACAGCAAGTGCACATGCTCAGTTTTCAGTGAGTTTCTATACTGAGCATTTTCTCCCCATCACATCTTAGCAGCCGATGTGACTATAGAGTCAGACATGTGGGCGTATACACAGTAGTAAAGAGTCTACTTCCTCCCTCCTCTTTCATGCTCACTAACCACCTAAACACAATGGGGGTGGGATGTTACACCTTGACTGATGGAGGCTTTACCTCCCTGTTATTTTAAGACACAGGCTGGAGGGGTGTGACACAGCCTGTGACTGACAGAAATGCGCCCACACCATGTTATTGCCAAAAAATAAAGATTTCATTTCAGATACATATATGTATGACCATTTAAGCCAGTTTATTGATATTTATTTTCACTCTGTATCCCAAAGGCTGTTTTTTTCCCCATTTTGAACATGTGACCAGCAGCAGAGGAATAGAAGCTCCTCCTGCCACCGTTTCCCTGCAGACAGGCTGGGAACGAGCTGGGTCATGCATCAGCTGAATATCACAATGGAAAAAGGTTTTTTTTTTTTTTAAAATTAAAATAATTAGTGTCATTATCCATAAACAGAAAGAGAACAGATAATGTAAATGAAAAACCGTATGAGTTTAGTATCACTTTAATTTCAGCTTCTCCCTCAAATCATTTGAAATGTATATGCATGTGAATATTGTGTGAATGGGAAAGTACAACTTGAATGCAAATGTGCCTGCATGTCATATCCCCTAAGATGAAGGGGGGGCATCTTACAGCAAAAAGTATGTAGGGAAGAACATAACCCTACAAGACCCCCAAATACATGGACCATAAAGGAATTTGCATAAAATATAAAAAAAAAAAAAAGAATATTGGGTCAACCATCAAGTGCCTTTTCTCACCACTATTTTCCCTATATAGCTTTTCAAATTAACCACTTGATGACCGGGCTATAGCCACTGGACACAGCTGAACACAGATCACGGTAAAAAGGGCCAATCACAGCAGCCCTTTACCACGTGATCAACGGTGTCCAATGACACAGCTGATCACAATGTAAACACAGTTCCTGGTTATCAGCTGCACTTCACAGCCAACTGTGAAAGAGGACATTAGTGCTGCCCCCAACAGTGTCCATCAGTACCTCCTAGTCAATGCCATCAGTGCGGTATATCAGAGCCCATCAGTGCGGTATATCAGAGCCCATCAGTGCGGTATATCAGAGCCCATCAGTGCGGTATATCAGAGCCCATCAGTGCGGTATATCAGAGCCCATCAGTGCGGTATATCAGAGCCCATCAGTGCGGTATATCAGAGCCCATCAGTGCGGTATATCAGAGCCCATCAGTGCGGTATATCAGAGCCCATCAGTGCGGTATATCAGAGCCCATCAGTGCGGTATATCAGAGCCCATCAGTGCGGTATATCAGAGCCCATCAGTGCGGTATTTCAAAGCCCATCAGTGCGGTATTTCAAAGCCCATCAGTGCGGTATTTCAGAGCCCATCAGTGCGGTATTTCAGAGCCCATCAGTGCGATATTTCAGAGCCCATCAGTGCGATATTTCAGAGCCCATCAGTGCAGATCACTGTAGGAGAAAAATTATCTGTTTGCAAAATAGCATAACAGAAACAAACAAAAATATTTCTTTAAAAAAAAAACAAAAAACAAAAAAAAAAAAACTCAGTGGTAATTAAATACCAGCAAAAGAAAGCTCTGTCTAACAAAAATGAAAAAAAAAATTTCATTTGGGAACAGTGTTGCATGACCACGCAATTGGCCTAGGCAGGAAGGGGGTGGAAGTGCTCAGTAGGCAAGTGGTTAATATCCATAATTTAGTTGAAAGGTTCAAACCACTCTAGGAGAAGTAAAATGGTGCATTTTTAAAGAGTTATAGAACAAAAAAAAAAAAAAAAAAAGGACATATGGCCCCTCCAAATAGGGAACTAGGCATATTTGTGTTTAGTTCAAATCCAAGGTTGACCCAACTTTCTGGATTGAGAAGCTGACCCTGCCCTTTCCAATCTGCATAGCCTCAACAATGAAGAGCAGAAAATTACAGTGATGGGCCCCTGGGAGGCTTTTGGCAAGAAGCTTGGTCACCACATACACACCAGAGCACCCTAGGATCTTGAGCACCATGGTCGCTGAACTGATGTACTGATGTGAAGTACTTGGTTCTAACTAATATACATGCTTCAACATGCTGATGGGAATTTTTTTTGCACTTCAAGTTGATATGAATAGATGAGGGAAGTGTAATTATGCTCTTTTGGTGTACTGAACATTATTCTACAGCAGATACATAAATATGACCAAAGATAAATATCATTACACATAAGACTGTAAGACAATACTTCACCCTCAGGGATTCTAAGAGTAGAGCACATATTTGTGATCCAGAGACAAGCTGTTTCACTCCCACTTGGTCTCATCACTGTAGGACGGGTTGTTATGATTAGTGTGTAAAGTGCTATGGAGACAGCCTCACTAAGACAACACGGAGAAAGGGAGATCTGCAAGCCGTACTCTGCAGATAAACAACAGGGACAATTAGTGGGGCTTCAAGATACCCTCTCTAGAGAAATCAAGAGGAATTAACGGGATTTCCAGGAGAAAACACAGAGAAGAATTAGGTGAGATTTCTTTGAGCTGTTAGATGCTTATTGTATTTCATTATTAGGAAATCTGTGCCCTTTCAATAAGACGCTAACAAATCAATGCAGATAAAACAAAGATTTACGATGTTTTCTGCCAATATTTTCTGAACATATGTATGGTTCCTGGCATTTTAGTTCAGTATTTCTTAACCAATGTCCGTGGAGCCCTGGGGTTCTTCTAGACTCTAGAATCTAGAGGATGCTAGAGGTTCCTTCAGAGTAGATTCACACCAGGTGCAGCAATACTGCATTGGGGGGACAGTTCAGCACAGTTGCACTGCAAGACCAGGAAAATGCCTGGTCTCCTACCTGGCCGGTTTACACCGCCATGTTGGTATTACTTTTTTCCATCGCAGTGTGATGAAATCCACCGCCAACAGAAAATAAATGAAATGTAACTATTACATTTCAATTAAGTTAATTGGAAAAAAAAAGTGAACAGTATGACGTGCTGTGATCAGTACTGTCACCCCACCACATAGCAGCCTATGCATTGTAACAGAAGCTGGTGTAAATGTATCCTCAGAAAGTAGTGGCAGATTGATCTCCTGCCTACACTGACCACCAATGGAAGTGGTCACTTTAAGGCTAGGTTCACACTAGCCCTCACCGTAAAATGTAGTTTTTACCATGCAGGCAACTGTCAGCGTTGGCATTTTAATGCATTACAATGCTTTTTTTTTTCTTCTTAAACTTTTTTTTGAAATATCACATAGTGATGCTCAATTCATGTCACTGCACCGCAGCGTGGCGTTCTCCACCTTTGGATGTTCTCGCTTTTCCTGTTGCGTGTTAAGAAAAAAAAAAGTTAAACTTGTAACTGCTTTGGTGGAGGTGGCTGTGTAAGAATACAAACACTGCACGCTTCTGATAGGCGGCTGTGCCAAATCATGACAGTTTTGCATGCGCACACTTTGGCACACGAGGCATATCCAATTATAGCTGTTCGAGAAACATCAACTAAGTTCCAATCAGAAGATAAATTGAGGGACCGAGTTAAAGCCACAACAGATTATGACTATGACAAAGTTGCTGCAGAATATAATCACTTTTTAATCAAAGTAAAGTGTATGAAATCCTGTCACTCGAACACAGAATAAATATTCTGTCACCTTTATAAAGAGAACTAAAGCACCATTTACATGTAGCTGAACTATATGGAGGTTGTACACAGGTTCGGAATCCATTTGCATATGCGCAGCTGGCTTCTTTTAATTAATTAATGGCCGCGGAGGGTCTAATTTCCTGCTCGTATGTTTTCTATTTTATTGATGAGCAGCTGTGTATTTCTGCATTAAGTGCTGTTTTGCAGCTCCAGAACAGGATGTGTATTTGGCAGCATCTTACCATTAGAAAATTGAAAAGCAACAGGATTTGTTCCCAGCACAGTGAATCTGCAAATAGAGTGGACACAGAAAACCTCAAATGAAGCCACTAATTTGATAGAGTATGTTTGAGAGCCATCGCCAGCAAGACAAGGCAGCATTTCACTCCTGTGCTCTATAGACGGGCTAATAATTTGTTGTGCTGTCAAACAGCAATTGCCAAAGTGTCCATAATGCGGAAAATGTACATCCATGAAACACGAGGTCTTTGAATCTCTAACTGCCATTACATGCTTTCTTCTTAGCGGCAGGAATGGGAATAATGTATCCTCTGATGTGAAATGTAAGGAAATGTGATGACAGAGAAGCTTCTTAAAGCAGACTTAAACAAAAATGGCAGCATATTATTATTATTATACAGGATTTATATAGTGCCAACAGTTTGCTCAGCGCTTTACAATAGAATATCTGCTTTCATAAAGGAAATCCTGCTGTGAGACAAATGGGATGCCATTGCTGACCTTCTTCCATAACTGATAATTGGCTGCCATGCTAATGAAAAGTGTATCTATAGCACAAACTTTTTTTTTTTTCTAATTTTTAGTTTTGAACAGGATACAGGGAAAAGCCATCACTCAATTAACCTCCCTAGCGGTCTGATTATGTCAGTATTTCTGTGCTCAAAGCGGTACATTTTTTTGCATGGAAATATGTTTTTTTATTGTAGGCCTGTAATTCTTAGGAATAAGTCACTTAAATCTGTCCAAACAAGAGTCTTGTAAACATCCCAAGTATGATATAATTTTAAACACGAAATCATAAAATTAGAATATAATAATCATAAAAAAAAAATAATAAATTTAATTCAATAATGTAATCAAACCAAAAACACCGAAATTTGAAATATAGCGCCAAGTTCACACATCACTGAGCAGTCGCAGAATCGTTTTCAGTGTCTGATGACGAATTTCCCCACCAATCATTATCAATCAATTCTGCAAGTGGTTCTAATTTACTATCGCTGTTCTCTAGCTGGTCTAAAAACGCTTTTGACATAAAGGGACGCTTTTTGGACGCCATGGACGTTTCTCAGTTTCAAGGCAGAAAGAACAGTACAAATGCAGGCAGGGCACAGGACAAAGCACTAGGGACAAAATGTATGTGAAATGGTTTGATACAGTAATGTTTTACGATGTGATTTTAGTGTATTTAGTGAATGTCATTTTAAAATTTTTTAACTTCCCGCCAGTTCTGTCCCCCGTACTTCCCGACGCTCGCAGGGAACGGAACCCGGATGCCGGCATCAGATGGAGATGGCCGGGGACGCTGCAGAAAGGACATCGCGGGAACGCAGGACAAAGTAAGTGCTGGAGAGATCCCAGAGCAACGCTGCAGTGTATTCCCGAGTGTAGCTCAGGGTTACCGCTTGTGGTACTGAAAGTTAACCCTGTGCTACACACGGGAATACTGCCATGGGGGTTAAATCAGCATAAATGAATATCCTTTAATACAAAATAGTAAGATACAGCTGAATAGACAGCCAACGTGTTTCAGCCATTAGATCTTAATCATGGCAATGATTAAGGCCTAATGGCTGAAACGCGTTGGCTGTCTATTCGGCTGTATGTTACCTTTCTGTATTAAAGGTTATCCATTTATAGAAATTTGCTAGAGTGCTTGACTTTTTCCTGTATCCTATTCAATATTGAAAGGCTCTCAGAAGCATTTCATCCTGAGCACCAGATTTCAATGGAGGTTGTAGAGCGGTTTCATCTGTCTTCGTTTTGGATAGACCAAGGAAGTGTTAAAACCCCTGACAGAATTTTATTGTCTGGGTCCCCACTAGGGAGACTCACTTTTGGTTTGTCTTGATAACTATTGCTGCTACAACAAAATGTGATGGGGCACCCAAAGTTTTAGGCCTCATTCAGATGGGCAAATAAGAGGGGATAGGTTGCAGGGTTCAGACGCGGCTAAACGCATGGGTGTATAAAACCTGATGATTAACTGCAGCCCAGAAATGCGGTCTCTGCACAAAACCTGCCTTGGCCCAGGACCAGTCAGACCAGGTAAAATATTCCCATCACACATGTTCCTTGAAAATGGCAAGAAATAAGATGGCACTTACCAACTGGAGACCAGTAACATCATACATCAAAGCATTAATTGCCAGCACTTCACAGATCTTCAAGATAAAATCACACCATAGTGGTAAAGATGCAACATGCCTGATGAAGAGGTACTGGATGGCTCTGAAATGTTGCACCTTCACTGCTGTGATGTGATCACTTCATTAACGTTTAGACATTACCTTGAGGTTCAAAGGCTAGTAATAGTCCTTAATCACATGTAACAATGGCAACACTGGCCATCGATCTGATTGCAGCTTATCAATTTGAAGCACATTTAGTGATATGCTTCAACTCTCAACATCAAGATTCCCATTATATAAAATGAAGTGAGCGCTCATTAAATAAAATATCAATGAAAAAGTAAGCAGCTAATGGCACAAGAGGGGATCACAACCTCCTCTGATTGTATAAATAGATGAATAAAGTGCAGCGCTAAAGCATATCAAAAAAGTTCGTTCTTAGAAGTTCGTTGTCAAAAAGTTCATAAGATATCTTGATCAATACTATGGTGTACACAGCTAGAAGGATCCAGTGAAAATGACAGAAATGCGCACTCACCGACCGCGCATAGGAAATGCGCATTTGTGTGTTAAAAACACAAGTGTCGAACTCCCTCAGGACAAGGTATCATCAGGCGGTGATCTGCTAGGCTCACAGGACCTCCTTAAGATCAGGATTAAAGACGGCCAGGTGAGGGCTCCCTCCTCCAGATATAGCTGTGTCTGCCAGTCTGATAACCCCTCAATAAGGGGTAAAAAACGGGAGAATGCCCATAGTGTAGTATATCAAAAGTTTATTAAGTAACATATATAACAGGACAGGTCAGTATTCAAACTGGCAAACAGCCAGAAAGTGTATAGTAAAAATACTGGTACTGACCTAGAGTAAAATGGCCGCCAGACCTCCTCGTGGTCTGGGCGGCGATGAGGCGTCACAAGCTGTCAGTTCCTCCTGGGCATTCTCCCGTTTTTTACCCCTTATTGAGGGGTTATCAGACTGGCAGACACAGCTATATCTGGAGGAGGGAGCCCTCACCTGGCCGTCTTTAATCCTGATCTTAAGGAGGTCCTGTGAGCCTAGCAGATCACCGCCTGATGATACCTTGTCCTGAGGGAGTTCGACACTTGTGTTTTTAACACACAAATGCGCATTTCCTATGCGCGGTCGGTGAGTGCGCATTTCTGTCATTTTCACTGGATCCTTCTAGCTGTGTACACCATAGTATTGATCAAGATATCTTATGAACTTTTTGACAACGAACTTCTAAGAACGAACTTTTTTGATATGCTTTAGCGCTGCACTTTATTCATCTAAGATTCCCATTATATTCACTGGTACCCCTTCCAGAAATCCTGGATCCTAGGATGATCTTTTATGCAAAAATTTACTTTGGCTCGTTAAGTTAAATCCTTGTTACATAGTTAGTCTGGCTGAAAAAAGACAAAAGTCCATCCAGTTCAACCATTCAAAAAAAAAAAAAAGTTATAATCCTATACCCACAGTTGATCCAGAGGAAGGCAAAAAAAACCCAGCAAAGCATGATCCAATTTGCTCCTGCAGGGAAAAAAATTCCTTCCTGATCCCCAGAGAGGCAATTGGATATTCCCTGGATCAACTTTACCTATAAATGTTAGTATTCAGTTATATTCTGTGTATCCAAGAAAGAATCCAGGCCTTTTTTAAAGCAATCCACTGAACTGGCAAGAACCAAACTCTTGAGGGAGTCTATTCCACATTTTCACAGTTCTTACTGTGAAGAAACTTTTCCGTGTTTGGAGATTAAATTTCTTTTCCTCCAGATGTGCCCCCTTGTCCTCTGTGATGACCTCAGGGTGAATAACTCCGAGTTCACTATATGAACCACTGATATATTTAGACATGATCATATTCCCCCTTATTTATTACACATGTTGATCATATCCCCTCTTAATCTCCTCTTCTCAAGAGAGAATAAATTCATTTCCTCTAATCTTTCCTCATAGCTGAGCTCCTCCATGCCTCTTATGAGTTTGGTTACCCTTCTCTGTACTTTCTCCCGTTCCCCAATGTTCTTTTTGTGAATTGGTGCCCAAAACTGAACTACATATTCCAGATGAGGTATTACTAATGAACTTCCGCACTGGCAAACGTACTGACCATCACTGGAGTTCAGAAGAGTGTCCATGGTACTCTAGAAGCTGTAGCTTCCCATGCAGTTTTGTAGCTTTAGAGTGAACATAAGTTCACCCTATATTTGACAATAGTCTAAATTTTTGAATGGTCCTAAACCAGGAACTATAAGAATGCAGGTTATTAAAGTTACCAATTACTGTGCCAGCTTCTCTTCAATCCAATGGTTGCTTTACCACGTTCTAAATTATAGACTTAAGAGGAGTGCTGCTCAAAATATAAGCAGATCCCCAGTTGATTTTAGAATACCATTGTGACTAATAGTTTGCTTCTGTTCTGGAGTTATTCTTTAGAAATAGTTACTAGAAAGTTTGCAGGAACTTTGTGACATGTTATGAAACTAGTTGCAACCTTTAGGTGGTGAAAGCCTATTCTAGTGAATTTATTTTATCAGAACTTTATAATAACCGGAGGAAACTGTCCAAGTTGCATTTAGCAGCTACAGTATGTATCAGCAATTAATTCTTAGCCTAAATTAGAAAAGGAAAGCTACTAAATCTTTTTAAAATGAAAATTAGCAAATTGCATAAGGGGTTAATAGGACCATTTCACCCAGATTGCAAAAGGGAAAAAAACTCCCCATCTCCTTGGCAGAAGACCTTATGAAAGCCCAAGGTGTGTCCACGACTCATTTCTCCTCTGCCACAAGGTGCACTTTGGACTCCATTAGCTGTTGAGTGGCTGTATGTATTTTCTTTGTACTCGCTGTTCTCCTTTCTACTCCAACTCAGTATATATTCTCTCTGCCCATAATGAAGCTGTCAGACTAAGCAATGTTCATGCCTTCACTCTCATACACATAGCAAACATTTCAGTGCCTAAACACTTCACAGCAACCGAGAGACAAATCAGCACATCTGTTCCCATATAAATCTGGCGCTGGTGTAGTACACGGGCATTCGGTGCATATGTGGCTCTGTGCAACCTTATGCTAATAATTATCTCCATAATTTGTAGCTAGTCTTAAAGGGAAACTATTTTTTGAGTTTAAACCAGTATTTTTGTTACTATAACTAGAAACATACTACTTCAGAGACAAAAACATGTGAAAACTACTGGCTGGAATTTTTACAAGTTTTATTTTTGATTCCTGGTCATACTAAAGAAAACATGTACAAAACCACTATACAGTGCATCCAGAAAGTATTCACAGCACTTAACCTTTGCCACATTTTGTTATGTTGCAGCCTTACGTATTTCAAAATGGATTAAATTCATTTTTTTCCCTCAACATTCTACAAACAATATCCCATAATGACAACGTGGAAGTTCTTCTTTGCAGTACCTCTCAAGCTCCATCGGTGCACAGCCATTTTCACATCTCTCTACAGAAGTTCAATCGGGTTCAAGTCTGGGCCACTTCAGGGCACTCACAGAGTTGGCCAATAGCCACTCCTTTGTTATGTGGGCTGTGTGCTTGGGGTCGTTGTCCTGTTGAAAGATGAACCGTCGCCCCAGTCTAAGGTCCAGAGCGCTCTGGAACAGGTTTTCATCAAGGATGTCTCTGTACATTGCTGCATTCATCTTTCCTTCGATCCTGACTAGTCTCCCAATTCCTGCCATTGAAAAACATCCCCACAGAATGATGCTGCCACCACCATGCTTCACTGTAGGGATGGTATTGACCAGGTGGTGAGCGGTGCCTGGTTTCCTCCAGACATGAAGCTTGGCTTTCAGGCCAAAGAGTTCAATCTTTTTTTCATCAGACCAGAGAGTTTTGTTTCTCATGGTCTGAGAGTCCCTCAGGTGCCTTTTGGCAAACTCCAGGCAGGCTGTCATTTGCCTTTTACGGAGGAGTGGCTTTCATCTGGCCATGTTACCATATAGGCCTGATTGGTGGAGTGCTGCAGAGATGGTTGTTCTTCTGGAAGGTTCTCCTCTCTCCACAGAGAAATGCTGGAGCTCTTTCAGAGTGACCATCGGATGCTTGGTTACCTCCCTGACTAAGGCCCTTCTCCCTTGATCGCTCATTTTGGCTGGGTGGCCCACTCTAGGAAGAGTCCTGATGGTCCCAAACTTCTTCCATTTACGGATGATGGAGGTCACGGTGCTCATTGGGACCTTCAATGCTGCAGAAATTTTTCTGTACCCTTCCCCAGATCTGTGCCTTGATACAATCCTGTCTCAGAGGTCTATGGACAATTCCTTGGACTCCATGGCTTGGTTTGTGCTCCGATATGCACTGTTAACTGTGGGACCTTCTATAGATAGGTTTCCTAATCATGGCCAATCAACCGAATTTCCCACACTGGGACACCAATGAAGTTGTGGAAACATCTCAAGGATGATCAGTGGGAAGAGGATGCACCAGAGCTCAATTTTGAGAGTAATGGCAAAGGCTGAGAATACTTATGTACATGTTTTTTAATTTTTTTTTATTTTTAATAGATTGCAAAGATTTCAAAACGAACTTCTTTCATGTTGTCATTATGGGATATTGTTTGTAGAATGTTGTGGAAAAAAATGAATTTAATCCATTTTGGAATAAGGCTGGAACAACTAAATGTGGCAAAAGTTAAGTGCAGTGAATACTTTCTGGATGAACTGTAAAATTCCTTTTTAAACATCACTATTTGCCCAGATACATACATCTTAAAAAACAAAAAAGCCATATTGCAGCTCGCAAAAGAAACAATCAGCAGCAATCAGACAAAGAAGAAGGGATGACACTAAAGCTGGGTACACACAATAAGAAAATAGGGTAAATGATCGTCCGTTTTTCCTTGATTCTTAATATCAAGTCAAACCTGAGGATGGTATTACAATCCTTATTTTATTGTGCAAGAACGACAAAGGCCTTTTTTTGTTTGACGTAGAAATGTTGTAGCATATATTATTGTGGTTTGTTGTTTCTGATCACGTGCAGTCTTTTGTATCCAATATTTTCTGGTACGAAAACAGAACACATTAAATGAAAATTGTCCTGTTCATGTACGAGAATATTTTTAGTTTGTCCCTTTGGACATTTTCATTTGGAAAGTCTGAATTGGATGTGGAAAGTTGTGCGCACACTATATGAAAATCAAACGATTGTTCCTCGTACAGAATTTTTTTTCTCATATCGTGTACACCACTTAAAGGCAAATCAGTACTGCCCATCTAGCACTGAACATCCAGAAAGGGGGCAATTGTAAGGATAACATCAGTGTATTAATAATCCCTTACAAGTTGGGGAAGGTCCAAGAACAGGCTGTATTATCCAAGTACAGTTCAATGCAGAAAGGTCAAAGACCAAGCAAAATCTGGCTGTGCTTTCTGGCAGACATGTATGGATCACAAGACCATTTAAGTGGAATTGCTATTCCTTTGGAAGGCAAGACCGTTCCTATATACAGTAAGTATTACAACTGTTCAGCAGTTGAGAATTCAGCATCCATATACTAATATATAATAAGTTCATGTAATGTATGAAGAACAAGGATGAACATAACTTTACATGCTAACCCACCCCCCAGGGAAATTAGGAGGGGTGTTGAGGCAATTTAGATATAGAAAATCTGTGTGCATGTGGAGACAATACAGTGCCTTTAAAAAGTATTCATACCCCTTGAAATTTTCCATTTTGTCATGCTACAAGCAAAAATGTAAATGTGTTTTATTGGGAGAGTCAGTACTTTATAAAACCACTACTTTCGCTACAATTACAGCTGCAAGTCTTTTTGGAGATGTCTCTACCAGCTTTAAACATCTAGAGAGTGAAATCTGTGCCCATTCTTCTTTGCAAAATAGCTCAAGCTCTGTCTAAACCATTCCATTGTAGCTCTGGCTGTATGTTTAGAGTCGTTGTCCTGCTGGAAGGTGAACCTCCCCCCCCAGTATCAAGTCTTTTGCAGATTCTATCAGGTTTTCATCCAAGATTGCCCTGTATTTAGCTCCATCCATCTTCCCATCAACTCCGACCAGCTTCCCTGTCCCTGCTGAAGAAAAGCATCACCACAGCATGATGCTGCTACCACCATGTTTCATGGTGGGGATGGTGTGTCCAGGGTAATGTGCAATGGTAGTTTTCTGCCACATATTTCTGCCAGAATTTTGCTTTTAGGCCAAAAAGTTCAATTTTGGTCTCATCTGACCAGAGCACCTTCTTCCACGTTTGTTGTGTCCTCCACATGGCTTCTTGTAAATGGCACTTCTTATGGCTTTCTTTTAACAATGGCTTTCTTCTTACCACTCTTCCATAAAGGCCAGTTTTATGGAGTGCATGACTAAATAGTTTCCCTGTGGACAGATTTTCCCACCTGAGCTGTGCATCTCTGCAGCTCCTCCAGAATTACCATGGGCCTCTTGGCTGCTTCTCTGAATAATGCTGTTCTTGTCCGGCTTGTCAGTTTAGGTGGACGGCCATGTCTTGGTAGGTTTGCAATTGTGCCATGCTCTTTCCATTTTAGGATGATGGATTGAACAGTGCTCCGTGAGATGTTCAAAGCCTGGGATTTTTTTTTTTTAATAACCTAACCCTGCTTTAAACTTCTCCACAATTTTATCCCTGACCTGTCTGGTGTGTTCCTTGACCTTCATGATGCTGTTTGTTCGCTAAGGTTGTCTAACAAACCTCTGAGGGCTTCACAGAACAGCTGTATTTATACTGAGATTAAATTACACAAAGGTGGACTCTATTTACTAATTAGGTGACTTCTGAAAGCAATTGGTTCCACTAGATTTTAGTTAGAGGTATCAGAGTCAAGGGGGCGGAATACAAATGCACTTTTCAGATATTTGTCAAAAATTTTGAAAACCATTTATCATGTTCCTTTCACTTCAAAATGATGTGCCACTTTGTGTTGGTCTATCATATCCCAATAAAATACATTTACGTTTTTGGTTGTAACAAGACAAAATGACAAAAATTTCAAGGGGTATGAATACTTTTTCAAGGCACTGTACATGTACATCACTGTATTATAGAGGATTGCAGAGGATGCTGTTAACACAGACCCTGCACCCCCTTTGACATTTTTAATTAGGAAGATGTGACATCAGATGTACAGGAGACTGTTTAGCTGGCTTAATAGCATAGATTTATTTTCCTCAAAGATGCTGGTCATCCTGGCCAGCACTGAAACTAAACCTGTATGTTTGCCACAGTCTTTCCAAGGCTGTAAAAATCCCGGTGCATCTAATCAGCTATAAAAAAAAAAATGTTTTAGTTCTAGTGAAAACAGTCACGGTTTAAAAAGGAGTCTGTATTATGGTTATAGAATAAGGCTCCATGTACACGAGCCTACCCTGGGAGACGGGCGTGGGAAACCGCCAATTGCAGAAAACAACATGGCAACCGCGGTACTGCGACTTTGAGGCATTTCGCGTCCCACGGTCGGCGGTCAAAATGTTCCTATCCTGAATGCGATTCTTCCGTGTTCAGGAGAGGGAGATTTAACCTCACCTAAACGTGGCAGCTCCTAAACTCTGTTAAAAGCCTATGTGTACATGGACAAATAGGCTTTTATGGAATTGAGTTTAGTAGCTTTGGCAAAAAAATGCCAAAAGCTCCTAAACTCAAGTTTTGCAGCTGCACGTGTCTGCTTAGTGTGTGCAGCAGTACTAAATATTGTTAAATTGTACCTGCCTAAGCAGACAGTGCAGCAGTCTGGAGATCGGAAATCTCTGCTCTTCCTTTCCTTTTTTTAGTAGGGTTTCCGGGAGGGATTTAAAGGGATCAGATTGGTCAGCGTCTGCATGTGACTTCTTTGACCAACTGGAATTGCTCTGATCTGTTCCAGAAGCCCTAAGGAAAGTAGAGCGGGGATTTCAAGTTCACGGACTGCTACATCGGCTGCATGGGCAGTAACAGGTCATCACCAGGAAGGTAAGTGCATCAGGGTGTGGGGCTTAGTTTACCTTTTAATTTTTTAAGTTAATTCACTGCACTGATGCTCATCCCTGACAACTTCTGTCCACAGCTCTGTTCCCTAGTAGTGTAGTGCCTATGCCGACTGCTCTCCCACTACCTGTCCTGGATCTAGATGTACTTTATGTTATGATCAATGACAATGGGAAGATTGCCAGGGGGCCATTACAATTTTGCTATGAGGTCCCATGAAAAGTTAGGAACCTGGCTATGGTATTTGGTAAATAAAAGGATATAAGAGCTGTTTGCACATCGTGAAAATTGACTCCCTACATTTTAGGGTAAGTTGATGTGGCTGCTGAGGTTTCTCATAGAGCGGTTTGGTCACTGCCCTTGACAACAAGTGTCACAGTCTCTCAGGCAACCCCCTCGTAACCTCCTGTGTTTGAGAAAGATGGAGCAATAATACATATAAATTATTGGCATTTGGCTAGAAGCTTTATCAGTCTCTTCGATACAGAGCGGGAAGTAGAGAGGACACCACACTGCCTTCTTGCTGGCCCTCAAGTAGAAAACAAACCAGAGCAATAGAGAGCATTCCTAATATTGTGCTGTATCCAGCATAGCAAATGTGCAGCATATACAGAAGAATAGACTAGGTTTATAAGAGTGAACTTCTTCCATGGCTTACAATAACTTGTAAAAGCACAATTTACCCAACCAGGAATCCAATAGGATTCCACACATTTCTTCCAGCCTCATCCTTTAATGGCCTTGTAATTTACAATATCACTTAATGCAAAGTATTAACATGTCATCTGAACACTTCTCATTGCACGCTAGTGCGCTAATAACATACCTTACAAGAACGAAACATGAAGGCAGTCTGTTTGCCTCCTAAAAAAAAAAAAAATGTTAGCTGCCCGGCTATCATGGTGATCATATGTATCAATACATTGAATCAACATGCATGCAGGTTATGCATACTGATTTTTGTCCACCTTTATCTGTATGCTTTTTAAAAGTCAGCAGCTCAAAGCGTTAACGCAATGGGTTAGCATTACAGCCAGACAATTAGCATTTGCAGAACAATGGCAGCCACAATATTGCTCATATGAGTGGTTTACTTTAAAGCCCAAGTTCAGCTTTCAAAAACTGGAAAATAGTCCTAGAAAATCCCACTTGTTGTCCATGGTCTTTAAAGGATAGGTTCACCTTTTGGAACATATTACATGTTCCACCCGTATTTCAGGTGGAACATGTAACATGCTCCAGCTCCTACCGCCAGTTCTGCTGATACACACCAACCCCCCCCAGTAACAGCGGGCGAGGGATCTTTTCCCCACATCCACTGTCATTTTTGAAAAGAGCATGGCTCCACCCATGCATGGGCTCCATCCATGCGGCCGTGTTATTCATTCACAGTTTCCTGTTCATTGATCTTTCTGCTCTCGTGTAATGGCCTGCCCATACTAGGTATGGGCAGACAGCTATCTTGCAAGTCTCAAGGACTGACATTGTACCCGTGATCTGCTGACCACAGATGCAATGCTATGCAGGCTCCTAAGAAAAAAATAAATGCTAATTTTTTTTACCTGCAAAAATATGTGAATTATTTTTTTTTTCAAAAGGTGAACTTTTCCTTTAAGATCCATTGTATCGAATGGGAAACATGCCAGAATATGATTCAAAATCCTTTAAACTCCCGTGCACACAAGATATGGCTACTTGGGCCATTTTAAAGCAACAATGGCTACTAATAAAGCGGAATGAAACTCCACTTTTCTTTTTACTGAAATGGGCCCCCAGGGACTTTATTCCAATAATGAGCTAGTTTGAACCACACATTACAACAAATAATGCCCTCCAGTGCTGTGCCATCAGGGCTTCTGCTGGTCCCAAGCACTTCCATCCAGGATCCGACTGTTTGCCCTCTTGAATGGCCAGGCCATGATGACGCCACCACCACTGTGCATGTGCAAAGGGAGTCACATCATCAGGGAACAATATAGTGCCATAAACATATGCTGAGCTGTGTATGTGTGGCTCAGGTGTACATATACATGTTCAACAGCTTGACATAAAATAACCTCACCTGTCCATGTAATGCATTAAAATCCTTGTTTGCATGGAGAACTCCTCAAATTATATAGATAATATATAAATCTAGATTTAGATTACATGTTACAATGTTGTGTCTTGCTGATCTTTTCTCTTTGCAATGTTTGTCAGGCTCTGTCCTGTTGCAAACAATACACCCTCTGCATTTTCTAATCTTAAATATTATGCATGATGCTATTGGTAGCTAGAGACCTAGTGATCTTTACCAAGACATCCCTTTTTGTTTTTTTCTTAAAACAAGGTCAGATATTTTCCCTCATGTCATGTGATGTATACATTTAATTACGAGTGCATATAATCAATAAGTAACTATCATTTTAAACAAAAAATAACTAATTGCTCATTGAGCCTTCAGTAAAAAAAAACACACACACAAAAAAAATATCAACCATTAAGCAATTAACATTTTCAATTCTAATAATTGTCAAGGAAAAGATAACCTACCAATCAGCCTGGAGGTAGTTCATTAATCACAGGGCATTGAAACAAAAAGTTGATACAAAGTATTAGGAGCAGAATTGTTTGTAAACAGTTCTAGCAAGGAACATCATGAAATATTGGCTCTGCACACAAGTCTACATCTGTTGATGGTCCGTTTCCAATTCTAGCTAAATACTTCCAAAACCCATTACAGAGTCTCAATCTGTAGGCGAGTAGCCTCCAGGCACATACGGAGAGATTTGAGGACATAATTGTTTTATGTTTTATGTGGCTGCAAGACTTTTGGCAAATCCCAGTGTTTGTCTACATGGGCTGATGCACTGTAAGGTTTATTTAATTCAATGTAGCATTGGGTAAAGGGACTTGTGGCTTTTTTTCCAGCTGGCGGAATAGCCCACAGGAGCGCACACATGCTCTCAGACATACCAACAAATGCCAGAACTACCAGGTGGCCAGTATGACTATACTAATGACAGTGTAGTGAACAGCAGGTGACACCATGACAGGGTGTGTATATATACACTTGTAGCCGATGTTGCTGGGGTGATGTTAGATCATCAATGTAGCAACTGATACAGCAAGCCTCCCAATTTTTTCCAAAAATGTCATCTCAAGTTCATATTCGGTTAAAAACTTTAGCTTGTTTTCACTGACTTGCCTTCGGCTCAAAACACACTAAACGGATCACACCTTTCTCTGTGGCTTGTCTTAGTGGACAGCTGGCTGTCACTTTCAAAGCTGTCACATACATAAATCACCTCCGGAGCAAGTTCATCGGAGATCGTCGCCTGTGTCTCAGAGATGAACACCACTAGAGTTGTGGCATTACATAGCCCTGCATCTAGGTATCAAAATTCAGATGTGCATGTAAGCAAATTTAAAAAAAAAACAAAAAAAAAAAACAACACAAAGCAGAATGCACCAGTTTTAGCAATCTAGAATTGTTGTGACACTGACTTGTGTTTTTCACTTGAGACATTAAGATAAGGTGGGAAGGGAAAGGTTAGAACGTCAGTTGGCATCTTTGCTACTGTCTATGTCCCTCCTTGGAAAATTCCCTCCATGTACAGTGAGGAACAGAAGTATTTGAACACCCTGCAATTTTGCAAGTTCTCCCACTTAGAAATCATGGAAGGGTCTGAAATTCACATTGTAGGTGTATTCCCACTCTGAGAGACAGAACTTGAAAAAAAAAAAGTATGATTTTTAAAGAATGTATTTGCCTTGCACTGCTGAACATAAGTATTTGAACACCTGAGAAAATCAGTGTTAATCTTTGGTACAGAAGCCTTTGTTTGCAATTACAGAGGTCAAACGTTTCCTGTAGTCCTTGACCAGGTTTGCACACACTGCAACAGGGATTTTGGCCCACTCCTCCACACAGATCTCCTCTAGATCTGTCAGGTTTCGAGGCTGTTGCTGAGCAACACGGAGTTTCAGCTCCCTCCAAAGATGTTCTATTGGATTTAGGTCTGGAGACTGGCTAGGCCACTCCAGAACCTTGATATGCTTCTTACGGAGCCACTCCTTGGTTATCCTGGCTGTGTGCTTCGGGTCGTTGTCATGTTGGCTCAGCCACGACCCATCTTCAATGCTCTGACTGAGGGAAGGAGGTTGTTCAAAATCTCACAATAAATGGCCCATTCATCCTCTCCTTAATACAGTGCAGTCGTCCTGTCCCCTTCGCAGAAAAGTAACCCCAAAGCATGATGTTATCACCCCCATGCTTCACAGTAGGGATGGTGTTCTTGGGATGCAACTCATTCTTCTTTTTCCTCCAAACACGACGAGTGAAGTTTAGACCAAAAAGTTCTACTTTGATCTCATCTGACCACATGACTTTCTCCCATGCCTTCTCTGGATCATCCAGATGGTCACTGGCAAACTTCAGACGGGCCTGGACATGTGATGACTTGAGCAGGGGAACCTTCTGTGCAATGCATGATTTGAAACCATGACGGCGTAGTGTTCTACGGACAGTGACCTTTGAAACTGTGGTCCCAGCTCTCTTCATGTCATTGACCAGCTCCTCCCTTGTAGTTCTGGGCGGATTCCTCATCTTTCTTATCATCAGTGATACCCCATGAGGTGAGATCTTGCATGGAGCCCCAGTCCGAGGGAGACTGACAGTCATCTTTAGCCTCTT
The DNA here is from genome assembly GCF_062004578.1 of Staurois parvus. Classification (NCBI taxonomy): domain Eukaryota; kingdom Metazoa; phylum Chordata; class Amphibia; order Anura; family Ranidae; genus Staurois; species Staurois parvus. Next base: position 6,122,955 of record NW_028317914.1, on the reverse strand, counting down.
CCATTTTCTAACAATTGCTCCAACAGACGATCTATTTTCACCAAGCTGCTTGGCAATTTCCCCGTAGCCCTTTCCAGCCTTGTGGAGGTCCACAATTTTGTCTCTGGTGTCTTGACAGCTCTTTGGTCTTGCCCATGGTAGTAGTCAGCGTCTGACTGACTGTGGGGTGGACAGGTGTCTTTAAAGAGCTCAGACAGGTGCTACTAAGTTAGATTAATGAGCAGAGTAGAGGTGGAATTTTTAAAGGCACAGTAACAGGTCTTTGAGAGCCAGAATTCTTGCTGTTTCTTAGGTGTTCAAATACTTATGTTCAGCAGTGCAAGACAAATACATTCTTTACAAATCATACAATGTGATTTCCTAATTTTTTTTTTTTTAATTCTGTCTCTCAGAGTGGGAATGCACCTACAATGTGAATTTCAGACCCCTCCATGATTTCTAAGTGGGAGAACTTGCAAAATCGCAGGGTGTTCAAATACTTCTGTTCCTCACTGTATGTGTGGTCACCTGACGGGAGGCATGGGGGGAAATATACACAATGGGAACACCTTGTTAAAAACATGACAGTCTATTCCACTTTAACATGGTATTAAACCCAAAAGCAAATATTTGTCATATTGCAACTTACCAATTCTTAGAAGCGGTACTGCATAGGTTTTCTTTTTTTTTTTTTTTTAATTCAGTTTATCATCATCTGGTGGTCCTGCCAGTAAGTCCGTTTTTTAAACAGAACAAGCTGTCGTGCCAATGTAGCAGTTACGGGGTTGAGGCAAACCATTTAACACTGACAGGGGTGCTTACAACGATCAACTTTATTTATTCATATAAAACCTTTATCCCAAAACAAACTAAGCTGTTGTTGTAACTGCTTGTGTAACTTCAATGTGAGCTGAATTTTGGCTTCAGTTTGCTAGTGTATCTAAATCTGCTAGTACATCCAACACTCCCTTTCCCCCGAGACTGACAATGCTGCTGTCCATAAGAGGCTCTATGAATGGAAGAGGCAGACCTTCATTCATAGAGTGCTCTTTATTCGACTATGAATAAAGGAGGAGGGCAGAAAGGATGGGCACAGTTGGGACTCTTGAGGAGGGCCTGTGGCAGGACCCTGGGCTTTTATTAACCCCCGCAGCACTGGAAAATCACAGCGGCAGGGGTGTATGTATATGTGTGTGTATGGGTGAGGGGGAGGTCAGGCCAAGGACATCATATTTCTGCTATAACAGCAGCCCGCAGCTCAAAGGAGGCTTTGCATTGAATGTGAATATCGTCCCTTTAAGCCACAGCAGAAATGTCTGTAACGGTTCAGGTACTCTGGCTATCTGGATATTTCACTTTCTCCATCCTTAGAAGTAATTAGATTCATTTTGTAAGTGTTCTGCTAAAATGAAACATTCCTGAGTTCTGTAAACCACTGTCAGTTGGGAGTGTGACTTGTTTGTGAATAAACCACAGATTGTTCTTTATCCAGCAATGTTCTTTCTTTGTAATGTTTAAACCATTTATTAGAAAGTCAACTTTCTGAATATAGCAGGCCTCAAGTGTGGCCCCTGACAGGATCAAAGGACTGCATGTACTGAACATAATGCTACAGAAGGCGGTCCAAGACCGCTACCAGGAGGTGGTCAGAGACTGCAGACATTCTATGGGAGTTGCTGAACACTTTGTACATGTTACAGGAGACAGCCATAGACAGAAAACACATTATATTAGAGATCTGTTATTACAGCTCCTTAACAAACCAATGCTTCTAAATGTGTGATCCCCTTAAAAATGGCTTGACTGCATGTACTATTTCTCTCAGCAAGACCCTCTATAAAAAGTTAAAAAAAAACAAAAAAAAACACAACCATAAGAGGAAAGGGATGGACAGCCTAGAAAAAAAAAGTGGCCGCATGAAAGAAATAAAACAAGCCATTAAGGTCCCATTCACACCTTGCATAGTCAGGAGTCGTGCATACAACAGCCCATTCACTTAGATGGGTTGCCCTATGTGCGTTTGCAGCAGCAAAGAAGTTCAGAAAGCAAATTTTGGCCCTGATCCTTCACTGGCTTAAAGTGTTACTAAACCCACAACAGTAAAATCAGTCTGTATATGCAGTAAAGCTTGCTTGCCATACTCACTGTAGAAGGGGTTAATCCTCTGCAATGTGTAAAAATGCAGTTTGATCTTGTCTCATCTGATCCTCCCCTTCTTCCAGTGTCCTCCCCTTATCTCCTAAGACATATCATGTGGAGTCACTCTGCACATGCTCAATTTGGTGTGTATTGCTAGAGGGATTTTTTCTTCCTGGGAGAGTGCATGTGATCAGCACAGGACCAATCAGCACTGCCCAGACAGAGGTCAGAGGTTTTGCATCCTCCTAGAGGAAACTATTCCTACAAGCTTTAATCAGTGCTCTGCTGAACACTGATAGATCAGTCACAAGACTGCTCTAACTGCTGATGAGAAAAGGTATTTATCAGTTTATCTTTACTAAAATAATTGCACTTCCATGTTCTGAGTACTGGGGGAGACCAGGTATAGTGAATGCAGGGTCCGGGGTTTAGTAACACTTTAAAGTAAAGGTCCAGGCTATTCCCAAGCTTAAACCTGCTCCCACCCTTCTAACTCCATTTCTAACTCCCCTTTAAAAGGGAGATGCTAATACCTACCTATTCCAAGATCACATGATCTCCGGCCGGCATTAGGGAGAGAAGAGAGCGCTGATAATGGTTGGAATTCCAGTGTGGAAACGTCACACAGACTTGCTCTTTGGCTTCTGTTGTTGGCTGTCCCTCCTCTCCTCTGAAGCAGCCACTGGAAGCTGATCATGTGATGGGATTGGAGCACCCCAACAGTAGGGAAGTATAAGCATCTTCCTTTAACAGGGTAGGTAGAATATTAGTAAGAAGGGCGTGGGAGTAGTTTTAAGATTAGTTAGGAATAGCCGGGACTCCTACTTTAATTAGAACATAAGGAAAACAGACCACTGTTTGTGAGGGCTCTGAGGGCCACACAATAGATTCCAAAGGGCCACATGCAGCCCCTGGGCCCAATGGAGACTGGGTGTTTAACCCATATGTCCATACTGTCTTCCCTTCACTTTTGAACTGCCAGACAGTTTTAGGGTGTACTGACATTGCCAGTTTTAGCCCCTTGGTAGGTTTGTTTGTACAGTTTGAGTACTTGAAACCATGCCTGGGAACAGTTAAGTGTACCATGCCTGGGAGCAATTGAAAGAGGTGGTCCAAGCACCAATCTGGTGTGATCCAGTACGGTTTGCTTCAATGTGAGCGCAAACCCTGGCCAGAGCACAGAACTCTCCATAGATGACTGAGTAAAGAAGCCAGTAGACCGCATGTAAGGTCCGTCGGCTGACAGGTGACATCAAACCACACAGTAAAAAAACTAAATAAAATGTGACAAATATAAATCTTTCATAGGTTAGCCTGTACAGTTTGCAGATCTCGCATATACTTGGTTCTCTTTACATTTAGCTCGGATTATTTCTGGAGTGCAGCCAGCAAATCCTGGGAATCACCATATGGGAGGAAGTAGAAGGGTCTTTGCAAACAACTAGAATCTTACTGTAAAGTGATTCTGAACCTCAAGAATGAAGGTTAAAGAAATATGCAGAAGCTTCCTAGAAGCATAAAATCAATTTAGATTATAGCTGGTTGAGTTCTCTTTGCCCAAGTACAAAGTAGCTGCAAAATTTGTTTAGCATGCCCTTCCTAATAAATTGTGCTTGTAAATTAGCCATGTATAAAACAGAGCAGGTCTACAGCAGACTGCTGCAATTCCATGAAAATACAAGACGGTCTATAAATAGTGTGTTCTAGACCTGCATCCTGTCTCATTATTATAGACCACGACATGTATATCTATTCTGGGTTTCACTCCTTGCAAAAAATAAAGTCATAATCAGATCATGGGGTCTGGAGTCTTACAAAAGGGGAGACATAGTCGCTTTCCCATTAAGGATTCCTACTAGCCCAGCTCCGCAGCAAGTTCTACTTATTGAATCATGCTCCGTCACCACCTCTCCACTGTACGTGTCCACTCGTAGTAAGCTCTTGTGTTGGAACTCACCCAGCTGGAGGCTGTCACTTCTCCCTCACCCCACAACAGAATTTCAGACCTGGCGAGTGATGGTGCAAACCTTGTTTACAAATGCGTGCAGAACCTGCATATGCGTTTGCTTTTGTGCATAAGCATGAGGGCGCTTTAAATGTTTTTAAGATATGATTTTTTATTTTTTTATTCTTTTTACATGGTCTCTTTAAATTTTCTTTTAAAATTGCTTTTATTGCAATCACAAGGGATGAACAACCAGTGCAGTGACAGGTACTCTTTACGGAGACATCTGGGGTCTAGTAGATCCTAGATCTCTCCTCTGCCCTTAAAAGCATTTGATCATACAAAGATCGGTTTGATCAGCTACTTTCACAAGTCGGTAACAGCTTGTTTACATCTGAAGGAAACTGGAAGTGACAAAATCTTTATTGCTTCCAGTTTCTTAGACTATAGAGATGCTCAAGGAATTTCTGGTCCTCGGTCATCTCTATGGTAAGGTGGAACAGGAGAGCTCGGGAAAGTGGCAGAAAGTGCCCAAATAAAAGCTGTCCAGCTGCTCAGATCGCTATTACATTATGGAGAATTGATGGCTAAAAAAAACAAAAAAACATGATGGCAGATACAGTCATGGCCTCAGTATAACCACTGCACCCAAGGACGTACATCCAATGGGCAGGACGTGGTACAGAACGTATAGTCTTTACTGTATAAGCATTAAATGAACAACAATAAAACAACTGCATATATAACCTGCACTATATATTTTATATATTTATATATATATATACACACACACACACACACACACACACACACACACACACACACACACACACACATATATACATACTATATATCAACTTTTTTCTATGTACACTTAAAAATGATATATAGGGCATAGGGATAAAGGTTCGTTCATTACATACTCAAGTTCTTGTATCTTTCTTTACAGGTTCTACACAGGAGTTGTGTGTTGCTGCCCTTTACCACAATACAACTCTAGAAGTCAGCCAACTCATTGAAAATAAAGTGCTTCCTGTGTGGGTAATGTCTTTTCTCTACAGTTGAAAAAGCCTAAATCTAGGGCTCCTTCACACTAGCGGTTGGAGGGGCAGTAAAACGCTGTGGTAGGGCTGCACATATTCTATTAATAGCAACCGCTACCCTCTTTTGTTGCAGGGGCAGCAGCCAGGGGTGTACACATGCCATGGCCCCAATGCTTCACTTCATGGCCGCAATTATACCCCTCCACTTTTGGCAAGCCCTACCGCCCACTGACGCAACCAATTCAAGAGAACGGAGCTGCTCTACAACCACTCCACAACCGTGTGCAGTGCATGCAATACAATGCCTCCTCACTGCCTATCAAATGCTCTCTGAAGAGCAATCTGAACACTAGTGTGAACCAGCCCAAAAAGACTCAAATTAATGCAGCTCCGTATTCAATAATACAAAATTATATGCAATTCAATGCCCTCCCCCCACACCCCAATGTAGCAGACCCCGTGCGCCACGTTATAGGATGGGTGTGGCCAAATTGCACAGTGAGCGGGTCTTAAAAGGGCATTGTAAAAATCTGCACCACAATGTCTACAACACAATCCTGCCCCCTGTTCTAAGCGCACCATCTACAACTCATATCTGCACCTACCATTCACAACTCACCACTGACACCCCCAACCACAATTTACTTCAGCACTCCCGTCCAAAACGGTTTGCAACTCCCTTGTGCACCCCCGTCCACAGCTCTCCTCTGCACCCCCGTCCACAGCTCCCCTCTGCACCCCCGTCCACAGCTCCCCTCTGCACCCTGTGAAAAACTGTCAGCAACTCACCTCTGCATCCTTGTCCCCAATTCACCTCTGCACCTTCCCACCCTTCCACAACTCACCTGTGCACCCCCGTCCACAGCTCCCCTCTGCACCCCGTGAAAAACTGTCGGCAACTCACCTCTGCATCCTTGTCCCCAATTCACCTCTGCACCTTCCCACCCTTCCACAACTCACCTCTGCACCCCCATCCACAATTCACCTCTGCACCGCCTGTCCGACTCACTTCGGCACCCCCTACTTCCAGAACTCACATCTACACCTCCCCTCCATGACTGCAGTTTGCCTCCTCATACTCACTCCCCCCCCCCCCCCCCTTTACAGCTCAACTCTGCTTCGCTTGGCCATAGCCAACTCCTGTTCACTACTCACCTCTTCACCGTTTTCTACATTTTATATCTGAAACTTCCCAACAGTCAAGCTCTGCAGTCCTCATGTAGCTCCTTAGTTCTGCTGCACCCCTTCCTCAGCTCTGATTTCTGTATTTCCTCAGCTTTGTACAAGTTACACACCACCCCCATCCCCCTCCACTGCTTGCTTACCTCATGTAAAAAAAAAAAAAAAAAAAAAAAATCAGGCTGGCTTTATCCATGAAGAGCATCACCACTTGTGTCTGCACCACATCCCACTTGCCAGCAGCAACAGTGGCTTCATCAAGCACAGAAGTGGCCACCTGGACACTGGCAGCTCAGCATGCAATGCCCTGCAGTGCAGCAGCTGGGATTTTCTGTGGAAGTCAGCTGGAGAAATGCACTCTGTGTGGTCACCTGTAACTGAGGCTTCTGTGTTTAAAAGTGACAGTAGACTGCAGTGAGCACATGGCTAGTTCCTCCACGTTCTGGCAGAAAAAAACATGACTATATATATTTAAAAAAACAAAACAAAAAAAAACAACAGGCAGTGTAAGTTCCTGCACTTGATTAGGTATTGGCCTTTGCCGTCCATGTACAGCAGAGCTTAGACTGGGGGATGGAGAAGCAGCACAAGGAGCCAATCATTTGTATTGCAGTGATCATGTGCTTACAAAGGAACATATTGCTAGGAGGAGAAATGAGCTTAAAGGCCTCATGCAAACTGGTTTATTGTAAATGCGGTTTCTCCTGACAGGTGGAAATCGGCATTATACACTTGCTTAAAGCAGAGTTCCAACTAGAAAAAAAATAAAAATAAAAGTCAGCAGCTACAAAAACTGTAGCTACTGACTTTTAAAATACAAAAGCATATACCTGTCCCTTGGTCCAGAGGTGTCCTCACCACGGCTGGTTTCACCGGTTATCTCCTCTCCCTGGCGCCGGCATCTTTAGTCTGACAGCTTGCAGCTTCATAGCCAGGTGCTCATTGCGCATGAGCGAGAAGTACTGCGCTTTGTGTATGGCCCCCGTAGTCTTCTGGGACCTGTCACCTGTCCCACAAGACTACGGGGAGAGATCGCAGCTCCACTTTAAGCTACATTTTTTTTTTAAACCAGTTTAGGCGAGTTTAGCAGAGTTTAGAAGTGTTTAGCATTTGAGAGTTTACTTAATTGGCAAAAAGTTTTATTTGTTCTGGTAATTGAAATGAATAATCTCTGAAGTGCTAAACATGCCTAGCGCTTAGGTGCAGTTAGCCAAGTTTGGCATCTTTTATGCTCAAAAACTCCTTTTATGCCCAAAAGAAGCTTTTATTGCCTCTAAACTCTGCTGCTTAATTGAACAAGCTGAGGTTAGAAACGGATTGGCTACCATGCACCAGATTCTAAGTGAACCAGTTTTAGTAAATCTACTCCATAGGTTTTTATTGAGGTGCATTCACTAAGGCAAAAAAAAATGGCAAGAGCCCCAAAAATGTCAGTTTAGGAGCAGCAGTGTGCCTGAGGGCCGTACAGTCTGCTGCTTCGCCATTCAATGCCCTATAAGTGTTGCTGAAGTGCAGCAGAGAAAAATCCAGTGTATTGCCCTGACAGACAGGGCTGTGCTGTGTAGTAGAGCAGAGTAAATCTCAGGAATGGATGGACAACTCCTTTGGAGAGTAAACAGCTCTCATATTTAGTGTTTTTCCTTAAACCCAGCTTTAGGCAGGGGTCGTGGAAGAAGGCAAACATGGAACTCTGTCTAGTGGCAGATCTCCAATTCTAATACAATGGTGATCTTTCCATTCCTACACAGATGTATTGTTTCCTGGAGGCCATTAGCAGTCCACCAATGTATTTCATTGTCTGGAGTTTTTCTTGAGCCTTTCAAGAAAAATTTTAGGTCATCAGTAAAGCAAAAATAATTTAGCAGCACAATGCTTTGTTAAAGTGGTTGTAAAGGCTCAGGGTGTTTTACCTTCATGCATTCTATGTATAAAGGAAACAAACCCTGTGTGCAGCAGTGCCCCCACCCGCCTCAATACTTACCTGAGCCCCATCGAGATCCAGGGATGTGCAAGACAGCCTTGGCTGTCTCGGGTCTCTACCTTCTCATTGGCTGAGACAGCAAGCAGGAGCCATAGGCTCCTGCTGCTGTCAACCACTGCCAGTCAGCCAATGAGGAGAGAGAGGGTGTGGGGCCAAGCTGCAGCTCTGTGTGTGAATGGACACATGGAGCAGCGGGTGCCCCCATAGCAAGCTGCCTGCTGTGGGGGCACCTGACAGAAAGGAGGAGCCAGGAGAGCCTGCGGGGGGCCCAAAAAGAGGAGGACCCAGGCTGCTCTGTGCAAAACCACTGTACACAGCAGGTAAGTATGACATGTTATTGTTATAAATAAAAAAAAAAAAAAAACTTTTAGTATTGCTTTAAGTGCACAGCTGCAATCTAATTTCAAGAACTGTAAGGAGCCACTTCCCTTTCAAATAATTACTGCAGTTTTATTCCCTCATTGCAGAGATTAGAAGATATGATTACACACAAACAGAACATCAAAGGCGTACGTTATATAAACTACATCCTGGATTATACAAAACCTAATGAGCTGCCAGACCACAGATGGATTTCATTTGTGATCCTTGAGTTGTGGAAACTTTTTCAAGGGATGGATCTGGCACTGGGCATAGCTGTAGTTTGACCATTTTGATGTAGTGGAGACCATAACAATTTATAATTACATTGGTTGTCCAGGAATACTGGTCCCATTATGCAACTCATTGGGGTTGATTTACTAAAGGCAAATCGACTGTGTGCTTTGCAAAGTGCAGTTGCTCCCGAGCTTAATACAGTAATTGAGCAAAAGCTCTGCTGACATCCATCATCCAATCATGTGCAAGAAAAAGTGCTTTTTTTTCAATCTTCCTTGCACATGATTTGGTATTCCTTGCAAAGTGAATCTTTATCTCATTTACAAAGCTCTGGAGCAATTGCACCTTGTATAGTACACAGTCTATTTGCCTTTAGTAAATCAACCCTACTGTGTTGCTCAGACCCTGTTATGCTATCTACGTCCTGTGATTGCATAGCCTGGTTTGAAACCGCTTGAACCTGCTTCCTCTGCGCCCCAATGTTGTAGACAGCCTAAGGGGCGCTGAGCGACACCATGAGTTGAATGGTGTCACTGGTAATAGCTGTCAGTTTTCCAATGTTGGTTGTTGGACAAATGAAGCACAGACAGAAGTCAAATATGGTAATTTTAAGGTGAATTTCCAATTTAACAATTCTAGAAGTATAATACTGCAATGGCTACTCTTCATCTGTATTTACAATGATTTTTTTTTTATTTTAGAAGTAGCTGAATGGGGGCCCACAGTGTTGTGCACAGGAGCCCTTTAATGACTGTGCCCACCACTTAGTTGAAGAAGGACTGATATTTTCAGTGGTTGCAGATGTGAGAACTGGGGAAAGGAGACTTTCAGGCACTATAGCAGGGGTATTGAATTTGCATGCATCAGAGGTACCAATCTCATGTAGGACCCCGTGGTGCATTTTCATGTGCGCCAAACTACGTGTTGTTGTGATTTTGGGAAGAAAAAAAAAAGTTTTGGGGACTTCTGGTTTCTAGCAGCTAGTCCTGACCTACCCACGATGTGTGCACCAAATGCACATTTACAGATCTGAACCTGTTCTTACATCAGTGTCCTCAATCCCCACTGCCCATCACAATCCCCTCGTTCACAGCAAGATCCCTCTTGATGAGTGTCCTCAGCTCTCCCTTTACATCTCCCCCTCCACCCCTTTCACAGTACAGTTTTGTCCTCTGCCCCCTTCACTGAAGAGTACTCTGCCCCTTTTTATATCAACCACCACATTGCTGTCCTCAGCCCCCCTCCAGGTTACTGTCCTCAGCCCCCCAAAATACAGTTCTCAGCCCCCCCCCCCCACCTTACATGTCCTCAGCCCCCCCACACCACAATCCTTAGCCCTCCACATTACTGTCCTCAGCTCTACCACATTCAATCCTCGGTCCCCCTTCACGCTAAGCCCCTTTAACTTTGCCCCCCATTGTCCTACCTTACACAGACAGTGACTGACAGACAGTGATTGATTGCTAGGACTGCCCTTCATCCTAGCAACCAATAAGTTGCTTGTTATTCTCGGGCAGCTCCCACCCTCCATCCAGAACTGTCCTGCCTCCTGCTGTCAGCTCTGTGAGGATGACTGCAAGACAGCTGGGGGAAGAAAATGCTCCTAAATGGCAGGACTGCATGGGTTTGGTTGGGACAGTGACTTAGTCTGCATCCGGACCCCGATCCGCCATTTAGTGATGCCTGCACTATAGGATGAGCCAGAAGAGGGACATTTAGGCTCCATACACACTGGCTTGAACAAACCCCAGGGCTCTTTGCAGAAAAAAAATGCACTTTTTATTTGCGTTTTTTGTACTACATTTAGGAGTGTGTAACTTTTTTTTTCTGCCACAAAAATGCTCTCCAAAATGCAGAACACAAGGGTTTTTTTTCTGCTTCTAAATGTTGAGCTTAAAACATGTCTCTAAACAACCTAACTAACATTAGTTGCTTCTACTGGTAAAACGCTAAACTCCTCTAGGAGCCCTAAATAAAAATAACAGCAAAAAGAAAAACACACACATACACACCTGCACGTAGGCATTTTTTTTCCAATGTGCAAGGCTTTTTTTTTTTTTAATTTTTTGACCATTCTATGGGGTTGATTTAGTAAAGGCAAACAGACTGTGCACTTTGCAAACTGCAGTTGCACTGTGCAAGAGCAGCTGCTCCACAGCTTAATAAATGAGCAGAAGCTCTGCTGACTACCATCATCTAATGTGCAAGCAAAAATGCTGGGTTTTTTTTGTAATATTTTCCTTGCATGTGATTGGGTATTCTTTGCAGTGAAGTGAAGCTTCACCTCATTTACAAAGCTCTGGAGCAACTGCATTTGCAAAGTGCACAGTCGTTTTATCTTTAGTAAATCAACCCAAATGAATAGGTACACTTTAATCCAAATTTTATCAACAAACTGGCCCGAGGCACAAAACTACACTGACAGCCACAATAAATATTTCTATGCAAATCTAATCTGTTCAGTAGGTCATAGTTATCTTCGTATCCCTTTCATGCCAGATGTCCTTTAACTGTCAACACAAAGCTTCTTTAAGGCTTAGTGTTCTCATGCCCGAACCAATAGCAAGCTTCTCTTTACACCCAACGCAAATAATGCAACATGGAAGCCATGGCACAATAGAAGAACATAGGACGAGATCGTGAAAAGAGTCACCTCACCTTTATAGAGACAATGCTGAAATGTCTCCTAGAAGACTATTCACAAAACATGGACATCGGTTAATGTCCCCCGCATGATGTAATTACAGTCAATAGACTGAGCCCTGCATTATCCCGCAGCCAAGAATCAGGCAAATTAGACGGAATCATTTCTCCCTGACTTTTTACATTAAAAGCATTATTTCCAGGACACAGGGATGGGAGCAGATGGGAGATAACTGATTCTGGTGTGGGGGTTGCAACTTCACAGAATTTCCATAAATATATTTTCTAGTCTAAGCCAACATAACAGAATATTTATGCACACAGATGGGCTTATTCTGCAAGTGCTCATTCACACTAGACTTGTTAACACTTTTTGAGGAGTTCCAACTTTTTGAAATGAAGAAATGCACTTTTCTGCAAAAACAAACAATTTTAGAAACTTCTGCCTCCATTCCACATATATTGTTTTACAATCTAAAAAAAAAATTCCAGCATTTTTTCAGTGGAGAAAATTTTATGTATTTACTGACACACAATTACAAACGTCAGCAAGAATATGATAATAAAAACTGCTAAATCATTAAAGGGTGAATACACTTTCATGAAAAAAATATTGCAAATGAATTGCTTCCGCGCCGCCCTAAAACAGAAATCACACACACACACACATACATATATATATGTATATATATATATATATATATATATATATATATATATATACACGTGATTATGCATTTCCCGGTAGGGGGAGTGTGTGCACCGTGCCCGCAGCGCCATTCTCCGGGTTCCGAATGGAGATTACTTGCCGGCACCCAGTGATTGCTGAGTATCACCGACGGGGGAGAGACCTGTGTATAAACAAAACACAGATCTCTCCACCGTCAGCTCCAGCACACTGCTTTGTATGGCCCTGTATAGCAGAGCTATACAAAGCAGTGTGCTTACAGTGAAACACAGAACACTTTGTAAAACACACACGTCACTGGGAAGGAAGGGGTTAACATCTGGGGCGATCAAAGGATTAACTGTGTGCTATTAGTACAGCGTCAGTGCTTTTTATTAGCACTGATCACTGTATTGGTGTCACCGGGGATGTCAGTGACAGCAAGTCAGTTCCCCTCCAGTGTCAGAATGCCAGCTGCAGTTCAACTATAAGTCGCTGATCGCCGCCATTACTAGTAAAAAAAAACCAAATTCCAGCATCTATACTGCTATAACTTTTGCGTAAACCAATTAATTTACACGTATTGGGATTTTATTTTAGCAAGGACATGTAGCACAATACATTTTAGCCTAAATTTATGATGAAATTTTATTTTTTGAACTTTTTTACTGGACATGTTTAATAGCAAAAAGTCAAAAATATTTTTCTCAAAATTGGTCTTTTTTTGTTTATGGCACAAAAAATAAAATACGCACAGGTGATCAAAACCACCGAAAAATAGCTCTATTTGTGGGAAAAAAAGGAGATACATTTCATTTGGGTGCAGCGTTGCATGACAGCTCAATTGTCAGTTAAGGTAACGTAGGACCGTATCGCAAAAAATGGCCTGGTCAGGAAGGGGGTATATCCTCTGGAGGGCAAGTGGTTAAATACAAAAAAAAAAAATGTATATATCTCGTACATTTGCAACACAAGCCATATTGCAACATAATGTTAATAAAAAATGACCTATCCGTTTTAATCTGCAGCGTTGTAATTTAGTGCAAAATTCTATGCAATATGGCAGCCTGTACAGATGGTGCACAGAACGCCTCCCAAAAAATTTAACTTCCTGTGTGTGATTGGCTCATTGATTTTCACGGAAGTCTGCATTAAGATACAAATCAGATTTGGGGCACTTGCAACAAACATTTCGGTTTTAGTGAGATACTCCCAAAGGGTTAATCACATGTAAAGTTGATTCAGGCCCTGACACTTTCCTCATTAGAACCCTGCAAGTGCAGCAGCTGATCACTAATAAAAGTAACTCCCATTCACATGCATTTGTGCATGGACACAGACAAACAGCTATTTCTTCAGAACAACAAAAAGGTAGGAATCTACAACAAAGTTTGTTAAAATCCCCAGAATGTACATAGATCACCTAGAGTGGATTTTTTTTTTCAACAAAAGTGGAGTTATCCTTTAATAAAAATACTGATACTAGTTAAAACATAGATAGGCTTGACCATAAAGAAAATTCCACCATGCTTTTGGAGCGGAAAAATGGGAGAGGCAGAGTGATCAATTATACAACTGTGTGCAAAAAGTTTAAAAGATGGACAAAGTCAACGGATAGGTGTACCAAAAGTTCAAAACTTTTTAATAGCAACTGATGTTTTAAGAAACACTAAAGGCTTTTTTGTTCTTTAATAACAATAACATCATACCTGCTCTAGCATCCCCGATCCTCCTCTTCTCGGGTCACCTGACATAGCTCCTGCACGCCCTGCTGAGTGCCCCCAGAACTGCACCCCCTCGCCCTGCTTCCTCTTCACTGGTTGTAATTGACAGCACCAGGAGCCAATGGCTCCAGCTGTTATGTCTCAGCCAATGAAGAGTGAGAGACCCAGGAGAGCCACTGCACATCGCTGGATCAAGATTAGTATTAAAGGGGGGCTGCAGGGGCAGCTGCACACTGAAGGTTTTTGCCTTCATGCATAGAATACATGAGGGTAAAAAAACCTTCAACCTTTCAACCACTTTAAAGCAAGATAACTAGAAAGGTATTGACATAATGGATAGAACCACAAATGAGCTCACACTGAATAATGGGCAACCAAAAACAGGACTCGGGTTTCTCCTATCAATGATCTCTCCCATTCAAGCCATTTGCCTCAGCACAATCTTTCATCCCTGTTGAAAACTCAACATTCAGCACTGCTGCAAGTCACCTAATATACATATACAGCAAATAAAATAAATAATCCAATGCACATAAATATTCTGCAGGTTTTTTTTTTCTCCTTACCAATGCTGATCCTGCTTGGAATTCTCCTTTCATAGTTTACATCTTCAGATTTACTCAAATCTAATTGTATTTATAGTTACTAATCTTAGTTCTATTTGCATCTATAAGTACATGACCTACTAATAATTCTATATCAGTTTGAGACTGGGAGGGCAGCTGCTATGCAAGGCAGCTGATTAAACCAGACAACCAGAATAAACTTGTGAGCTACTCCATCAATCAATCAATCATCAGTGGTACCTACACTGCCTGAGCCACCACTGCATCATCATGACCAATGGGGAGGTTGTAGCTTTCTCAAACTGAACCTGTGTGCGGTCTCTAGCAGAGCTCTGCAATAGTTTTCAAAAATGTATCAAATTATGGTGCAAAAATATTAAAATATTTGCCACATTTAAAGCCTGTAACAACACTGTCCACAATTCAAAAGAGGGGACTTTAGGGATAGCAGACTTCATTGTGTGGCTATATTTTTTTCGAGAGTACCATCTAGCACTATCCCTCTGGATATAGAGTACAATACACTCCAACCCTTGGAGATCCAGTTTCTAAAAGAGGACACAGATCGGCCCACCTGCAAATCCTCACTCATGTGCCAAACCATTGACCATGCACCAGCATTTAAAATGGTGGACTAGAATGGTCTTCTGTTTTCCAGTGCTTCTACCCCATCCTATTTAATGGCTCAAGCTGTTCCATGCATGAGTTACAAGGTCCACACTTTGGGAAACATGTTCAGAACCCATTTGTGAATAAACATGGAAAGGTTTGCAGATTACAGATATACTTGTGATCTGTAATTACACATTGTCGGTAATTCCAACCCATGGAAACAAATGGTCACATTTGAGTCTGCTAATCATTTTATATGAAATGAGGAAGGTGGTACCATTATTTTTAGCAGGCGGTGGGCTCAACCAAGTGGGATTCCACTCATCTTGTACTTTCAGTTTGAAGAGTCAGTCTATCCATGAGTGACACTGTTGTAGGTTGATTCTGGCAAGTTGAATCCTACTTTGGCTTCTTACTGCTCTCCAGGAATGTGAGCTGCCTGCCACTGTTTCATGTTACTGCGCATCTTGATATGGTGCTGTGTTATAAATCCTCCTGCAGCGTTCCTGAGAAAATAAATCAAGTATCCAGCAGGTAGAGTGGGATTGTGACAAAATCATCACAGCAACCATGTGGACATCTCTCCATCAGAGGTACTGGGAAAATAAACCACTGAATGAATTTGTAAGTGTGTACCAAAAGCATAAAAATGGGCTAGGAGTGGACTGATCCTTTAAACATCGGACATTCCTGCACATAACCTACGAAGGTGCCAAGACCATAACACACGCTGGCTAAATGTAAATTTATTGGAAAGGTCATGATAGAGCTGAAATTAATCCTTCAGGATCAAAACTTGTTCAACTGGGTATCAGCTGGCAGTGGAAGACGCTGTCCAGGAAGTCACATTAATGATGTAATTAATTTCTACTCTGACGGTAATGGCTGAGTGCTAACAAACATTTACATTCTGAGTCTCAGAGGATTTACAGCACTGAAATTTCCAGGGTGGAAGATTAGAGGACTCTGTGAAGCCTGCAAGGTTTATGGAGAGAAAAGTCATTAACTCAATGTGCTATGACCATATATAGCACATGGAAGAAACGGAATGAAAAATATATTTGTACATAACAGGTCTGATTTACCAAGGAGAGACATCAATTATGCACATGTTAAAAGTGGCACATTAAGCAATATTTTCACATAATATTGCTAGGTTCTTCAAAATGGGGAAGTTCCAATCGTTCTTAACATCTGCCATATTTGCTTTGCAGTTTCCCATGGCTTTAGAGGAATTTTTGTGACCGGGCAAAGTCACAATCTTTTGTTAGTCCATGGTGGAGAGCGCTGTAGAAGTTTGACTTTTTCAGAAATGGTGGGGGGCAGAGGATCCGTTATTTTGCATAATATATATTTAATTTAAAGTGGTCCTAGAGGCTGAAGTTTTTTTTTACCTTCATGCATTCTATGCATGAAGGTAAAAAAAAATTCTGTATCCAGCCCCCCCCCCTTATATTTACCTGAGCCCCCACAAGATCCAGTGCTCTGCATGAGAGCAGCGGCTCTCTTTGCTCTGTCCGTCCTCACAGGGCAGATCCATAGCAGCAGGAGCCATTGGCTCACGCTGCTAAACTTGGTGAGGAGGGAGCGGGGGGTAGGGGCAGGAGCGAATCCGCAGGAGTGTCCCCATAGGAAGCACCTTCATATGAGGGCACTGGATGAAGAGGAGGAACCAGAAGCGCCAGCAGGGGACCCAAGAAGAGGAGGATTGGGGCTGCTCTGTGCAAAACCAGAGCTAGTAAGTATGACAGGTTTGTTATTTTAAAGAAATTACCTTTAGAAACACTTTAAGTTCTAACTGCTTTGTTAAAGGCAGCTAAAATGGGGTTCTTAAAAGTTTGATGCAAAGTTGCAGCAGCTGATTCACGAATTACCCCGAATTTCAAAACTGTCAAGTTAGTTCCGAAATGCACTATTTTCTGTGTAATAAACTTGTTTTCAGAGCAGTTTCTCTACCAGTCCATGTTGCAGTAGACTAAATGGCTGTACATGCATCCTAATGATGAGACTCTGATCCATTCAGCAAGAGCTGCCACTTTGGAACCCATGAGCTGCTTCTTCGGCCTCCAGCAAGATCTTAAATTGGAATGAAACCCATTGCTTTAACAGTTCTACAAAATCATGCCGTGAATGTTAACTTTTACAGTTGCATGTGCGCTCAACAAAACGGTCAAGCCATAAAATAGCTAGTGTCATAACTGATCATATGCAGCACCAAGGCAATTGCAATTCAAGCAGAGGCTACAATGGCAGTTTACTTGGCTGTAAAGGAGAAAAAGGTTTAGTTCTGCTTTAACAGAAAGAAGAAGGCTGCAGACAACATGATGTGGAGTCCCATATTCTAGTTGCTTGCAGACTGCAGTCAGTGACCCTAAAGGATCTTCACTGAAATTGCAATTATACTTTATTGTTCTCTGGGTGTTTAAAGCGAATACATGTTGAAGAACAGCATTTGAAATGCACCTATTCCAGTTTAGGAAATAAGTCATTACGGTTTATGTAGTGATAACGGATTTGTGGACTTGGGAGCCAGAATTGCACATGACAAGCATAGTTCAGTGTCCCTAAATTTCTACTGTCTGGTGATATTCTTGATGCAGAAGGATGACTAAACCCAGAGCCTGATTTAGCACTGGACAAAGTAGGCATGTGTCTATAGGTGGAAGAGACAAAGACAGCTTTTCGGTGTATAATTATTGGACACACATTTTTTTACCCATTATCAGTAAGAAGGTTATCTCGTAAAAGTTTATATTTACTGCTTCACGTTCAGCTGTGGTCAAATGTTTTGAGAATGACCCAAATATTAATTTTCATAAACTCTGCTGCTTCAGTGTTTTTAGATCTTTTTGTCATATGTTACTATGTTATACTGAAGTATAATTACAAGTATTTCATAAGCGTCAAAGGCTTTTATTGACAATTACATTACGTTTATGGTGATTGTAGCCATATTAGTGCACTTGCGACAGAAACAATTCAGTACTGTCCGTGATACTTTTTTTATTTGCACTAGCATACAATTTTGAGGACAAGCTTTCGGGGAGTGTCCCCTTCTTCAAGGTCCAAGCAGTACTGCTTGGACCTTGAAGAAGGGGACACTCCCCGAAAGCTTGTCCATTAAGTTTATGCAAATAGTCAATATTCGCAGTGTTGACCCTTCTTTTTCAAGACCTCTGCAATTCGCCCTGGCATGCTGTCAATCAACTTCTGGGCCACATTCTGATTGATGGCATTCTTGCACAATCAATGCTTGGAGTTTGTCAGAATTTGTGGGGTTTTATTTGTTCACCTGTCTCTTGAGGATTGAGCACAAGTTCTCAATGGGATTAAGTTCTGGGGAGTTTCCTGACTATGGACCCAAAATTGCGATGTTTTGTTCCCCAAGCCACTTAGTTATCTCTTTTGCCTTATGGTAAGGTGCTCCATCATGCTAGAAAAGGCATTGTTCATCACCAAACTGTTCTTGGATGGTTGGGAGAAGTTGCTCTCAGAGGTTTTTGTACCATTCTTTATTCATGGCTGTGTTCTTAAGCAAAATTCTGAGTGAGCCTTCTCCCTTGGCTGAGAAGCAACCCCAGATATGAATGGTCTCAGGATGCTTTACTCTTGGCATGACAAAAAGACTGATGGTAGTGCTTACCTTTTCTCCTCAAGG
This sequence comes from Staurois parvus, assembly GCF_062004578.1. Lineage (NCBI taxonomy): Eukaryota > Metazoa > Chordata > Amphibia > Anura > Ranidae > Staurois > Staurois parvus. The sequence goes on along the minus strand of NW_028317914.1, from coordinate 6,104,222 downwards.
TTTATTCCGGATGCCCCAAACAACCGGAAAGGGGATTCATCAGAGAAAATGATTTTACCCCAGTCCTCAGCAGTCCAATCCCTGTACCTTTTGCCGAATATCAGTCTGTTCTCAATGTTTTTCCTGGAGAGAAGTGGCTTCTTTGCTGCCCTTCTTGACAGCAGGCCATCTTCTCAAAAGTATTTGCCTCACTGTGCATGCAGATGGACTCACACCTGCCTGCTGCCACTCCTGAGCAAGATCTATACTGATGGTGCTTCAATCTCACAGCTGAATCAACTTTAGGCGATGCTCCTGGCGCTTACTGGACTTTCTTGGGCACCCTGAAGCCTTCTTCACAACAATCGAAAACTTCAAGGTGAGAGGTTCAATTGTCCAAAAAAAAAAAAAATCTTAGTAGCAGCAATATCCTTGTCTGTAAATCCCTTTTTGTGGAAAGCAATGAAGACTGCACGTATTTCCTTGCAGGTAAATTAAAGTGTTACTAAACCCAGGACCCTGCATTCACTAGGTTTGGTCTCCCACAGTACACAGAACATGGAAGAAGTGCAAATTATTTTAATAAATATATACTGCTAAATACCTTTTCTCATCAGCAGCCTTGTGACTTTTATAAGTGTCCAGCAGAGCACTAGTTAAAGCTTGTAGGAGGAGTTTTCTTTCTGCTCTAGGAGGTTGCAGAACCCCTGACCTCTGTCTGGACAGTGCTGATTGGCCCTGTGCTGATCACATGCACTCTAAGAAAAAAAAAAAAAAAAAACACCTCTCCAGCAATACAAACCAAACTGAGAATGTGCAGAGAGCGTCCACACGATATGTCTTATCAGGAGATAAGGAGGGGACACTGGAAGAATGGGAGGATCAGAGAAGTCAGGATCAAACAGACTTTTTACATAATGCAGAGGGTTAACTTCTTAGGTTCCACAGTGAGTATAAGAAGCATGCTTTACTGCATATACAGACTGATTTTACTGTTGTGGGTTTAGTAACACATTAACCGGTTCCCGCCTGGCCAATAGCACAAAGGCGGCCGAGCGAGCAGCTCGGCCCTCCGGGTGGACGCTATATGGTGTCCTTTCAGGCATGCGCAGTTTCACCAATCACAGCAAGTCACATGACAGGTGTATACAATGGATGGCTTCCTTTCATGCCATCCATTATATACTAGTGTGTCTAGCTGTGAATGGTCACAGCGATCACATGCACAAGCTGGGCTAATCACAGCCCAGCTGTGTCATGTGATTAGCCATGGCCAAATCACAGCTAAGCACAAAAAACAAAACAAAAAAAAAAACCCTGAATGAATCAATGTCATTCAGGTAAATGCTTGTTTATAGCAAAGTAAATCTTTGCTATAAGCAAATTGTGTAAAAAAAAAAAAAAAGAAAATACTGATCACTTCCCCAAAGTAGCACAATGTTCCTATAGTAACGTTATACTACTTTGGTCATAGTGAAATATGAAAAAAAACCTTAAAAAAAAAAAAAAAAAACATTTAATAAAAAATTAAAACTAACAAAAAAAAATAAAAAAAATTATAATTTTTCTCTTTTTCGTACTGTCACCAGTCAGTGTCCCTGATCACCGCCATGCCAATTATATGACACTGTAAAAAAAAAAATAGTGAAAATAATTTAAATGTTTTAATTTTCCAAAAAATTCTGACACAAAAATTACAACTTCAAAAAACTCGCCATGCCTGTTATGAAATTTGTCTGTCTACTTTGCAAAAAGTGGTCATTTGGGATAGATTTGTACTGTTCTGACATTGTTGGACCTCAAGAAAATAGATTGGCCGTCAGTACTTCAGGATTGATCAATATTCAGATATATCCCATAGTTTGTGAACTCTATAACTTTCCTACAGACTAAATAATAAATACTAATTTGAGTAATTTTCACGAAAGACATGTAGCAGAATACATCTTGGCCTAAATTTATGAAGAACAATTATTTATTTGCAAACTTTGATAACAGAAACAAAGAAAAAATTGTTTTTTTTCTTCAAAATGTTCAGTCTTTTCTTGTTAATTTAACAAAAAATAAAAACCCCAGTGTTGATTAAATACCACCAAAAGCTCTAATTGTGTGAAGAAAATGATAAAATTTTAATTTGGGTACAATGTTGCATGACCGCGCAATTGTCATTAAAAGTGTGAGAGCACTGAAACCTGAAAAATGACCTGGGCAAGAAGGGGGTAAAAGTGCCCGGTATGGAAGCGGTTAATATTTGTGTCATTTTAAAAACGTTTGGCCAGGACGGTACACAAAAACACACAAAGAAGAACAACTGCATTTAGTTCAACAGACACTTTTAAAAAAGATCAAGAAACCACCTATTCCATAATGCATCCTGATCAATAAAACTATACAAGAAAAGTATAAAAGTAAAGTGCCACATCTTCTCCATGTTACCCCAAATCCTTATCCCAGCCCTACGGAAGAAGGTCCATCTGCCAATCATTGGTGAAAGGATTAACAAAGTTAATACTATTATGGGGGCTGAACATTGCTGCTCTTCTCAGAAAGATCAGTATGAAAATATTTACAATTTGGTCAATAAGGATACACCACTAAAGTGAAAAGGTCCTCAAACTACAAAATCACCTCTGATCAAAACACAAAACTGAAGCACCTAACCTCCAGACAGCTCCATGGAAGAACCACCATCCTTCTTTCTATTCAATATGATCAGCCTAGGTATTATTATTATTACTATACAGGATTTATATAGCACCAACAGTTTTTGCAGTGTATTACTGATCTAGCGAGCTCACGGTCTACTGATCAACCCTTCCTTTGCCCCCCATTTTGTCAGTAAGCAATCTTCAACTCAATGGTCTAAACAACCAAAGTTCAACACCACTGACCAAAACCCCACCCTCGCTTCTAGTTCGAAGATTTTTTGGTTAACTTGGTTTATCCTTTATATGCCAATATATATATATACACAGGGGCAAAAAAGTATTTAGTCAGCCACCAATTGTGCAAGTTCTCCCACTTAAAAAGATGAGAGAGTCCTGTAATTGGCATCATAGGTAGACCTCAACTATGAGAGACAAAATGAGAAAAAAAAATCCAGACAATCACATTGGCTGATTTGGAAAGAATTTATTTGCAAATTATGGTGGAAAATAAGTATTTGGTCAATATCAAAAGTTCATCTCAATACTTTGTTATATATCCTTTGTTGGCAATGACAGAGGTCAAACGTTTCCTGTAAGTCTTCACAAGGTTGGCACACATTGTTGCTGGTATGTTGGCCCATTCCTCCATGCAGATCTCCTCTAGCGCAGTGATGTTTTGGGGCTGTCGCTCGGCAACACGAACTTTCAACTCCCTCCAAAGGTTTTCTATGGGGTTGAGATCTGGAGACTGGCTAGGCCACTCCAGGACCTTGAAATGCTTCTTACGAAGCCACTCCATTGCCCGGGCGATATGTTTGGGATCATTGTCATGTTGGAAGACCCAGCCACGTTTCATCTTCAATGCCCTTGCTGATGGAAGGAGGTTTGCACTCAAAATCTCACGATACATGGCCCCATTCATTCTGTCCTATACATGGATCAGTCGTCCTGGTCCCTTTGCGGCGAAACAGCCCCAAAGCATGATGTTACCACCCCCATGCTTCACGTTTGACCTCTGTCATTGCCAACAAAGGATATATAACAAAGTATTGAGATGAACTTTTGATATTGACCAAATACTTATTTTCCACCATAATTTGCAAATAAATTCTTTCCAAATCAGCCAATGTGATTGTCTGGATTTTTTTTCTCATTTTGTCTCTCATAGTTGAGGTCTACCTATGATGCCAATTACAGGCCTCTCTCATCTTTTTAAGTGGGAGAACTTGCACAATTGGTGGCTAACTAAATACTTTTTTGTCCCACTGTATGATACATGCTCTGTATCGAAGTGTTTACCATAAGTGTAAACTGGTGATACTGACTGTCAATTATGTCTCACTTAGACTTGGAATGATACATGTTCGAGTACTGATAGATGTATTTACTTATCAAATAAAGGAATAAAACATGCTTGCAAAGTGCAGAACAGCAACCGAGCAGAAAGCACTGACCAGATTACATTAATCAGAGATTGGCAGCCATGACATATTGCAATTCTTGGTCTCGCTCTGTAACCCTAATTATGTCAAAGGACACCAGTCTATACTTCCCAAAGGAAGTAGCATTCAATTACTGTATGGATTACGCTAGCTATTTTAAAAGCATAACTAGATCTACTAATACTTCATGACACCACTAATGAAAGGTCGTTAGAGTTAAACTACACCCGCCCACCCTGAACATCCTGAGATGTCTTACTGATTTTGTTAGTTACATTGTTATTACCTACACAGTGCAAACGGCACATACACAAACATAATATGAATTATGAAGACAACTACCTAATGCAAAGAACAGCAGTTTGTGTAGTTGGTAGGAACTGTTTCAAGTACAGAGACTATTACCTATTACACAAGATGAGCAAATCAGACCAAAAATACCACTTTCAAATTGGTTGTCCGATAATCTGATTGTTTGTGCACAGCTTTCCGGAGCCAATCACGACAGTTTATGCAAAATTAAGCAAAGGAACAGGCATGAAAATTGTTCTTGTAGGATACCAGAATGAACGAATCGGTCAAGTATTCATCCGGAAAAAATTAAGTGACCACGACCACGCATGCTTAGAAACGAAAGAAAACATTGCAATACAATACATCACTTCCAAAGTTGTATCCTGTTGTACGAGAATTTTTCTAACTTAAGTAACCTCTAGCATGCAAGAAAAAAGGATGATCATTTGTCCGATATTCTCATTGTCTGTACGAGGCTTATGGGTGGGATGCCCATGTAGTATGCAGTATTGCACCATGAATGAACATTTATACAGACCGTGGTGAGAACATGGCAGCTCCAAAATGAAAAGGCTGATAATTTGGATAGAAATATTAAACTGGCAATTTTAAACTCTACATGTGTTGTGGCAGTGTTTTGCGCCAGCTACAACACTGCAATGAACGGAGGAGGAACTTCACAGGTACTTCTATCAAACTTTCACACTAGATAGACAAAAAAACCCCAAAAGACTCCACAACATCCACTACAATCTACTTTGCCTTTAACAGAGGATGGCTACAGGGAAACCAAGACGTAAGGAGTCTAGGTGAAAACAGTGGTCATAAATGCCATCAATTTTATTGTACTCTTCCAAAATGAGCAGCTGAGGAACAGATATTTTAGTGAAGTAAAAAGTAATTATATAATATATAAATATATATATATATATATATATATATATATATATATTAATTAGAGACTCTCTAAATTCCTGCTTGAATAAATGTCATGTTAGACACAACATTCCATTAAAAAAGGAGAATTTTATTGTTGCATGTCCCTTCTGCATATATATAAATAAATAAAATTCTCCTTTTTTAATGGAATGTTGTGTCTAATATGACATTTATTCAAGCAGGAGTTTAGAGAGACTCTACAAGGCCCTTAATCTGAACTATTTTATGTTCTCTTAGAAAATCATACTCTTAGTAAATCATTGGATGGGGAATTCTATCTGGTGAAATGTGCAGTTGTTTGATACTTTCAAAGGATGGATTTTTTAAATCATTCTGTAAGTAATGAAATTCCCAAACCTTTTCCTAGCTAGTAGTGGCATCAATTCCTTGTAGACTTTCTGTGGTGGCATCTCAAAATGTTTCAGGTATTGGGTAGCAATCTTTGCGACAGCAAATGGTGTGGACATAATTCTACTAGCCGCTGTTGATTAAAAATATATTTTTTGGTGCATCATACATCTGCCCCACAAAGCCACATGTTTAGTAAAAATAATCCAAATATTTTTTAATACAAAACTACAGCTGGCTGGGCTGGTGTTTTAATGGGTTCTATGTGACTCTGCAACTTCATGAAAAAAATGCCGGATAACACCAAGCAGCTTTTTTTTTTTTTTTTTTTAAAGTGTATTTGTGAGTCAAATACAAGAGTAGCCATACCAACTGTCTACCTTATCCAAGGAATGTAAACCGAAGACTAAAAAAAGACCCAAACATTGAGAATGTTCAACAATCTTGAACTTGGTGTTTATAAAACTTCTTTTGTTTTGCAAATGTTATTTCCAAAACAGATATGCTGGCAAAGAGATGTCTAAAAAAATTAAAGTCTAAGTCCACATAAAACCAGTATTTCAGATTCTGGTAGATGCAGGAATGTTAATTCATGGCACGGTTTCTGATGTCTCATAGATCAGCGGTGGACTGATCATTTGGAAACTCGGGCACTGCCCGAGTGCCTGGGGTCAGTAGGGGGCCCCATGAGATGCCCCTGGTACCTTTTTCAAAGGCTTTTTTGAGTTTGGGCAAGGACACAGGGGCCCCATGATCCCCTATTGCCCAGGGGCCCCATGAGTTGTCAGTCCGCCTCTGTCCTAGATATTCCAATCGGGAGATTTCTTTGCTGGTTTTCAGCACTGCACAGCTGCCATAGCCTTTGTGAGAATATCGCACACTCACTTTATTGGATTTCTATCATATAATTGTAGAATGCAGCAAGACAGGCTTCAACACTCCTACTGTAGAACTGAGACATGGTGGCCAGAACCAGACTCAGAAATGACGGTAATAGGATCTTATCATTGGAATCCCTGAAGGTCATAACATGCCAGCAGTTGCTTACTACACTAGGGGAAACAAAAAGGGAGTTAGAAGAATGTGGGGTTGTAGTGTTAGAAGCGTTTCTGTGCGATCTGTTTTGACATTTATGTGAACTTATAGGACAATGTAGTGGTACTACGAAAAAAGAAGCTCTATACTATTCAACTCTTTTCCACTGCGCAATCTGTACAATGTTGACTGCTTTAGCATTATTTATTTTAAGAGTACATTTTTTTATAGCTTTTAGATCTGCTGTGGCTGCTACATGCATATGTACATATAATAAAAGGGATTATTTTTTGATCAAAAATAACAAAAACAAAAAAACAAAATCAGACGTCGCAGTCAAGACAGCCTGAAAAGTTTTTTCCCCCTAAAATTCAATTTACCATATTAGGGTGCTGTTATGAATTATGAATCCATTCACAGAATACCAATCATTCTGTGAATGGGCAAAGGTAGAGGGGCAAAAAAATACTCCAGATTCCATGTATAAGAGCACACTCTCACTATGCTTCTGCCTGAACTAGTAGTCTCAATATTAGAGTAAACATACATAACATGACCTACAGCTCTCAACACTTAAAGCAGCAAAAACTCAAAAACAAAAATGTGTTACCATATATAGCAGCTTACCATGTTTTTTACATGTGGTAGCTGCATTCTTTTCTTTTTTTTATTTTCACCTGTTGACCCGGCCAGTGTTATTTTTCAACTTCCTTTAACAGATCGAGCTGTCTAGAAAAAGTGCCAGTTAGAGGGTTGAGACAAACCATATACCACTGACAGGGGTGCTTGCAATGGTTATCTTTTATTAAAGTATTACTAAACTAAGGACCCTGCATTAATTATATCTGGTCTCCCACAGTACACAGAACATGGACATGCAATTATTTTACTAAATATAAACTGATAAATACATTTTCTCATCAGAAGTTAGAGCAGTCTTGTGACTTCTATCAGTGTCCAGCAGAGCACAGGTTAAAGCTTGTTGGAGGAGTTTTCATTCTGCTCTAGGAGGGTGAAGAACCCCTGACCTTTGTGCTGATTTTCTACATGTGATCAGCACAGGGCCAAAGAAAAAAAACCTCTCTAGCAATACACTCCAAACTGAGCATGTGCAGACTGACTCCACACGAAATGTCCTCTCCGGAGATAAGAGGGGAACACTGGAAAAAGGGGAGGATCAAAAGAAGTCAGGATCAAACAGCCTTTTTACACACTGCAGACGTTTAACCACTTAGATTCCACAATGAATATAACAAGCATTCTTTACTGCATATACAGACTGATTTTACAGTTGTGAGTTTAGTAACTTTTTTGTTTTGAAATAAAGGTTTTACATAAATTAATAACATTGCTGTTGCTGCTTAAACTGTTAGCTGAAGTCCATCTAAATCTGCTAGTGCATCTAACACTATCCTCTCTCCAGGCTGGCAATGCTGCTGTCCAAGGTTGTCTCTATTACTTCTCCATCCAGAGTGGACAGGAAGCGTGTTACTGTCCATATCGTCAGGTGAAAAAAAGCATACATAAAAAAAAAACAAATGGAGCCACCACATTTAAAGTAAAACTATAAGCAAAACACTTTTCATTTTGGAGTAGAGTAAGGGAGGGTTATAACCCTTGTCACTTTTTTTTGTATTCTGTGTCCCACTGGGGATTTTTCCCTTCACTTCCTGTCCCATAGCAAAAATTGGAAGTGAGAGGCAATCCCTACAAATTAAGGTAATCCATTGTGGCCCCCTAGGTCAACAGAACAAGTGTCCCCATTGGAAGATTTCCCCTCTATTACTTTTCTGGGGACAACCCAAAATTTGGAAATTTCTTTTACTTTCACTTTTGATAATGGTAAACAGGCCAAATAGAAAGGACGAATCTCCCTAACGGGGGCACAGACAGCAGTAAAAACCTAAGAGGTGTCCTAATCCATCTCCACTCTGGGTTTGTTGCCACGTTAACTTATATTTACACTACAGATTTAAACACAATTTCCAGAAGTTCCGTTGTATGCCAAGTTAAATGTAAAAGCTACAAACAAAATCAACTGCACATCGAAAATATGTGAGGTCAGTATGTGAATATCACACTTTTCTATAACATACAGCTTGAAGGCATCTCCTAAGCATGTCATTTGAAGAACTGGTGTTTTTTCCAAATTGCACTCAAAGTTGCATAAAAAGGAGCCTGTATCGACTGTATAGCTATTTATTTATTTTGGAGCCTGAGACGTCGTTGCGCCACTCAGAAGCTGAGTGTCTGAGAAAGCCCCTCACCGACAAATACAGGGGAGCGGTGTCCAAGTGTCAGTCACTTACATTGGAGAAGAAGAGAACCCGCTCTCACCACCTGTGCAGTCCCAGGTTGTATGTCTAAATAAACTGAAAAATGTTGATTTTGCATGCTTCTAGTTGCCACCTTCACCATGTGATCTAGGCTATCCCCAAAGGCCAATTCATCTGTCTAAAGAGAAACTGTTCTCTTCCTGAGGATTTTGAAGTTGAGGCTAGAAGAATGAAGGACATGTTCTTGAATGATATACAAGCAGTATAAGGTTAACCAAGCATTCCAAATGGTGAAGAATACACCGAGAGGGTCTCTTTTAATGGATAGAGGTACCTCAAGTTTGTAAAATGAGGCAACTATGACATCTCTGAACTTTTAGACACGTTACGTTACAGTAATCAATATCGGAGGATCGTACAGCTCGTCTCTCGTTACCCACCATTGTTATATGGGGATCTGGACTATAAAAGACCATTTTCTCTGAAAGTCCAGTTTGTGGCTAGGAGAGCTAAAACGATTGGCAACATGATTTCCCCCAGCATATTTCCATCTAATCCACCAAGACGCACCTGGTTGCACATGACTGTTTTTTCAATTGTAACACAACTCGTTCAAGCTGTTGGCTAGTTGGGAATCCCCATGAGAGAACATCATGCACTAATGGCAAAACTTACAATATTAGACAGCCTATTAACTGTCAAACCCAATATGTCATTTATGTTATCACTTGCCTTAAGTGCAACTTGAGGGCCGCACTACAAGACGCTTGTGCAGCAGGATGAGAGACCGTCTGTCGAACATTAGGACTAGTAAGGAAACCAACATCCACAGACATTTTAGATATCACGATTCTGATATTACTTCTCTCAAGGTCCAAGTAATATAACGTATAGATCCTCCCAGGATTAAGCTTGAGACGCGGATGCCAAAAGGGCTTAACTTTGAATGGGATGTGACCCACTAGTAAGATAAACATTAATTTTTGCCTTTTCCTACTCCATTGACCTTTTTTCTTGCTCCTTAGAGCCCCCTTTTTTTTTAGCTTTTTAGAGTTTTTCATTATTTTTTCAAGACTCCCGTTGCTGTTGGTGCTAACGTTGCTTGTTTTTCTCTAGTCCTGTATAATGTCCCTGACCTGGACAGGGTACTATAGATTTTAATCTATATATAAAAAAAAAAATTTATTTTGTAGATTAGATAATTTTTTATTTTTGTTTTCATTCTTTTTTTTTTCCCCTTTTTTGACTTTTATTCTTTATTTTATCACATTTGTATTCCTTCACAATTTTAAAGCAGAGTTCCACCCAAAAGGGGAAGTTCTGCTTTAATGCTTTGTCCCCCACTCCCCATGACACGTCCCAGAAGACTACGGGGCCATTCACAAACCTCAGCGCTTCTCCTGTATGCACAGTGGGCACCCAGCTGTGAAGCTGTGAAGCTGCCACAGCCGGGTGCCCACACTGAAGATGCCCGTGCCAGGGAGAGAAGACAGCTGGTGAGGACACCGCTGGACCGAGGGACAGGTAAGTGGCTGTATTTTAAAAGTTGGCAGCTACAGATTTTGTAGCTGCTGACTTTTCTTTTCAGCTGGAACTCTGCTTTAAGCACTTATGCTTCACTCCCTTGTTATACTTTTACACATTCACTTTTTTTTCTATTTTTTTTTTCCTTTTTCCCCTTTTTTATATGGTTTTGCTAATAAAGTTTTATTTTATTCCTTGTCCTTTTCCTCTCCTTTTTTTTCCATAGATTATTTTATTGCTTTTTTGTTTTACCAGTTAATTTTTCAGTTTATTTATTTAGACATACAACCTTTTTGTGTATTCTTTATATTTTCTTGTTTCTATTTTCCATTATTCATTGTTTTTGCTTCCTTTTCTTTTTCCCCCTCCTCCTTCTCATTTTTCATTATTCATGTATTTCTCTCTCTTCCCATTTCCATCATCACATCCTTTTATCACACACCTGTTCTCATTTACGGCCAATGATGCATATAAACGCTTAGAGCACCTGTTGTCTTGCACTCCTCTGTGATCAAGCCCTGGTGGGTGGGGAAAACGCATCAGCAGGTGTGGCCGGCGTGATGGCCAGGTGGTGAGAGTGGTGTCTCCTCTTCTCCTTCTATTTATTTATTTTGTTTCGTAAATGTTCTCCATGGCAAAAGTTCCTGGTCCAGATGGCCTTCCTTTACAGTACTACAGGTACCCATCTATCTCCACAATTTTTAACGCTTAATTAACGATTCTAAAAAAAAAAAAAAAAATGTATCTAGTAGGCTTTGCCCCGCAATAAAAAAAATTGTTAAGCTTGAATAGGCTGGCTTTATCTCTTAGAGAATCCAGAAATAAAAATACCAGGACCCTAAACCTAACAGGAGGGCTCAGTCGGAGGTCATCCATACGCTACTTTAATCCATAGATGCAGAGGAAACCTTCAACCAAGTTGGGTGAGACTTCCTGAAATCAACATTGATCTATATAGGCATTCCTTCCCCCATACATCCCTGGATAAAATCTATCTGCCTGTCCATCTATTCCCATCTCCTCAGGCTTCTGTCTTGGTCAATGATACACTGTACAATCCTTTTTATGTACAAAACCAAACAGGAGTACCTCCTATTCCCTTTGATCTTCATTTTTGCCTTGGAGCCATTCCTTCAAAAGTTCAGACAGAATCATGACATTATGGAGCAGTAGACACCATCATCACAAAGTTGTGGCTTATGCAGATTAACTTTTGTTCTGTATTACCAGACCCATTACCTCTCTTCCATCACTGCTGCTGGACCTTAGAATCTATGGAATCTTATCCAATTTTAAAATCAAACTTGCAGACGCCAGAGGCACTCAACATCACTTTACCAATACCTATACTAAATTCAGGGGAATACAAAACTTCCTCTGATTGGGTGAGTCAGAGGTTGTGACATCATGAACCTTTCTGCATCAGTCAATCATAGGAAGCTTTGTATTAATTGAGAGAATACATCACTTTCTAGGAGTGCCTGAGCACCGTTTAGACAGATTCTATTGTGTTCTGGGTATGAGATGGGAAGGTCTCGGCCTGCTCCCAGAATACAGTGCTGTGTGTAGCCTCAGCTACATACAGTTTATACAGCACATCCAGTGGCCTCACATTTTAGTGAGTGTAGGCATCTATTCTGTATTTGGCATAGCACCTCAATAACATAGTACTGTACAAAAAGTCTAATATTTAGCAAGAAACAAAAATACAATTCTACCTTCCAAACATGGAGTGTTTTTTTTTTACAAGCTACACCAACCCTTTCCCCAATTCTGTAATTGGCCAGCACATCTCCAATGATCCTAAGCAAAGCCGTAGATCACAATACAGACAACCTACTGTATAGCATATGGCATCCTTAGTAAAGTCCTTCAGTTTACGGCAAGGAGTGTCGACCTTGATAACCAACTTGCACAGCTAAGAAAGGCTGAGGATGCAGTGTTTCCCAACAAATACTGGGACAAATTATGGGATTATAAAAAGAAGCTCCCATCCAGAGCTCATTGTGAAAGATTTAGCTAAGTGCTTTGGAATTGCTCCTCTCAACATATAAAAGGAGATTTATTTTGCACCCTGACAATAGTGGATTTTTCCTTGAAGAAAGTTATGGGTTTTTGAGTTAGTCTGCATTGATCCCTTGACTTCAACACTGTACCTCCCCATCTGAGAATGGGCACTGTACAGTCTTCTCCTTGGAAAGACAGGACAGTCTAATCCTCAACACTGGAGCCTCATAATATACTCAGACTGAACGCCTGGACAGATGTCTCCACAGAAACTCTAATATGAGACAGTGCTCTGACCTTTTAATAATTCCTCACTGTTTGGAGAATGCCAGTTTAGCGCTTTTGTTTGATCATCCGTTTACTGATTGACCACACGCTGTGTTGATTAAAAAAAAGCACTGTTGGTACAATCCAAGTAAGTGTCTCATAACTCATCCCTAAACCCAAATCATTAGTTCTGCAAAAAAAAAAAAACACGAACAAAACAAAAGTTAATGTTTACCTTAAAAAGGGAATGGTTGACCTAGAAAGTTAAATTAAAAATGCTAAAAATCTGCTAAGTCACTATGGGCAACCCTGAGTGGCTTCTATCCAGCTCTAAATAGGCCCCAACTTTTAGGTGAAGAGGTGTACAAACTTCCAAACTGGTTAGGAGAGTTAGGCAAGCCGTAGATGATGCGATTTTCTTTCCTACAACCACAGGTTGCAGAAAAGAAATCGCTCAATTCCCCTGTCAACACAGCCAGTGTTTATGGGGGAAATCCCTCCTGCAGAACTATTGTGTTCTCCCGCTGTTGGGGCACGGGGAGCCGTCCCTGCTAGGACAACACAAGTACCCAAGTCGATCGATGGGTCAACTTATAATCAGCCTGCCCATAGATGGATTGAATCTTGGTTAGAATCTCAGCCAGTTCAGCAGCGACCATCTATGGCTGGCTTTATATTCTGCATCTCTTTATCAGAGCGGAGTTTCATGCATGTCAAGGTGTCCTAGACAAGTAAGGCCAGATCCGCAATTATAGAATACCAACATGTTCATTCATGTGACACTTCCTGCTCAGTAAGGAGGATTCCAGGCTGCACAAAAATTGTGGACATAATTACAGGAACATGCAGGCTCTTTATGACATCTGCCCTTTAAGGGAAATCAAAGTGTGTATATTGAGTCATTACAAATGGAGTCTTCTCTGGAGTGCCTAACTTTTAGACTCACATTCTTACATTCAGTTCCAGATTTCCACTATTCTAATAAACCAGGGGTAGGCAACCTTAAAGAGGTGGAGATCGACCTGAACAACATGGGAAAAGATCACCGGGAACAGTGTTGCCCAGTGTCACCTCCACACCCGATATAAATCTCTAACTGCCGTACTACCATGCCGCAATCACGTGCATTGCACAGCAATCATTGGTTTAAATCAGGTGGTAAAAACACTCCGATTGCTTTTCAGAGGAGCAGCAGCGCCTGCTGCACTAGTGAATGAGCGCTGACGCATTCGGCAGCAGCACCCTTAGGGCTCGCACACACGAAAAGTTGGGGGGTGTTTAAACCCTGCGGTTGAGTCGCAGTTTTACCATCCCCAATCCCTAACCCCTTCAGCAGCTGAGGCAGCAGCCAAAAGGTGTACATATGCTGCAGCAGGAATTAAACCCCTCGCTTTTGGTGGGTGCTACTGCCTGCCAATCGTGACCCATTCAAGTAAATAGGGCCACTCTACAAGTGCTTCTACAGGGTCTAGGGGGTTAAAGTAACACAATGCTGCCTGCTTTAAAGGTTGCAGGGCACTTCCAGAGGGGCCTCATTCACTTGAATGGGTCATGATTGGCAAGTGCTACACTCACCAACCTTGACAGGGAGTATAACTCCTGCTGCAGTTGCGACCTGTGTACACCCCTGGCCACTGAAGCTAAAGGGGGTGAGGTTGGAGCAGGGGTGGTAAAAACAAGTCAAACTATGGGGTTTCAATCCCCCCCCACCCCCCAAGCTGAAAATGTAAATGAACCCTTACTGTCTTGAGCCCTCTAGAAGGCTGCTTTTACATTGATGTTCTGAGATTTACCTGCACCAAGGGGTGCAACGCAATGTATCTGCGACTTTCCTGTGTTAGCTGCACTTAGCCGTAGACTTCTATTATATCCTGCAGGTGTGGTACACTTTATGAAAGCACACGAAGACTCCTGCATTTTGGAGTGTTAGGGCGCTTTCAGAAAGTGTACCACACCTGAAATCACAGAGGAAGTGGGAGCGGGTACCTGTCAAATTCGGGTACCTGCTCCCCAAAGGTGCCAATCCTTAATGAGGAGCGGAGGACAAAGCATTAAAGCGGAACTTCCCCTTTTGGGTGGAACTCCGCGTTAAATATGTATCTTTCAGCTACCTACAGTGAAGGAAATGCGTTTTTGATCCCCTGCTGATTTTGAATGTTTGCCCACTCACAAAGAAATGATCAGTCTAAAAATCTAATGGTAGGTGTATTGTAACACAGAGACAGAATAGCAACAAAAAAATCAAAAGAAATGCATGTCTAACAAATTATGCACTGATTTGCATGTTATGAGGGAAATAAGTATTTGATCCCCTTCACAAAACATGACTTAGTACTTGGTGGCAAATCCCTTGTTGGCAATCACAGAGGTCAGACGTTTCCTGTAGTTGGCCACCAGGTTTGCACACATCTCAGGAGGGATTTTGGCCCACTCCTCTTGGCAGATCCTCTCCAAGTCATTAAGGTTTGGTGGCTGACATTTGGCAAGTTGAACTTTCAGCTCCCTCCACAGATTTTCAATTGGATTAAGGTCTGAAGACTGGCTAGGCCACTCCAGGACCTTAATGTGCTTCTTCTTGAGCCACTCCTTTGTTACCTTGGCCATGTGTTTCGGGTCATTGTCATGTTGGAAAACCCATCCACGACCTATTTTTAATGCCCTGGCTGAGGGAAGAAGGTTCTCACCCAAGATTTGACAGTACATTGCCCCGTCCATCGTCCCTTTGATGCGGTGCAGTTGTCCTGTCCCCTTAGCAGAAAAACACCCCCAAAGCAGAATGTTGACACCACCATGTTTGAAAGTTGGGATGGTGTTCTTGGGGTCATAGGCAGCATTCCTCCTCCTCCAAACACGGCGAATTGAGTTGATGTCAAAGAGCTCGATTTGGGTCTCATCTGACCACAACACTTTCAACCAGTCCTCCTATACATCAGTCAGATGCTCAGTGGCAAACTTCAGACGGGCCTGGACATGTGCTTTCTTGAGCAGAGGGACCTTGCGGGCACTACAGGATTTCAATCCTTGTTGGCGTAGTGTGTTACCAATTGTTTTCTTGGTGACTGTGGTCCCAGCTGCCTGGAGATCATTGACAAGATCCTCACGTGTAGTTCTGGAATGATTCATCACTGTTCTCATGATCATTGACACTCCACGAGGTGAGATCTTGCATGGTGCACCAGACCTAGGTAGACTGACAGTGGTTTTGCTTTTCTTCCATTTGCGAATGATTGCACCAACTGTTGCCACCTTCTCACCAAGCTGCTTGGCGATAGTTTGGTAGCGCAGTCCAGCCTTGTGTAGGTCTACAATCTTGTCCCTGACATCCTTGGTCAGATCTTTATTCTTTACCATGATGGAGAGTTTGGAATCTGTTTGATAGCTCCTGTGGACAGGTGTCTTTTATACAGGTAACAAAATGAGATTAGCAGCACTCCCGTTAAGAGACTGCTTCTAATCTCAGCTTGTTATCTGTATGAAAGACACCTGGTAGTCAGAAATCCTGCTGAATGATAGGGGATCAAATACTTATTTCCCTCATGAACATGCAAATCAGTGCATCATTTGTTAAACATGCATTTCATTTGAATTTTTTGTTGCTATTCTGTCTCGCCGTGTTACAATACACCTACCATTCAATTTTTAGACTGATCGTTTCTTTGTGAACGGGAAAACATACAAAATCAGCAGGGGATCAAATATTTATTACACACACACACCTCATATTTTGTATATCTTTGTTCAAGGGTTAAATGCTCAGCCGCATTACTTACCATACATCTCACTCTGGCTGTCAGTAGCGCTGTCTTCTTTCTAGCACTGCCTCGGCATCATCATATACAATTCAGGTCCATTAATTCTGCATTGTACAGTAGATGGAAGAGGAGAATGAATCTGCAGCCAGCAGCACCTTTCAGAAAAGCAGTGCTGGACCAGTCATTCAGATGGAGGACACCTCCATGGTTAAAAGAAGTATTAATCCATATTACTGTACCTCCTAGACTTACCAAGCATTTAACCCTTGCAGTATTGGAGCTGCCATTGCAAGGGTATTTTTTTATTTGAGTTTAGCTATAAAGTTGGGTGAGATTAGTCCAGGTATGCCTTAAAGTGAACTTAACAGTTCTGCACGACAGTCCCTGCCTCTAAGGAAACGTACAAGCTGCCCCTTAATAGATCATTTCTTGGTTACAGCAGCAAATTTTGTCAAGAGCGTCGGAGAGGAAGTGAGATACAAGGGACATGTCCACTGGGAACAGCCAAGCTTTTATTTTAAGACATACAACATTTCCTGCAAACAATAGGATTCAAAGCAATGCCTGCACGTCTCTCTTCACATAGCTGATGTATCAGTGGAAGTTTGACAACCTGTCAAGCGGCAAACAGATGTAACGCCATCATTATCACGATCATCACCAATAAGCACCTTGGCTATCGGAGCCGGAGTGTGGCTGCTTATAAAGGAATACCCCCTCCTCTTCATTACATCTCATTTCTCACTCTATAAACGTTTAGAAGATAAAAAAATGTTTCAATACCAAACACAAACTGGGAATACTTCCACTTACATGGAGAAAGATTTCCCCGTAGAGTAGAAATGAAATTAATAGCAAGCAACAGATACAATGTCATTCCTCGAAATGTAATGCTATGCTTCATAATGATCCGGCTGTGCTTTCAATCTGCTTTATAACAGGTCTTTAGAGGGTGTGATTGCAGTAATAAACTTCACTACTACAGCATTTATTAAAAGCCCCAAGTGACCAGTATACAACACAGCCCTCTATGCACTGACCTATATACAATGCAGCCCATCATGTCAAACAAATATCCTTTCAGAAGTTTTATATAGGAATATGTGATCTCAAAAGGAGAAGTGTGATCCTTTTTTTTTTTTTTTATTTAGGCAAGAACACTTTTTAGACAGGAATACTTGAACATGCTCTCTGCACTCCTCTCCTGCACATGCTGCCCACAGTCATAGCCCTGCACTCCTCTCTTGAACACTGCCTGCACTCCTCTCCTGCACACGCTGCCCGCAGTCATAGCCCTGCACTCCTCTCCTGCACACGCTGCCCGCAGTCATAGCCCTGCACTCCTCTCCTGCACACGCTGCCCGCAGTCATAGCCCTGCACTCCTCTCCTGCACACGCTGCCCGCAGTCATAGCCCTGCACTCCTCTCCTGCACACGCTGCCCGCAGTCATAGCCCTGCACTCCTCTCCTGCACACACTGCCCTCAGTCATAGCCCTTCAACTTCTCTCCTGCACACACTACCTACAGTCATAGCCCTGCACTCCTCTCCTGCACTCACTGCCCGCAATCATACCCCTGCACTCCTCTCCTGCGCACACTGCCCTCAGTCATAGTCCTGCACTCCTCTCCTGCGCACACTGCCCTCAGTCATAGCCCTGCAACTTCTCTCCTGCACACACTACCTACAGTCATAGCCCTGCACTCCTCTCCTGCGCACACTGCCCGCAGTCATAGCCCTGCACTCCTCTGCGTACACTGCCCGCAGTCATAGTCCTGCGCTCCTCTCCTGCAAACACTGCCCGCAGTCATAGCCCTGCGCTCTTCTCCTGCGCACACTGCCCGCAGTCATAGCCCTGCGCTCCTCTCCTGCGCACACTGCCCACAGTCATAGCCCTGCGCTCCTCTCCTGCACACACTGCTTGCAGTCACAGCCCTGCAACTTCTCTCCTGCACACACTGCCAGCAGTTATACCCCCTGCACTCCTCTCCTGCACACACGGCTTGCAGTCATAGCCCTGCACACACTGCCTGCAGTTATACTCCACACCATCCTCTTCTGCACACACTGCCTGCAGTCATACCTACTGCACTTCTCTCCTACACACACTGGACACAGCTTTCCCTCCTGCACTCCTTTCCTGCACACATTACCGACAATCATACAACCTGCACCTCTCTCCTACACACACTAGTTGCAGCCATACTCCCTGCACTCCTTTCCTGCACACACTGCCCACAATCATAACCCCCACACTTCTCTCCTACACACACTCCTTTCCTTCACATCTTATATATTAGCAATATTCCAAACCGTGGTCATTCTGAAAAAGGCACACATTTGCTGGTTGTAAATTAAAAAACCCAGCATATTTGATAAACTACGATAAACTATAATCGAGAAAAAGGAAGTATTAGACCAATCATACAAGCACAGCAAAGGAGGCTTGCAGCATTGCCAAATGTGTATTCAGGAAAGGCAATGAGATGGACACAAGGCAAAGCTGAAAATACACTTCCTGCATATATAATAAAAGATAAACACATTTGAGTTCAACTACTGCTCAGTCTAACATTTATCAGAACGGGTATTTCTAAAATAGGGTTGGATATTCTAGCACCTTAAAGGGTAACTCTAAACTGATGTTTCAGTTTAACATGGCTGCTGACAAGGTGACCCACATGCTGGTTTTTTAAATATCAGGGAAACTTCACTCAGTAAACCTCCCTAGCAGAATTGAGTGCCCTATAGATTTTCTATATTGCATAATAATTGAGAGAATCCAACCATACTATTTTATGGGAGGAACTGAAATCTTACCCTGGAATCTTATCACACAGTCATCCCATTAGCCCCAATATGCAAATATCACTTTGGAATAGAGTTAGTCCTTAAAGGGAAATGACGGTTGCATTTTATGCTGTGTGCAAACTATTATGCTATATAAAACTTAAACACTTTTTTTCAGGTTTCTTAAACAGATATGCAGGCAGCATTAGATAGTAATAAGTTTTCTTCTTTGGATGCACCCAGTCAGCTGACTAACCCAGAGGCTTTTAGTGGGTCTCTGTAGATCTGGAAACAAGATCTGGACACCTAACCACCATGCAGTTGTTCGTCTGCCGATACTACAAATACGAATTGAAACTGACTCACCTAATTGCATGAAGGCAGAAACAGGAACAAAAAAGATGGCTTCTTGTATCCCATATACAAGTTAGAGACTCAACCCGGCAGCATCTTATACTACATGAAACCTGCTGGTGATCAAGTAGATGTCTTGTTTATCCTCAACTTCATAATAATTGATGTACAAATACTTTTATCAGTAGGTATTACAAAACAAATGTATAATAACCCATAACAGCTAGTTCCCACATGAGTGATGACGGATTGCCATATACTCCATTCTACTGCCTTGGATAAGCCCATAACTCAACTAAAGCCAGCCATACATGGCTCAAATTTGGCTAGTGCAGCAGGGCTTCTGTACAGCCAGCCTGTCGGATTTTCCCCGCTCAATTAGAATCGAAGGCTATAGCCTGCAGCGCTGATCAATGTATTCTGACAGTGAGGAAGTCTCCCTGCTGTCTGAATACAATAGGTCAGCGGGGAGGATTCCCCCATCCACACAAGTGAGTATTTTCTTTCAACCTGCTGGTTTGAACAAAAAAAAAATTACTAAAGCTGGTCATAGATGGATTGAAACTTGGTCGCTTCATGTATAGGCAGACAGGATGTACTGCAGATGATCCATCGACTGACTTCAGTACAACCATGCAGGGCTGCTGT
Organism: Staurois parvus; assembly: GCF_062004578.1. Lineage (NCBI taxonomy): Eukaryota > Metazoa > Chordata > Amphibia > Anura > Ranidae > Staurois > Staurois parvus. The sequence continues at coordinate 6,083,920 of NW_028317914.1, read as the reverse complement.
TAGAAACTACGGAGCGCCATACATGTGACATTTTTACCGTGCCCTCCATCCTGAAGAATCATTATGTGCTTGCAGCTGCTGGTGGGAAGGAGAGAAGGGAAGTCGGCAGCACTGCAGGGAAGGGGGGGGGGGGGGGCACACAGGTAAGGTGATGGGTGTAGTGAGGGAGCAATTACTGGAACCGATCCCCTGTATGGCTTTCTCTGCAGCGGCTGAAAGCAAGCAGAAAAATCGAGTTTTCAGCTGCTGCAGGGAGAGCCATACAGGGGATCGGTTCCTGTAATTGCCCCTCCTACCATGCTGATCACCCTTCCTGCCCACATCCAATTCACCCAGCTGTCTGGGCCCCGTACAAGAGGACTGGTGGTACCCCCTTATCCACGGCTCTGCAACCAAGTGATTACTACTGACAGCTATCGCCGCCAGAAGTAAGCATTGTGTTCTGCTGGCAGGGAAGGCTCCCCACTGGCAGAACACAATACCGCTGCAGGAGGGATTCCCCCTGACTGTGTTGACGGGGGAACCAATCGATTTTCTTTCCTTCCATTTGTGATTACAAGAGAGAAAGTCAAATCATCTACGACTTGCCTTATCTATGGGCTGCTTCGCCCGTGTTCTGTACATTGTATTCTGAGTGCACGACTTTCCAACACATGAAACATGGTCATGTTTCCCAGTTTGCCCCCCCCCCCCCCTTTACCTAAATCAAAGAGTTCTTCTCCCCACACCATTCTGAATTCTTTTGCATGTGGAAGTACATACACAAAAGTGGGGGCTTTTATGGGTACCAATACCAATGCTATAATCATAAAATCCATGTAGTTGTTCAAACTCCATTAAAAACATCTCCATAAACCATGACAGGCTGGGAAGTGTCATATCACTTACCTAACAATATCCCCTCCAAGACTGCCCCATCACATGATCGAATACTTGAGTTCTCAAAATTATATAAATCCAGTTTTCTTTGGGATAAAAAAGGATAGAGACAGAGTCTCTATGCATTACATGGATATATACAGCCACTTCCAAAAGATTGAGAGTATATGGAGAACTGGAACCCAATGAATTACTTATGCCAGCTACTTAAGATTTAGATGCCTGTTGAATGTATGTGAAACCAACCAGGGCCCACAATCAGGGGCTCAAGGATACATTAGACCCACAAACTTTCTAACATATTCTCTCAGTGGTAACTTTACACCAAGGATATATTCTTATATGAATATCTTCAGTCTGTAAGTGAGGTCCCAGGTAGTTTCTTCACAAAGTTGACTTATTGATCTTGATGGGATAACCGCAACAAGGCTATAAGGAGTTGAGATGTACATCTGAGGCCACTGGGCATCTACTGTATATTGCAGTTCATAAACAAATCTTAATGTAGGGCCCTCACAAATAGCTGTGTGGGTACAAAGCCTTAAACAATCACAGCAGGAAATAATCCATCAGCCAGATGTCTTAAGTGTTTGGATGGTGTCCACCAGTGTCAGGGAGGCTCACTCCCTAACTGATCACTTTCCACACGTCTTAATGGAGTAGGACCAAAGCTCTTTAGGCTCTACTTCTGCGGGTCACAGGAGTGCTTTAGTTCTGCACTCCTGTGACCCATATTTAGCCAACAGTGGGCTAAAGCTTGTGTCTTGTTTCCACGCGGTATTGTGATTTTGTGTTGTCTTTGTTGAATGTCATTGTATCTTAATAACTTCCCTTTGGGATTAATAAAGTAGTAAGAAAGTATTCTGAATCTAAAGTCTGCAGTCAGGTGACATCACTCAGCCAGTCCAGACTTTAACGTTGGGATCCACCCAGATGCCGGACCAGCAGCTGGCTCAACCTCTCAGCGAGCCTTTTAAAGCCTGAAAACAGCCGCTACCGCCTTTTCTACAACTCAGCGCTCCAGTGAGCGTGATGGGCAGAGCAGAGAGCCTGTAAGTGATAGTCACTGGCTCTCTGAAGACTGAGTGATAACCAGTCTTTGATTGCTCAGATCTCGATCTTAAAGGAGGCAGGGGACAGATGCTGCATGATTTTTATTTATTTATTTGGCATGGCTGTGTGTGTGGTTCACAGATCTATTTCTAGGAATCTGTGATGGGAAGACTGCAAGACTCACAGATCTCAATGGTGCAAAATTATGGCAAGGTTACAGCATTTGTCCATTGTTGACTTCCTCCAGTCCCATAGCACTGGGTTCATCATAACCTCATAGGGGCCTGGAGGTAGAGGAAGAGTCTGCAGGAGCCTGTGTGTTGTAATGCTTTGCAGGAGCCAACCCAAAAAAAAAAAAAAATAAATAAATGAACATTTTTTTCGTTCATCAATGTGGGTGCATTTATTATTATTTTCTAAAAGGTTGACTATGTATTTAAAAGTGGTTCTAAAAGCTCAAGGTTTTTTACCTTCATGCATTCTATGCATGAATGTAAAAAAAAAAAAAAAAAAAAAAAAAACCCTTTGTGCAGCATCCCCCCAGCCCCCTCTCCTACCTAAACCCCCCCCTTGATCCAGCAATGTACACTAGAGTCTCGGCTATCCTGGGACTCCCTCTCCCCATAGGCTGAGACAGAACCGGGAGACACTGGCTCCACTGCTGTCAATCAGAGCCAGTGAGCCAATGAAAAGAGAGGAGATGGGACCAAGCTGCGGCTCCTTGTGAGAATGGACACATGGGGCAGTGGATGCCCCTATACCAAGCTGCTTGCTGTGGTGGCACCCTACTGGAGGGAGGGGAAAGGAGAGCCTGCAGGGGACCCAAGAAGAGAAGGATCCAGGCTGCTCTGTGCAAAACCACTACACACAGCAGGTAAATATAGACATGTTTGTTATTTTTTCTTAATAAAAATAAGCTTTTAGAAGCACTTTAAATAATTCCATAACAAGTCTCCTCAAGAGTGGAATATGTGTTACGTATGATAATTAAAATGTAAAGCAAAATATATACACTGTAGTTGGCTGTGCCGGTCAGGATTCAGCTTATTATAATGTACATTTTTTTTTTTTTAACTGTTCTGCTGCTAATGTTTTTCATATGAACATGTTTTTGTCTTTTCAATAATTCATCTGTTTATTGTGCAAATAAAAAACAAACAAAAAACCCCCCACAAAAACCTAATTTTTTATATGTGTAACTATGTTTGTCTTCCATTGTACTGAATATATAAATCTAATGTTATGATATAAGAGACAAACCACAGAAAACCAGACATTTTTGTTTCTTTACTAAAACATGTCATTTTCATAATTTACATCACCAAAATAGAAAGGACTCCTCCACAACACATGTGATTGAACACATCTGTGCTAGAATGTGTTTCTATGAGTTTCAGTTATGTTGCAGTGAATTTTTGACGGTCTGTTTTCAACCGACTTAAAAAAAAGCTGCAGGTCTGCACAATTAAAAAACGCAGGACATTTTCCACACACTGCAATGCACTGCCCTGGTTAGAGCACCCCAGTGACAAATAGACGTCTAAATGTGACAAACATGAGATCTACAACTCACTGTTCTGCTCATTGTCACAAACTTACCTATGTTCACTTGGGGTCAACAGGTACTCGTCGCTGGAACTTTACAAGGATGTATACAAAGAAACTGCCACTTCCACACTATAAAAGAAAGAAAATAAAGCTTAGATAAGAACTTTTGCACAGGACAGGAAAAAAACAAAAAACAAAACACCACATTACTTAAAGCAAACTGAAGAACAGAGGTAAGGCTCCATGCACACTAGCGTTTTTTTTTTAAGCTCCTAGATGCTATTATCAGCATATTTTTTCTGCTCCTAGAAGCTGAATAGTGTAGTCCATGACGTTTTTTAAAACACGAAATCATAAATTATAACTTAATAAATGATCATAAAAAAAAAAAATTTAATTCAATATAATCAAACCAAAAACACTGAAATTTGAAATATAGCGCCAAGTTCGCACATCACTGAGCAAAGTCGCAAAATCGTTTTCAGTGTCTGATGACGAATTTCCCCAAGAATCATTATCACTCAATTCTGCAAGTGGTTCTGATTTACTATCGCTGTTCTCTAGCTGGTCTAAAACCGATTTTGACCTAAAGGGACACTTTTTGGATGCCATGGATGTTTCTCAGTTTCCAGGCAGAAAGAACAGTAAAAATGCAGGCAGGGCACAGGACAAAGCAGTAGGGACAAAATGTATGTGAAATGCTTTGATACAGGAATGTTTTACTATGTGATTTTAGTTTTAAGTGATTTTAGTAAATGTCACTTTTTGTCATTTTCAAATTTCCCGCTGTTCCGTCCCCCGTACGTCCCGACGCTCGCAGGGGACGGAACCCAGATGACAGATGCCGGCATCCGCCAGATTACATTGCCGGGGACACTGCAGGAGGGACATCGCGGGAGCGCAGGACAAGGTAAGTGAAGAAGAGATCCCGGAGCAGCGCTGCAGAGTATTCCCGAGTGTAGCTCGGGGTTACCGCTTGTGGTACTGAAACTTTACCCCGAGCTACACTCGGGAATACCGCCAGGGAGGCTACGCTATTAGCATTTTTTATCTTCAGCACCTAGGAGCAGAAAACAAATGGTTTTGTAGAGTTTTTTGGGAGTGTTTTTCCAGCAGAAAAAAAAAATGCTAAATGCTTCAAAATGCTACTTTCTAGCTTTTTTTTCCCTCTACATGTACTGTAAAAATGCTAATAAAATGCTAATTGCTCATAAACGCTTCTGAAAGCCACTAAAGCATGCTATTACCAGCGTTTGTTTATCCAGCATTTTGAGCTTGAAGAAAAAAAAAAAAAAAAAAAGCTACTGTGCACAGAGCCTGAATGTTGATAAAATAAACACTTTAAAAACTAGATAATCAACATACAATGGTTCTTGTTACTGGTATAAGAGTATTGGGAGGTAGTGTGGGGTTCCAGCATCTCCCCCCCCCCCTCCTCTTCTAATACTTCCCCCCCCCCTTTTTTTTTTACTTCTATTTCTCTCCCCTCTATGTATGTTTACTGTTTATCTAGTACTTGAAGAAAGTTCATCTGTCAGTCTAGAACCACAAACTCCGTGAGGAGTAGCAGGATCAATGCAAAGTTGTCCCATACTCCTGGAGACCTCTATTTTATACATAGAGGATTCCTTGATATATTCTATATCTGTACACCAAATTCGATTAGTATTTTAGTTGCTGAGGCTGCACTTTTTTTTTACCCATGATATTCGCATATTCCCCTCTTCATGGGAGGCCTGCCAATACTATTTTGTATAGGCAATATATGTCTCACACACTGTTACTCTGTATTGGATATAACCCACTTCTTCCCATTCAAAAATAAAAATAGATTAAATCTAAAAGATAAATTCCTTCAACCTAAAGAGCAACTCAACAGAACCTAAGTACTGCAAACGATATTTAATGCGTTACTCATTTAGGGCCGGTTCCCACTATAAAAATGCAGTCCAGATAAGTGCCGGATGTGTTTCTGCATGAGTGTTTTTGATGCATTTTTGATGCTTTCCAGTGAGTTTTTAATGCGTTAGTGCACTTTTTATGCATCCCAATTCATTTTTTCCCCTCTCCTTTTCTTCAATTTAAATAGGGACATGTGTGTTCCAGTGTGTTTTTGATGCATTTTGGTGCGTTCCAGTGCATTTTACCACATTCCAGTACAGTCCAGTTCTGTGCAGAAAAAATGCAGCATGCTACACATTTTTTTTTTCTGCAACCGGAACGCACTGGAACTGCAAGCACTGATGTGAACTATGACATTGACAACCATAAAAGCGACTTTCTGTGCGATTTGAATGCATAAAAAAGCAACTGAAACGCATGTAGTGTGAACTGGCTCTTAATATTCAAAGCACACTCCATCCATCCATGTCTCCATGCTTTGGTTTGTTGAGAAATTGCATTGAATAGTGAATGAGGGGTCCTGGGTTTAGTAACACCACGTTAAAACAAGTAAATATAATATATCTTCCTATCCATTTACGAAGGCTAGCAGTAGAAGGAATAAAAATCCTTTAACTCTGCTTTAATGTGGAAGTTTAGTCAAAACCTAACGCTAACCGTGACTACATAGTTGGCACTTCTGCCTGGCAGTACTAGGGTCGTTGGCTCAAATCCCAACCACAGCACCACCTGCCTGGAGTTTGCATATTCTCCCTGAGCCTGCATGAGTTTCCTCCCACACTCCAAATGCATGCTGGTAGGTTAATTGGATCCTGTCTAAATTGTCCCTAGTATGTATATGTATGAATTAATGTTAGTTGAGGACCTTAGATTGTATGCCACTTGAGGGTTAGGGACTGAAGTGAATTTACAATTGTGACGGGAGTCACTCTGAGTGGGGAGCCCATGGAACCCAGCTCACTTTGGAGAGCTGGGGAGACCTCTGTATCAGCTCCCCATATCCCTCTTATGTGTAAATCACCCTGTGCCTGTTAGGGGTACAGGGTGATCTGTCCTAAAATTTTGTGGGCTTTGTCTCAGACTGTGTAGACATGTTTAGGAGATAGGTGGGGGGTTGTGGATTGTTTAATGTTATGTGTATTAGCTTAGTGGTGGGGTGTCTCCAACAGCCCTCCCTCCTGATGGACTGCCTGCTGGTGTGAAGTTTAAATACCTGTGTGTCTCTTGTTACTAAATGTAGATTGCCCGCCCTGTGTCATTATGCAGGGAGGGGGGATTGTCCCTAAGTGTATATATCTTGTATCTGTGTTCAAATAAACTAGTCTACCTCCTGGTTTACTTCAAGACTGGTGTCGTCTAGTCTTGAATGGTTGGCTGTGGTGTCTGTTGTTGGTGTTCGGACGGGGAAGCGGTATTCTAACGGAAGTACTCAAGAGCAGTCTGGGGACGGTTCCGTTACAGCAATATACAGTTGTGTTCAAAATATTAGCAGTGTGTTGAAAAAAGTGAATAAAGCTCAAAATCCTTCTAATAGCTTTTATTTCCATACACACAAATGCATTGGGAACACTACACATTCTATTCCAAATCAAAACATGAAGAAAAATATATCAAATTTGTGTTGTTCCTCTAAATAAATTGAATAAAAAAATTGAATATTAGACTGTTCAAAAAATTAGCAGTGTTTGTATTCTTCTTTACAAACTCAAACATTCACTATATAAACTGACAAATGTTTGAAGATTTTGCTTTCCTTTGAATCACTTAATTAATATTTAGTTGTATAAGCACTGTTTCTGAGAACTGCTGTACATCTGTGTTGCATGGAGTCAACCAACTTCTGGCACCTGTGAACAGGTATTCCAGCCCAGGATGATTGGACTACATTCCACAGTTCTTCTCTATTTCTTGGTTTTGCCTCAGAAACTGCATTTTTGATGTCACCCCACAAGTTTTCTATTGGATTAAGATCTGGGGATTGGGCTGACCACTCCATAACGTCAATCTTGTTGGTCTGGAACCAAGATGTTACACGTTTACTGGTGTGTTTGGGGTCGTTGTCTTGTTGGAACACCCATTTCAAGGGCATTTCCTCTTCAGCATAAGGCAGCATGACCTCTTCAAGTATTCTGATGTATTCAAACTGATCCATGATCCCTGGTATGCGATAAATAGGCCCAACACCGTAGTATGAGAAACATCCCCATATCATGATGCTTGCACAACCATGCTTCACTGTCTTCACAGTGTACTGTGGCTTGAATTCAGTGTTTGGGGGTCGTCTGACAAACGGTCTCCGCCCACTAGACCCAAAAAGAACAATCTTACTTTCATCAGTCCACAAAATGTTGCGCCATTTCTCTTTAGGCCAGTCAATGTGCTCTTTGGCAAATTGTAACCTCTTCAGCACGTCTTTTTATCAACAGTGGGACTTTGCGGGGGCTTCTTGCAGATAGCTTGGCTTCACATAGGCGTCTTCTAATTGTAACAGTACTCAAAGGGAACTTTACACCTTCTTTGATCTTCCTGGAGCTGATTGTTGGCTGAGTCCTTGCCATTTTGGCTATTCTTCTATCCATTCGAATGGTAGTTTTTTGCTTTCTTCCATGTCTTTCAGGTTTTGGTTGCCATTTTAAAGCATTTGCAATCATTTTAGCTGAGCAGCCTATCATTTTCTGCACTTCTTTATATGTTTTCCCCTCTCCAATCAACTTTTTAATCAAGGTACGCTCTTCTTCTGAACAATGTCTGGGATGACCCATGCACTGTAACCAGCATGTACAACATTTGCTGCCTTCCTTCCTTAAATAAGGGCAATAAATGCCACCTGTTCTTCAAAGAATGAATGACCTCACTAATAGAACTCCACACTGCTATTATTTTGAACATGCCCCTTTCAATTAGTGATTCAATTACACAGAATCAGCAGCATGCATGTCATGACTGTTGGGTCTGTTGGATTTCTATTACTCTACTACACCTGCTAGTAAATTATTTGCCATGTAGAAATATCATTTCTACCAAAAACAGTGATTGATCAGGTTAGTGATGTCTGACTGCTATTATTTTGAACACAACTGTATATGTAAAGTGCTTGTAAATTGACGGCGCTATATAAGTACCTGAAATAAATAAAAATAAACCTACTCTCAGCCACATTCTAAGCCTAATCAGCCTAACTCTGTAAAGAAAAGACTGCTATACCCATTCTGAAACTGCTCCAGTCCCAGGTTGAGCGGTCAGTGGCGGCTTCTGTGTAGGGCAGAGCAGCTGACAACGAATGCCCTATAGTAAGTCTATGGGTGACATCTCCCAGGCATTTCGCAGCTGTTGATGGTTTTTCTCTACACAGAAGCTGCGACTGGAGACCAGACTGGAGTGGTATCAGAATAGGTAAGCATAGCAATCTTTTCTTTAAAATGTTAATAAATTCGGTATAGAATGTGGTTGAGAGTAGATTTAGATTAGATTTTGATTAAACTTCCACTTTAAGCTAGCCACATGCTAATAGAATTATGTTAGGAAATTGAATGAATGTTCTGAAAATGAAAAATTTCTATTTGTTAGTGGTGTTAAATCAATGTTCATTTTCATCCACAATGACAAGAAAATTCAAAAAGAAGCGAGATGGAAAATTTTCCTGAATGAACAGCAGCTGTAGATTTCATTTGGAAAAGTCTGACCACTCCAAAATCTAATGCTGAAAGCAAACATTTTTTAAGTAACGTCAAAAGGACATTTGTCATGTCATTGAATGTACAGTGAAGAATATTCTTGCTTTTTCGAAAGTCTACTAGCCAGCTTCTAGTCTGCCACTAAGAGCAAAACATATAAATCAAAATAAATGAAATATTAATAGTATACAAACAATTTAAAAACAAGTAAACAGAATAAAGTGTATGGAAAACCAAAATGTTTCTTGTTTTATCTTTAGATAAAGTAGGAAATAGATAGAAGCCCACTGGGGAGATTTCACTTTACCTCCAGCCCCAAAGACATAATAGTAAGTGAGAGGAAATTTCTATAAAGTGGGAGGAAATGCACTTGTTGGCCATAGTCTCTGGAACCTCCTATTCTATTGGCAAGTCTAAAATTCTGGATAGTCAATCACTTTTTTTTTCTCAAGGAGTATGGTCTTAAGGGCAAATCAAGATGGTTAATCTTCCCAGAGGGCACAGCAAACAAACTCTAAAATAAAACAAACCAAAAAAAAATAAAGATGTGCTGAGAAGGTGGAGAACCTTCCCTGTACAAATCTCCTGCAGTTTAATCCTAAAAGGGCACTGCTGACAGCAGTCTAATGACGGGCAACAGAGAGATATAGTAGAAAAATGAAATAACCATCAAATATCTCATGTTCATACATTTCTCTGAAGGGTAATAATTTCACTTTTATTTTTTAGTGGCTACTGACCCTTTCCTGAGACTTCTGCTTTACCTGCAGCTTTATCGGACCTATAAAAGCCCTCAACCATGATAAGATAAAGTTTTCCATGCTCTCATGTATTAAAGCGGTTCTAAAGGCTTAAGGTTTTCTACCATGAAGGTAAAAAAAACCTTCAGTGAACAGCAGCCCCCCCAGCCCCCTCTAAAACTCATTTGAGCTCAATCTCAGTCCAGCGATGTGCACAGGAGACTCGGCTTTCCAGGTCTCTCCCTCCCCACTGGCTCCCGCTGCTGTCAATCACAGCATGTGAGGAGGGAGTATTGGAGCAGGGCAGAGTTCCGCTCTGCTGTGTCTTATGGACACAGAGAGCAGGGCTCGGGGATGAGCATGTACCAGTGTCCCCCTAGCATGCGGCTTATTATAGTAGCACTGCACAAGCTCAAAAACGCTGGGGGGGGGGGGGGGGGAAACAACTATGAAAAACTGCTGATAATAGCATTTTTGTGCCAGCTTGTAGTAGCATTTTTAATATATATATATATATATATATATATAAATAAATAAAAGCGGGAAAAACAAATACTGTTAGGTGCATTTTAGCAGTGTTCAACCTTTTCTTTCTGCTGGAAAAATGCTCCCAAAAACTCTACAAATATTTTTTTCCCTGCTCTTAAACGCCGAAGCTTGAAAAACACTACTAGACTAAAATAGTGTAAATGGACACATAGGAGAACGCTATTTTGCTTCTAGGAGCAGAAAAAAAATGCTGATAACAGCTTCTAGGAGCCTACAAAAATGGCTAGTGTTCATGGAGCATTAAAGTGGTTCTAAAGGCTGAAGGTTTTTTAACTTCTAATGAAAATAAAAAACTTTCAGTGTTTAGATTCCCGCCCTAGGCCCCCCCCCCCCCCAATACTTACCCGAGCCCGGTCTCTTACCAGTGATGTGCACAAAAGCAGCATCACTGTTCTCTCTCTTCACTGGCTCAGAAGCAGCAGCTGAAGCTATTGGATCCTGCTGCTGTCAATCACAGGGGACAAGGCCAAGCTGCACTGTGAGTGTCAATGGACACACACAGCATAGCTTCTAGCAAGCAGCTTGCTGGGGGCATTCAGCAGGGATGGGGGTGAGCTAGGAGTGTCAGCAGGGGAGCATAGAAAAGGAGGATTGGGGCTGCTGTGTGCAAAACAATTACACAGAGCAGGTAAGTATAGCATGTTTGAGATTAAGGAAAAAAAAGAAAACACCTTTACAAATCGCTTTAATTGCCGCATCAGCGCTGCTTCCCATACGCTGGTTTATAGGTTGGGTGGATGGAAAACAGCGCCGATGCGAGTTAACTTACCTGTACGAGTGAATGGAAAATTATTGTTATGGCGCCTAATGTATCAAAAATAATTACAAATGAATTGTGTAAGATATGCAGCTGCCCCTAATAGGTGGATGACCACACTTGTGCAAACCAATATTTATAAATAGACTGGCGCTACATAAATAATGTGCATGAACATATAATAGGCTTGTTTCACAACATGCCCCTAAACCAAACCGTTATATTTTATATATCGCACCTATAGTGGGTGCTACATTTTCCCCTAACTTTACAAAGAACACAAAAAAAACACAAATCAAAAAAAGTCCAAGAGTGAGTTTAGGTTGTGAAAGAAGTGACAGTCCTTTCTATTCCTCTATGCTGTGACCCAAATAAGTGAGTGATTTTGTATCTTCACCATGTGCCAGCAAAGTATATATAAATTGCTCACTCATCAGACCTTTTGACCCAAATTAAGGTGGTCAGAGGTGCTTCATATAGGGAACCATCCTCTTAGGCTTTCCTAGAGTGTGCTCCCCTCTAGCAGCTCTCCATTGATCAGGTCAAAAGCTAAGGCAATGGGATTTTCATCAAACTCTCCATCTATGGTATTCAATGCGGGCTAATTCTTAAGGAGATGTGGTGCCAGGCCGCTCAGATAAACCAAACAGGAAGCCTTCCTGAAGACGCCACTGGGCGAAACGTATGTTGAAGCATCATTACGTCACTTCTGGGTCTGGGACGTTCAGTCATAGCGCAAGAGAGGCTTGGAGCCTATGTCTGCCATCTTTGACATTCAAAAGCTGCAGATAATGGTGCCAGTATAATAGGCACCACTCCATGTGAGTGAAAAATTTGTTTTTGCTTAAAATGTATATTTAACAAATGCTAAACTTAGAAAGATTTTATATCTGCATGGTTTAGCTGAGCGGCCTGACGCCACATCTCCTTAAGGATTAGCCCATATTGAATAACTAGATAAATCGAAGAGTTTGCTGAAAATCCCAGCTATGTGTGATTAACCCAAAATCGGTTCTGATATTGCAGTTTTATTAACCTGACAGCTTATTATTCTAAAAAGAAAACCTTCATTTGGATTGCAAATATTAAAGATGCTAACTACAAGCAAGAATGAGTTGGATTCCATACATTTAAAGAGCACCTGTCATTTTAGATCCATTATGGCAGTGCCTGTTAGAGGGCATCCACTCACCTGCTGCCGCCACGTCCCTCACCTTGTTGTGTCACTGCCACATCACCAGGCGTACCATTAAAGTGAATGGGACTATCGGCGAGTCAACAGTGAGTCAGAGGCGGAGCCGCTGCAGGACAGAGATGACAGTTACTCTTTAAAAATTATGATTTAAATCCAGCCTTTTCACTAGTGATATAAATCATGATTTAAATCAAACCCACCCTGTTAAAACCACATCCAGAATCGCATGTGTGTGAACCAGGGCAGCTCTATTCACACCTGGGAGTTTTGGGATCATGACAGAATAGCTGTGATTGCAAAAACACAGGTTCAAATGCCATTATTTTCAATGGCACCTAAAACATGATGCTGTGTTTGCCGTGATTGTCGAGCAGCAAATTGCCTTGTGTGAAGCTTGTCGCCCAAAAGTTGCCTTGTCCCAAGCACTGACAACCCATGATTTGCTTAAAAAAAAAAAAAAACTGGCCAGCCTGCCCCAGTGTCCCTCTGATCACTGCCCCAGTGTAGTAATAAAGAATGCAGCCAGCACCTGTCACCTATGCTCACAACAAGACCGCCAGACACCACACCAACATCCTGATCACCGCCAAATGCCATACCAGACCCCGATTACCACCATACCAGCTCACTGATCACCACCATACACCATACCAGCATCCTGATCACCACCATACACCATACCAGCATCCTGATCACTACCATACCTCATACCAGCTCCCTGATCACCACCATACCAGCATCCTGATCACAGCCATACACCATGCCAGCTCACTGATCACCACCATACACCATACCAGCATCCTGATCACTACCATACCTCATACCAGCTCCCTGATCACCACCATACCAGCATCCTGATCACAGCCATACACCATGCCAGCTCACTGATCACCACCATACCAGCATCCTGATTACCACCATACCAGCATCCTGATCACCACCATACCAGCATCCTGATCACCACCATACCAGCATCCTGATCACCACCATACCAGCATCCTGATCACTACCATACCACATACCAGCTCCCTGATCACCACCATACCAGCATCCTGATCACCGCCATACCAGCATCCTGATCACCGCCATACCAGCATCCTGATCACCGCCATACCCCATACCAGCATCCTGATCACCACCATACCAGCTCCCTGATCACCACCATACCAGCTCACTGATCACCACCATACCAGCTCACTGATCACCACCATACCAGCATCCTGATCACTACCATACCTCATACCAGCTCCCTGATCACCACCATACCAGCTCACTGATCACAGCCATACACCATACCAGCACCCTGATCACCACCATACCAGCTCCCTGATCACCACCATACCAGCATCCTGATCACAGCCATACATCATACCAGCTCCCTGATTACCACCATACCAGCATCCTGATCACAGTCATACACCATACCAGCTCCCTGATCGCCACCATACCAGCTCCCTGATCACCACCATACCAGCTCCCTGATCGCCACCATACCAGCATCCTGATCGCCACCATACCAGCATCCTGATCGCCACCATACCAGCATCCTGATCGCCACCATACCAGCATCCTGATCGCCACCATACCAGCATCCTGATCGCCACCATACACCATACCAGCATCCTGATCACCACCATACCCCATACCAGCATCCTGATCACTACCATACCTCATACCAGCATCCTGATCACCACCATACCTCATACCAGCATCCTGATCACCACCATACCAGCATCCTGATCACCACCATACCCCATACCAGCATCCTGATCACTACCATACCTCATACCAGCATCCTGATCACCACCATACCTCATACCAGCATCCTGATCACCACCATACCAGCATCCTGATCACCACCATACACCATACCAGCATCCTGATCACCACCATACACCATACCAGCATCCTGATCACCACCATACCCCATACCAGCATTATGATCACCCCCATACCAGCATCCTGATCACTACCATACCTCATACCAGCTCCCTGATCACCACCATATCCCATACCAGTATTCTGATCACCACCATATCCCATACCAGTATTCTGATCACCGCCATACCCCATACCAGTGTCCTGATCACCGCCATACCCCATACCAGTGTCCTGATCACCGCCATACCGTTAGTTGATTGCTAAATTTTATAACAAAAACTAAGCAAAAATGTGATAGGATTTTTTGTTATCGCATGCCTTCAGTCAAAGGACATGTAGCCAGTCCCTGCTACAGTCCTGAATGTAGACCAGGATGATGATATAAAAGATTTAAACACTTTATATGATGTTTCAAAGCACTGCATTTTGGGCCTGTGTAATGGAGATGGGGAAATGTGGTATGCTTTCAGGGCATTTTGTGTGCATTTGCATCGGCATGAGATGTTACTTCAATCTACAAGTGCATTGATCGACCTCTGACCGTCTAAACTACTTGGAACTGCTTTTACATCCTTGTTGACTTGGGTAGAAAATCAAATCTTATGTGGACACAGCCCCTAACAATTTTACTATGCATTGTGGTTTATAATCAAGATATTTCCCACAGTGAAATGCATTGATAACTCAGACTGCTCTGTGCTGGTTACAGACATTTCTAGAGAATCGGGGTGGGGTGGGGGGGGGGGGGGGGAGAGTGTGACCTCAGGGTTTGCAGACCACAGAGAAGAGAAATGAGAGGAAAAATCTTTCTGTGATATTAAAAAAACAAAGGCAGATTACCAGGAAATAAAGATGGCTATCCTTAGACAGCAGAGGATATGAAGGTTAAAGTGTTACTAAACCCCAGACTCTGCATTCACTATATCTGGTCTCCCACAGAACATGGAAATACAATTATTTTAGCAAATATAAACTGCTAAATACCTTTTCTCATTAGCAATACAGGGGTTAAAATAAGTATTGAACATGTCACCATATTTCTCAGTAAATATATTTCTAAAGGTGCTATTGATGTGTAATTTTCCCCACATCGGTAACAACCCATGCAAAGAAACCTAAACAAATAGGTTCAGAAATTAAATTATGTGTAATAGGAATGACACAAAGAAACAGTATTGAACACACTAACTGAAATGTATTTACAGGGGTGTGGAAATTTCTGAAAAAAACTACTTGTCCAGGGGACTAAAAATCAGTGCCTTAATCTACTTGTCCAGATAAAATGTTTTTTTTTTTCCTTTTAACCAAAACCGTATTTAAAATCGGAGGTGAAATTATGAATGTTTTAAAGACAAAAAGGTGCTTTATGGCGACTTAAATATTTTTAACATTGGGCTGTTTATCTCCTCCTCCCCTCCCTGCCTGTCTCCAGCACAGCACCCGGGGACTAGCAGGGAGGGGAGAGACCTTACAGTGTAACGAGCACTGATTGGGGGCTTGTCAGGAAAGGGGCATGTCGGGCTTTACCTATATCCCTTTCGCTGCCACAGCCAGTTTTGCGTTTTTTTGCACAAGATTTAAAAAAAATTATTTTAGGCCTGAAGGTTACAGAAAACCCCCCAAACGTGATATATTTTCTGAAATCAGAGACCCTAGAGAATAAAATAGTGGTAGTTCCAATTTTTTATGTCGCATGATATTACTGCAACATTTCAATGAAAAATACTAATTTTAGGGCACAAAAAAAAGAAAGCAATAAATTACCCTAATTTTTTGTAAAATATAAAAGATGAGGTTGCAGCAAGTAACTAGATATCCAGCTTGTCAAACCTTAAATTAGCGTGCGCTCGTGAAATGGTGACTTCAGTACCTTATATTTTCTATAGGTGACGCTTTTAAAGCCCCTTCTAGGTCATCAGTATAGTGTTACAGAGGAGGTCTGGTGCTAGAATTATTGCTTTCATTCTGGCGGACGCGGCGATATGCAACATGTGTATCGCAATCAACTTTTTCATGTGTAGGCGCCCCAGCATGTGCTTTTATGTTTGTACATGCGTATATGTGGGGGGGCTCAATTTTTTTGGGGGGGTAGTGATGTTATGTGCTGGGGTGTAACTTTAATTTTCTACAATAAAAAAGAAAAAAAAAGAAAAAGAAATCCCCTATGTGAACCACAGGTTCTCTTTGAGACATCCAAGGTCTTAAGACCCTGGCTGTCTCCCCTCTGCTCCCCTGAATGTAATGTAGGGTACATCGCACCGCATTACGTTCTTTCCCAGCCTCAATTGCCAGGAATCTGAATGGGGATCTGGAAGTGACGTCAAACATCACTTCTAGGTCAGGACAAGAAGGGGAGAGGAGTGGACATGTCCGCTCTCCTCCCTCCCCTCTAGTCGCCAGCAGTGAGCCGGTCCCAGGCCCGCAGATGGGCAAGCGAAGCCCGGGAGACAGTGGATGCCGGGAGCGGAGAGGCTGGCCCTGTGTGGAAGCATTCGGGAGGCAGCACTGCCACCCAAATGCTTCCACCTGACAGGTGAGCCCTGCTGCTTGCCTGCAGCAGAGCTAAAAAAGGTAGAAAAAACTACCTGCCCAACGCCAGGAAAAACATGTCCCGGGCGTCGAGCAATATAAATTCAACATCCCTGATTTAATACTTTGTACAAAATCCTTTGTTGGTAATGACAGCTTCAAAATGTCTCCTGTATGGAGAAACTAGTCACGTGTGATTTTGGCCCATTCATACACACAAACAAATCTTCAAATCTTGAAGGTTCCGTGGGTCCAGGGGCGGACTGACCATTTGGAAACTTGGGCACAGCCAGAGGGTCCGGGGTCAATAGGGGGCCCCATGAGATGCCCCTGGTACCTTTTTCATAGGCTTTTTTGAGTTTGGGCAAGGACAAAGGGGCCCCATGATCCCCTATTGCCTGGGGGCCCCATGAGTTGTTAGTCCACCCCTGCGTGGGTCTCTTCTATGAACTTTGCTCCTTAGTTCTTTCCATAGATTTTCTATTGGATTCAAGGCAGGTGATTGGTTGGGCCATTCTAGTAGCTTCATATTTTTCCTTTCTTTAAAACCAGTCGAGCGTTTCCTTGGCTTTGTGTTTGGGATTATGGTCTTGCTGAAATGCTCACCCTCGTTTCATCTTCATCATCCTGGTAGATGGCAGCAGGTTTTCATCAAGAATGTCTTGGTACATTTTTCCATTCATCCTTCCTTCAAGAATATGAAGTTTGCCAGTACTGTCTGCTGGAAACCAGCCCCACACCATGATGTTCCCACCTCCAAACTTCACTGTTGGTATGGTGTTTTTGGGATGATGTGCAGTGCCATTTGACCTCCAAACACGGTGTGTATTGTGGCATCTCAAGTGTTCAATCTTGGACTCATCTGACAGACTATATTCTCCCAGTATTTCACAGATGTCTAAATGTTGTGCAGCAAACTTTAAATGAGTTTCAACATTATTTTTCTTCAGCAATTGAGACTTGCATGGTGAGTGCGCATACAGGCCATGGCGGTTGATTACTTATGGTTTTCTTTGAAACAATTGTACCTGCTAAATTTTAGGTCTTTCTGAAGTTCTCCACAAGTGGTCCTTGGCTCATGAACAACTCTTCTGATAATTCTTTTCACTTCTCTGTCAGAAATCTTTTGAGGACACCTGGTCTTGGAATGAACATCATTTCACCATAAACAGCCATTTCCGGATTATAGCCCTAGCAGTGCTCACAGGAACATTCAGAAGTGCAGAAATCCTTCTGTAACCAATGCCATCAGTATGTTTTGCAACTATAAGGTTGCTGCGAAGGTCTCAAGAGAGCTCTTTGATTTTACCAATCATGAGATATTTGTGTGACACCTTGGTAAAGAGATCCCTTTTTATAGGTCATCAGTTTAGACTGAACCAGCTGACATTAATTTACACTGACAAGAGGCAGGATTGCTTCCTAATTACCGATACATTCCAGCTGGTGTCTGGGCTTTCCATGCCTTGTTGCACCTCCCTTTCTTCATGTGTTCAATACTTTTTCCCTGTTTCATTCCATTTTATTACACATAATTTAATTTCTGAATATATTTGTTTTGGTTTCTTTGTATGAATAGATTGCATGGGTTGTTACCGAAATGTGGTGAAAATCTAATGTCAATAGCACCTTTAGAAATCTATTTACTGAGAAAAATGGTTAAGTGTTCAATACTTATTTTAACCCCTGTATATAGCAGTCTTGTGACTTCTATCTAGTGTCCAGTTGAGCACTGGTTAAAGCTTGTAAAAAGAGTTTTCATTCTCCTCTGACTGTCCTATGAGGCTGTATGACCCCTGACCCTCTGGACAGTGCTGATTGGCCCTGTGCTGATCATATGCAACCCCCACACTCAAAAAAAACCTCTCTAGCAATACACACCAAACAGATCATGTGCCACTGCTGATCTGTACTATGCCAGATGGATTGGAGGATAGTAAAAAAAGGGGAGGATCAGAGAAGACAGGATCAAACAGCCTTTTTACACAATGCAGATAATTAACCCCATAGGTTCCACAGTAAGTTTAACAAGCATGCTTTAATGCATATACAAATTTACTTTACGGCTGTGAGTTTAGTAACACATACAAAAAAAAAGGACAAAAATTCCATTTGGATTACTATATTGCACAGATAACCAACTACCACAGGGTTGAAGTTACTTTTTAATGTAGTCATTTTAAAAAATCATTTTGAACTAACAAGTTCACAAATACACTGTTGTCTTATTTCACAGATCTCGGTTCAATGGCGTCACTGGTGACATCCACAATGAAAGAGAAAACCACAAAGAGCATAGTGATGATTTCACAATATCTGCTGCCTGACCATAGTTTACTTGTCATTATCATCACCGATTACAGAAAGACGTGTTCTGTAACCAAAAAGTTTAGAGAAGCCAACTTTTCTCTTTTACAAGTTCTTAAGGTCAGTTTCACATTGATGTGTTTTAATCCACATGCATGAAGGTGCATGTTGTAGGGCACCTTTGTGTGTGTTGACACCTCATAAAAGTTTTTGCATTTCAATGGAAATTGCATCTACCAAAAAAAAAAAAAAAAATAGAATAATAGAGGGGAGTAAACCAGACCTAAAGGACACAAGAATGTATACAATGAGAAACTGATTTGGGCACATCTGAGATTTTCCAGGACTGCCTGGGCACAAAAAAAACCAAAAAAAAAAACCAAAAAAAAAAAAACCAAAACTTTAAAATGCTTGATTAATACCATATTAATGAAAGCAAATGTTAAAAGTCCCTTCCTGCTGGTATATGGTCCACCAATGCAAAATCACCAACGAACTGGAAGCAGTGGACTGGTCTAGTCAAAGCCCTAATTTGAATCCCATGGAAATGCTGCGGTGGGATTTGAAATAAGAAACCCATGAATATTTTCTTTTTCTTATGGGTGGCTAGCCACCTACTAGAATTCTAAAAATACACATTGATCAGGCTGTGCACATGCTGTGCGCGCCACATTTACTCAGGCGGCAGAGTTGCAGCACGGTCCCACATTATGAACTTGCCATTCAGCATTTAAAACAAAAAAAAAAACAAAAAAAAAAAAAGGGTAAAACAAGGGGAAAAAAAACAAAAAAAAAAAACGACAACTGCAATCAGCTATACCATCTTGGTAGGGTGGTGAGCTTATCACTTGCTATCCTAAAAAAGTGCCTAACATGAGGAATTTTTTACAGAGTGGTCAAAAATTTAACTGAATCGATGTTGGAGATAGGTGGGCAGTTCTGTAAAACATCTACAAGAAGGCGTTTCTGCTAAGAGGGGACAATACCATTTTCTGAAGCCAATGATGTACTTACTTTCTCCACCATCCACATTTACATTTATTGATTTATTTAACCACTAGCCTACAGGGCACTTCTACCCCCTTCCTGCCCAGGCCAATTTTCAGCTTTCAGCGCTGTCGCACTTTGAATGACAATTGTCCGGTCATGCAACACTGTATCCATATGAAATTTTTATATTTTTTTTCATACAAATAGAGCTTTCTTTTGGTGGTATTTAATCACAGCTGGGTGTTTAATTTGTTGAGCTGTAAACAAAAAAAAAAAAGAGCAAAAAATTTGAAAAAAAAAAAAAAAGTTTCTTTGTTTCTATTATGAAATTTTGCAAACAGGTAATTTTTCTCCTTCACTGAGGTACGTTGATGAGGTTGCACTGATAGGCACGGATGAGGTGGAACGGCTAGGCAGCACTGCTGATGCTGCACAGATGGGTGGCACTGATGGGTACAGGTGGGCGGCAATGATGGGCGGCACTGCTGGGCACTGATCATCAGTGCAGATCCCTTTGTTGACAATTGCCATTTCTCTGCAATACTTTCCTCACACTGTGACAGTGTGAAGAAAGTGGAGCAGATAACCGACAACTGTATTTACCCAATGACCTGATAATGTGGTAAAAGGCTGCCGTGATTGGCCATTTACCGTATCATGTGATCAGCTGTGTCCGTAGGACACAGCGATCACCGGTGGCGCCAGGTGTGTGCCGCTGGGGGCGCGTTCTGGAATGACGTCCATGGACATTGTCCCAGAACTAGACAACCGCACTGTAGCAGTCCTTCGACTATAGCGCGGTTGTGAACTGGTTAATAAACGATTGAAAAGGCAAATATTCCTTGTGATTTTATTCAAGTATATCACCTTTATCTGTAGACCCTGTCTGAATTGTAATCGAATATTTATCTGTTCAATATGTGGAAAAATATATATTTTCTTACTTTTGCCACAGGACTGTGGAATCCAAAACTCCCAGAGGCATGCCAGAGATGGTGCAAATGTCTTTCCTGCAACTATGGGTTGACAGAGTGTTGACAGGGGAATCCCTCCCGCCAAGCCATTGTGTTCTACCATCCCCACCGGAAGAAGACAGTGATTATTGCTAGCGGCTATAACAGCGGCTGGCAGTAATCACATGTAAAATCCAGCAGACTGGCTGTACCCAAGTTGATCGATCAATTTGGGAACATTCAGCCTCCCCATAAATTGTTCAAATCTCATCTGGTTCCTGCTAATCCAGCCAAGATTCACACTGTCTATGGAAGTATTTAGTTTAGTTTTAGACAGAGTAAGGAAGAGATAAAGCCTTTTTTTTGTATTTGTGGTCTGTGCCATATTAAGGAGATTTCTCTTTACATTTTCCATCCCAGGGACACAACAGGAAGTTAGTGGACATCATTGCCAAGTGCCCTCATAGGACTTTTCCTCTAACCTCTTAAAAATGCCATTTCATTATGGAGCGGGTCACAATGCCATGAATGGCAAGACAGATTACATGCTTGATGGAGGAGCAACAGAGACACCTTTGTACAGCAGCATTGTCAGTCTGGGAAGATGGAAATGTTAGTTAAGTCCATCTAAATCTGCTAGTACATCTAACAAATGAAAGCCAACATCAAGCTACGTTTTTAAGCAATTACAGCTAATTTTTTTTTTTCTTTTGGGATAATGGTTTATATATATATATATATATATATATATATATATATATATATATATATATATATACACATACACACACACACATACATACATTATATATATATATATATATATATATATATATATATATATATATATATATATATACTGATTATTGTAAGCACCCCTGTCAGTGGTAAATTGTTTGCCTCAAACTCCTAAAGCTTTTGCTTTAACGCTTTGGTCTGTTAAAATGGAACTATCCTTTACAGCCAAGGCAGCTGCCAACTTCACCTCTGTCTGATCTGCAGATGCTGCACAAGTGATCAGCTGACACCAACTATTTGATGGCCTGACAGTGCGGTTGTAAACTGACATAAGTTCAGTAGTAACACATTCAATGCATGCCTTGCATGATAACTAACTGCTCTGGGAAAAAGTTAGATTGGTGGGTTAAGTTCTGCATTAAAGTGGTTGTAAACTTCAGGAATAAAATATGAACAAAAAATATCCCACTAAAGTGTGTGCTTGTCTCAATTAGGAGGACCAAGTGTCATTTCTGTCTGCTGCTTCGTTCCTCTGATATCAGCATGAATCACTTCTGACAAGTTTTTCTGACACCAGGAAAACAATGGTGACAGGGGAGGGAGCTCCAGACAGTCTAAGCTCTCTGTTCCTGTGAGCAGTGTGAAGGGGGAAGAGGCGGGAAGGGGGGGTTGGTTCTCTTCCTTCCTTCCAATCAGCTTTCACAGCTCTCCCCACTGCACTCTGCAGAGTGTAACTTCAGATCACTGCCCCCTTTGTCTGCCAGCTTGACAAGCTTTATAAAATGTACGTAGAGAAGAGAATAATGTAGATTAACAGGTACAACTTATCTAGGAGGATTTGTCTCATCTTTGTATCACCTGAGGCTGGTCACTTTGCTGGGTATATGTAAGGGTTTACAACCAATTTAACCGCTTCCGATCTGCCCTATAACAGTAATACTGCTACAGGGCAGCACGGATGCGCAAAATCATACACACACACGTGATTTTGCATGTCTGGGTAGGGGGTGTGCATGCACGCACTATCCACGCCTCTATTCGCAGCCTCGGCTGTCAATCACCGGGTCCCAGCTGGTGATTACTCGCCGGCACCCAGTGATCGAGGAGCATTACCGACAAAGGGAGAGAACTAAGTAAACAATACAGTTCTCTCCTCTGTCAGCTCCTACACACTGCTGGCACACATTCTGCTGTGGGGGGGTTTTCTGCTAAGGGGACAGGAAACTGTACCACATCAAAAAGGGACGATGCACTGTCAAATCTTGGGTGAGATCCTTGTTCCCTCAGCCAGGGCATTGAAAATGGGTCGTGGATGGGTGTCCCAGCATGACAATGACACAAAACACACGGCCAAGGCAACAAAGGAGTGGCTCAAGAAGAAGCACATTAAGGTCCTGGAGTGGCCTAGCCCAGTGGTCGGCAAGCCGCGGCTCGCGAGCCACATGCGGCTCTTTACAAACTTAAATGCGGCTCTTCTGTGTGCCGGGCGCCCGCTCCCCTCCCTCCTCTCGGGCGGCCGCCCCCTCCCCTCCTCTCGGGCGGCCGCCCCCTCCCCTCCTCTCGGGCGGCCGCCCCAAAAGTCAGGACTCTGCAGCTGTCAGGATGTAGGCGGGGCAGCCAGGATGTAGGCGGGGCAGCGTGACGAACTCCTCCCCTCTCACAGTCCGCCCTGAAGACCAGAACGGTGCGGGAACACGGCGAGAGGAACGCGCGGAGCAAAGGTAAGTGAATTGACACAGGGGGGACTTACTATATGGGGGACTTACTATATGGGGGATGAATTACTATGGGGGATGAATTACTATATGGGGGATGAATTACTATATGGGGGACTTACTATATGGGGGATGAATTACTATGGGGGATGAATTACTATAGGGGGGATGAATTACTATAGGGGGGATGAATTACTATATGGGGGATGAAGTACTATATGGGGGATGAATTACTATGGGGGATGAATTACTATGGGGGATGAATTACTATATGGGGGATGTATTTTCAGTTTTAAAAATGTGGCTCTCAAAATAAATTTCAATCGTGGTTTTGGCGAGATTTGGCTCAGTTGAAAAAAAAGGTTGCCCACCACTGGCCTAGCCAGTCTTCAGACTTTAATCCGATTGAAAATCTGTGGAGGGAGCTGAAAGTTGGAGTTGCCAAACATCAGCCACCAAACCTTAATGACTTGGAGAGGATCTGCCAAGAGGAGTGGGCCAAAATCCCTCCTGAGTTGTGTGCAAACCTGGTGGCCAACTACAGGAAACGTCTGACCTCTGTGATTGCCAACAAGGGATTTGCCAACAAGTACTAAGTCATGTTTTGTGAAGGGGATCAAATACTTATTTCCCTCATGAACATGCAAATCAGTGCATCATTTGTTAGACATGCATTTCTTTTGAATGTTTTGTTGCTATTCTGTCTCTCAGTGTTACAATACACCTACCATTCGATTTTCAGACTGATCATTTCTTTGTGAGTGGGCAAACATTTAAAATCAGCAGGGGATCAAATACTTATTTCCTTCACTGTATATGACGAAATCTGACTTTTAAAATTTTTTTTTACTGGACGTGTTTAATAGCAAAAAGTCAAAATTTTGTTATTTTTCTCAAAATTGTTGGTTTTTTTTATAGCGCAAAAAAACCAAAAAAAACCCGCAAAAGCGATAAAACACCACGAAAAGAAAGCTCTATTTGTGGGGAAAAAGGACGTAAAATTTCATTTGGGTGCAGCGTTCCATGACCGCGCAATTGTCAGTTAAAGTAATGCAGCGCTGTAATGCAAAAAAATGGCCTTGTCAGGAAGGGGGGTAAATCCTCTGGATGGCAAGTGGTTAAAGAGTATGTAAACCCAGCATTTCAATAATCCTGATGTGGCTTCTGTATCATGTACCTGTATGAAAATGTATCCTGTGCTCTTTGTATTGCTTCCTATGAGTGGGTTTCCTGACCATACTAAGCAAGAGAGCAGTGTGTTTAGTTCTCTAGCTATGCTGAGAACTCAGCCTGCTCTCCTCCAATGATCAGACTTCTGCTGACATGCCCCCTGCACAGCCATTCACTGGGAGGATCAGTGTCCTGCTGTTTACTCTCTCCCAGTTTTAATGCAGCTGAGAACAGAAGGTATGTGTTAAAATATTTATTCACGCTGACAGCTCGAGAGTAGAGGAGAGCCGGTAATCGGCTTTCCGCGGAGGGGACATGTACACTGATCATCAGGGCACTGATGATCAGTGTGCCCTGATGATCAGTGTGGCCCCAGAAGTGCCACGTGCCAGTGCCCATCAGTGCCACAGCAATGCCACATATCAGTGCATACCAGTGCACATCAATGCCACATATCAGTGCCCATCTGAGCTGCCTTTCAATGTCACCCATCAGTGCCAGTCAGTGCCACCTATCAATGTCAATCAGTGCCACCTATCAGTGCTGCCAATCAGTGCCAGTCAGTGCCGCCTATTAGTGCCATGTATCAGTGCTGCCTTTCATTGCCCATCAGTGATGCCTGTCAATGCCCATCAGTGCCACCTACCAGTGGCTCATCAGTGTCCATCAGTGCAGCCTATCAGTGCCCATCACTGCAGACTCATTAGCGCACATCAGTGAAGGAGAAAAATCACTTTACAAAATTTTCTAACAAAAACTAAGAAAAAACGTGTTTTTTTCAGAATTTTCAGTGGTTTTTGGTTTGTTTAAAAAAAAATAAAAATCCCAGAGGCAATTAAATACCACCAAAAGAAAGCTCTGTCTCAAAAAAATGATAAAAATGTCATATGGGTACAGTGTTGCATGACCGCGCAATTGTCATTCAAAGTGTAACAGCGCTGGAAATTGGCCTGGGCAGGAAGGGGTATAAGTGCCCGGTAGGTTAGCGGTTAAAGAAGTTGAAATATAATAGACTAAGGCTGGCCATACATTATACAATTATCTGCAGATTTTCTGCCCAATTTCCTTTAGATTTACCTTCAACTATGTAGTGCAAGGGCCTGCCTAATTGGATACAACTGAAAGTGTTGTTTAGGTTTGTCCTCCTATTATATGGTTTTTGGTAAATCTAAACCAAAAATCTGCAGATAATTGTATAATGTATGGCCAGTCTTACTATTGCTGGTAGACTACTAGGTGTGGCTGAGTATCATAGCAATTTCCTAGAATAGCTCCATCTAGTGGCAAAATTCTGTATTTTCAATTTAATATCAATGATTTACAAATCGAACAGCAAAAAATATAACATCTATTTACATTTGTTTTTTTTTTCCCCAATTCATACAGAATGAATGTACATATACTTTCAATGGGTGAATGGCTATGTGAAATCTTTATAAAATTAACCCTAAGTTTCTTTTGCAAAAAAAAGGACTCTTACCGCTCAGCAATCAGTTTACACTATAAGCTGTGCGGTGAATGTGCAGCTCTGTGTACAACCATAGCATCTGCCACATGGTGGGATGAATTACCTCCAGAGCGCATAAACAGGAGTTACCTCGTTCCGGCCAAACCAAATGGCCAAAGATCCTGAAACCGGGACAAGCTAGCAAGAAAAGGTCAGCGCCAGCAAAAGAGCTCACAGCGCAATAAAAGGTGAGAATCTCTTAGCCTTAAGGGTATGAAACTGAGAGGCAAGCAAAATGATGTATGCTATGATGGAAAACAACATTCCAAATACATTCCTGACCCTTCACAAATGCATATCAACATCAAAACACAACACTCATGTACAGCAGTCCTAAGCACATTTTACTCAACTGAATGGATTCTTAAGGTGATACTAAACACATACATACTGTTTAATTTAATTTAGGTGTCCCTAAAGTCTGGACACACAGGAAAAATGCATATTGAAAAACAAAAAACATATAGGTAGTGATATTTCCGATTTGTCCCAATTTTAGGGACACACTGTGCATTATCCCTTCTCTTTCTGTATATGGATTCTGGCACTGCAATTATTTTAATAAAACAGAAAAAAAATTATCTTTTTCCTAATTGATATACAGCTGTCACATGACTCAGATCTTTCCCAGCCTATCTGTAGGGAAACACAAGCAGGAGGAGCTTCTATCCCTCTACTGCTGGTCACATGATCAAAAAAACAGAAAACAAAACCTTTGGGATACAGAGTACACACACAGTTAGGTCCATATATATTTGGACACAGGCACAATTTTTATTTTTTTCAGATATTTACTAAAACATATTCAAGCTACAGTTATATAATGGATATGGGCTGAAAGTGCACACTCTCAGGTTTAATTTGAGGGTATGTACATCCAAATTGGAGGAAGGGTTTAGGAATTACAGCTCTTAAGAGAAGCCGTGCCCCCCCTTTTTCAAGGCACCAAAAGTAATTGGACAATTGAATCAAAAGCTGTTTAATGGCCAGGTGTGGGCTACTCCTTCGTTATTTCTTCATTAAACAGGTAAAAAGGTCTGGAGTTGAGTCTAAGTGAGGTATTTGCATTTGGAATCTATTGCTGTGAACGTACATCATGTGTTCAAAGGAGCTGTCCATGCAAGTGAAACAAACCATTGTAAGGCTTCAAAAACAAATCAAATCCATCAGAGAGATAGCAACAAAAACATTTGGATTGGCCAAATCAACAGTTTGGTACATTCTGAGGAAAGAAGAATGCACGGGTGAGCTCAGCAACATAAAAAGGCATGGACATCCACAGAAAACAGACAGCGGCGGATAATCGCAGGATCCTGTCTATGGTAAAGAAAAACCCATTCACAACATCCAGACAAGTGAAGGACACTCTCCAGGAGGTGGGCGTATCATTGTCAAAGTCTACAATCAAGAGAAGACTTCACGAGAGCAAATACGGAGGGTTCACCACAAGGTGCAAACCATTCATAAGCCTGAAGATTAATCTGTACCAGAATGATGGGAAGAAAAGCGTGTGGAGAAGGCTTGGAACAGCTCATGATCCAAAGTACACAATGTCATCTGTGAAACATGGTGGAGGCAGGGTGATGGCATGGGCATGCATGGCTTCCAGTGGCACTGGGTCATTGGTGTTTATTGATGATGTGACAGAAGACAGAAGCAGCCGGATTAATTCGGTAGTGTTTAGAGATATACTATCTGCCCAGATTCAGCCAAATGCAGAAAAGTTGAATACACACACACACACGTGTGACTCTATAGTCACATGGGCTGTTCAGATGCGATGGGGAGGAAATGCTCAGCATGAAAACTCAGTAAAAACTGAGTAGGTGCAGTAGCTGCCAACACTGCTTTCCAATTCCCTAACTGCATTGGGGACATGGACTGAAGGGGGAGTTAGAGAAGAACAGGATAACCCAGTTCTTTTGCACAATACAGAAAGCAAATCCCAGAGCATGTAATACAGCAATTGATAGTTTTTTATGATGTGGGTTTAGTGACACTTTAAGTAAGACCCACCAAGCCACCTACCGGAGTTCTAACAATCCACCTTGACAGGACTGTACACATGCCGAGACCGCCATCTTATTTACTCAAGCTGCAGAGTTTGGCATGCAGTTGTGGCTCGGTCCCACAACTTGGCATTCCACAATAGAAAAATAAAAAGGAAAAACAAGAAAAAAAATCCACGTGTCAGGAAGCGGTAATAGTGCATCTTGAAAGCCTGTCAGCTGCTGCTATACCACCTTGGTAGGGTGGTGAGTCTATTGCCTGTCTTAAAAAGAAGAGGTCGGCATCAGAAAAGGAGCTCACAGCTATAGGTGAGCATGTCTCAGCCTTAGGAGTATGAAACTGAGGGGCAAGCAAAATGCTGTATGCTATGAGGGAAACCAGCATTCCAAATACATACCTGACCCTTCATAAATGCATATCACACCAAAACACAACGCTCATGTATCCCAGTCCTAAGCACATTTGCTCAACTGAATAAACTTTAAGTTTAGCAACAGAGTAGCTTAACAGTCTAACCTAAAAGTGGTCCTAGCATTACCTATCGTAATTTTAAGTACATATGTTTTAGAAGTATTAAACTTCTTCTCTTATGGATTGCTACTGATTTTTGGGGGTTTTATTGCAGTTATGGGTGACTATAAGATGAACTCATTCATACAAAAAAACAAAAAGCAGCCAAAAACAAGATAAAAACAAAAAGTCCATTCATAAAAAAAAAATAAAACCAACTTTCTTCCATATTCATCTTCAATCCAGAGTTTTCCTCCTTTTTTTTGCCACAAGATGTCCTCACTTTGATGGCCAACACTACTCAACCAGCCTGTGACTGGACAGCGAAAGAAGAAGCTGCACAGTGATGAGCTCTTTTTTACCACTTTGCTTGTTAGCACATGAACTCATTGCCACCTTGCTACTACCTCTCACTGTACAGGGACTTCAAGAGGCCAATACCAAATCAAATTCTGGTCCTTACACTGCTTGTATAAAAAAAAAAAAATATATAAATGAAATTATGTATTAATCACTTGCCTATCTGTTTACATGGGATCAGCTGTGTCAGATCAAAGCTGATCACATGTAAAGAGCTGCTGTGATTGGCCCTTTACCCCGATTTGTGATCTGTCCGAAGAACACAGCAGTCACAGAGTACACCCCGATGCATGCCGCAGGAGGTGCATGGGGTTCTGGGAGGACATCTATTGATACCCCCCAAAACTGGATGATCGCACTGTAGCAGTCTCTCAGCTATAGCACAGTCGGCAAGTGGGTAATACAGAGCTACAGCCCCAATTCCAAAAGAGTTGTGACGTTTCTTGTAAAATCTACATGAAAAGCAGAATGCATTGATTTGCAAATCTCATAAACCTATATTTTTTTACAATAGAAAAACAGATCAAATGTTTAATCACTTGCCCTCCACATGATTTACCCCCCTTCCTGACCAGGCCATTTTTTGCATTGCACTGCGTTACGTTAAGTGATAATAGCGTGGTCATGCAATGCTACACCCAAGTGAAATTTACATCCTTTTTTTCCTCACGAATAAAGTTTTC
Source organism: Staurois parvus (assembly GCF_062004578.1). Taxonomy (NCBI): domain Eukaryota; kingdom Metazoa; phylum Chordata; class Amphibia; order Anura; family Ranidae; genus Staurois; species Staurois parvus. Next base: position 6,054,270 of record NW_028317914.1, on the reverse strand, counting down.
TTTTGGTGGTATTTGATTGCCTCTGCAGTTTTTATTTTTTGTGCTATAAAAATTTTTTTTAAAAAAAAAAAGGTCGCCAATTTTGAGAAAAAAAAAACAACAACATTTTGGACCTTTTGCTATTAAACAGGTCCAGTGAAAAAATTCTCAAAAATCTAATTTTGTCATAAATTTAGGTGAAAATGTATTCTGCTAAAAAAAATCCCAATACTTGTAAATTAAATTGGCTTACGTTACAGTTATAGAGTTTACAAATGGCGGTATATATACGGTTTTGTTTTTTACTATTATTGACGGCGATCAACAACTTATAGCAGGACTGCAGCGGGCATTCTGACGCTGGGGGGAACTGACTTCGTGCCACTGACATCCCCAGTGACACTAATATAGTGATTCGTGCTAATAAAAAGCACTGACACTGTACTAATAAAGCATAGCAGAGCCATCCAAAGCAGTGTGCAGGAGCTGACAGGGGAGAGAACTGTTTACATACAGTTCTCTCCCTCTGTCGGTAATGCTCGGTGATCACCGGGTGCCGGCGAGTAAATCACTGATTGACAGCAAAGCCTGCGAAAATCGGCACGGGTAGGGCACGCGCCCCTTCCCGAAAAATGCAAAAAAAAATCACACACACACACACATATATATATATATATATATATATATATATATATATATATATATATATACACACACATACACACGTGATTTTACGTACCCCTGCCGCAGTATATCTGCTATAGGGCGGCGGGAAAGCGGTTAAACTGAGAAAATGTACTATTTTAACCACTTTCCCTCCTCAGGATTTACCACCCTTCCTAACCAGGCCATTTTTTGCGTTACACGTGGTGTTACTTTAACTGACAATTGCGCGGTCATGCAACGCTGCACCCAAATGAGATTTGGGTCCTCTTTTTTTTTTCCCCCACAAATTGAGCTTTCTTTCGGTGGTATTTGATCACCTGTGTGGTTTTTATATTTTGGACTATATAAAAAAAAACAAAAACAAAAAAAAAAACAAAAAAAACACATTTTGGAGGAAAAAAACAACAACAATATTTTAGGCTTTGCTAATAAACATGTCCAGTAAAAAAAAAAAAAAAAAAAAAAAAATATTTAGGGCAAAATGTATTGTGCTACATCTTTGCTAAAAAAAATCCCAATACGTGTAAATTAATTGGTTCTAGCGTTTACAAATGGCGGAATATATACTGGGACTTTTATTGTTACTAGTAATGGGGCGATCAGCAAATTATAAGCGGGACTGAGGCGGGCATTCTGACACTGGGGGAAACTGACTTGATGTGACTGACATCCCCACTGACACCAATACAGGTATCAGTGCTAAAAAAGCACTGACACTGTACTAATGGCATTGGGCAGGAAGGGGTTAACATGAGGGGCGATCAAAGGGTTAACTGTGTGCGGTTTTACTGTGGGCTGTGTCCATGTGCTTCACTGTAAGCACACTGATTTGGATGGCTGTGCTGTGCACAGCCATCCAAAGCAGTGTGCATGAGCTGACAGGGAGGAGAACTGTTTTTTTTTTACAAACAGTTCTCCCTGTCGGAGATGCTCGTGAATCACCAGCTGGGACCCGGTGATTGAGAGTCGTGGCAGTGAATGGCGGCGCGGGTAGGTCGCACACACGCCCCCTACCCAGAAATGCAAAATTACTTATATATACACATGATTTTGCGTTGCCCTGTAGCAGTATAAGTGCTATATGGTGGTCGGGAAGCGGTTAAGAAAAAAAATAGGGTTGTTTTGAAATTGATAGCAGCAACACATCTCCAAAAAGTTTGGACAGGGCAACAAAAAGCTGGCAAAGTAAGTGGTACTAACAAGGAAGAGGTGGGAGAACAGTTTGCAACTAAATAAACTACCTGCCGACCGCAGATAGCCGAATGACGGCTGCACTGCGGCCGGCCAGTTCTGAGTGGACGTCATATGACGTCCTCCCAGAACGCGCTCTCCTGCGTGCCCCAGGGGGCGCGCACCCGGCGATCTCCGTGATCGCTGTGTCCTACGGACACAGCTGATCACGTGATGTGGTAAAAGGCCAATCACAGCGGCCTTTTACCACCTGATCAGCGGTGTCCAATGACACGCTGATCAGAGGGAAATGCAAGTGCCGGTTCTCGGCTGCACTTTCCTCACGCTGTCAGATCGTGAGGAAAGTACTGCCGAGAACCGGCAGTTGTCAGAGCGGGGATCGGCATCGATCATCAAGGCACTGATGATCGGTGCCCAGCAGTGCCACCCGCAAGTTCCGCCCACCTATGCCCAGCAGTGCGCCCACTAGCTCCGCCTACCTGTGCCCAGCACATCACCCACCTGTGCCCAGCAGTGCACCCACCTGTGCCCAGCAGTGCACCCACCTGTGCCACTCTGCAGTGTCACACACCTGTGCCACTCTGCAGTGTCACACACCTGTGCCCAGAAGTGCCACCCACCTGTGCCCACCCACCTGTGCCCACCTACCGGTGCTGCCAACCAGTGCCAGCCACCAGTGCAGCCCAGCATTGCTGCCAGTCAGTGCCACCAGTCAGTGCCCAGGGGTTGTGCCAGTCAGTGCCGCCAGTCAGTGCCCAGCAGTGATGCCAGTCAGTGCCGTCTATCAGTACCCATCATCAGTGCCGCCTATCAGTGCTGCATATTAGTGCCGCCTATCCGTGACACCTCATTAGTGCTGTCTATCAGTGCCCATCAGTGCCGCCTCATCAACGCACATCAGTGGAGAAAAAATACCTGTTTGAAAAATTTTATAATAGAAACAAAGAAACTTTTTTTTTTTTCAAATTTTTTGCACTTTTTTTTATTTATAGCGCAAAAAGTAAAGCGCCCAGTGGCGATTAAATACCACCAAAAGAAAGCTCTATTTGTGAGAAAAAAACGTTCAAAATTTCATATGGGTACAATGTTGCATAACCGCGCAATTGTCAAAGTGTGGCAGCGCTGAAAGGTGAAAATTGGCCTGGTAAATAAGGGGGTATAAGTGCCTGGTAGGCAAGTGGTTAATTGGCAACAGGTCAGTAACATGATTGGGTATAAAAAGAGCATCTTAGAGAGTCAAAGTATCTCTTTGTTTTTATGTAGATTTTAAACAACATTCCAACTTTTTTGGAATTGGGGTTCAACGTTCATTTGTGTCTTTTAAATTTGTCCAGTTTAAGAATAATAAAAAAAGAAAAAAATTCCCAATGGTTTTCCTTTAAATTTCCATTGTGCCATTTCTGCGTCTGTTCTGTAAGCAAACAATCCGGTCACTGTTCATGGCTTTGGCTGACAATACAGGTGTTAATTTCATATTTACACAAGTTCAGATTTAATTAAAACCAGTAAAGAGGTCACAGGATTTGCGGGAGGTAAATTGGACTGGAGCAGCTAACAGCACATTTCACAGAGGCACCAAGCCGACATGAGATTACAGCAGAGGCAGTGAGATTCCTTATCGTCGTCCACAGAGAAGTGTCACTGCAAACAGGATTTCCGCACTTCTGAACAGGTTTTGGAGATAAGCTTCATCCTTCAGAAGAGAATGCACCCGACCAATGTATCTCATCCAAGCCCATTATTCCAACTATATCATAATCCTGCTTTCTGGAAAATTTAATTACATTGCTTAAAAGCCCATTTTAGTCTTTAAAGAGGAACTCCGATATTAAAAGAACCTCCAGAAGAATATAAAATTCCTTTATGCAGATAAAATGGCCTATGCATACTTGTGAAATCATTCAATCTTCTGGAATTATTTAATCTCCCTTGGTCACATGTTTATTGTGCTGCCCACATATACACACTCACCGGCCACTTTATTAGGTACACCTGTTTAATTGCTTGGTAACACAAATTGCTAATCAGCACATCACATGGCAGCAACTCAATGCATTTAGGCATCTAGACATGGTAAAGACGACATCAGATCAGAATGGGGAAGAAAAGAGATTGAAGTGACTTTCAATGTGTTATGGTTGTTAGTGCCAGACGGGCTGGTTTGAGTATTTCAACAATTACTGATCTACTGGGATTTTAACACACAACCATCTCTAGGGTTTAGAGAGAGTAGTCCGAAAAAGAGAAAATATCCAGTGAGCGGCAGTTATGTGGACAAATGCCTTGTTGCTGTCAGAGGTCAGAAGAGAATGGGCAGACTGGTTGATGTGACATTCAGATGGCATGGTCAGAATTTGGCATAAATAACATGAAACATGGATCCATCCTGCCTTGTATCAATGGTTCAGGCTAGTGGTCGTGTAATGGTTTGGGGGTTATTTTCCTGGCACTAGCAAGGTGTACCTAATAAAGTAACTGGTGAGTGTACACACACACCCACACTGTCAGGCTTCAATTTCCACTCGCCTGCTCGCATTTGGTGAGTCGTAATAACGGGGGGGGGCAGAGTGTGTGCTGACACTGTAGACAGGGAGTGGTGTGCTGTATTATTCCCCAGTGAGGAAGGAACAGGTGGGGCCCATGACCTCCACTGATGCTCTGACCCTGCCCCATTCTTGGGCTGATATGCAGAGTGAGAGCTGTAATTGTAAGGGGGGTGAGCTCCACTTCGGTGTATGGGGACAGGATGGGCAGTGGAGTATTTAGGTTTTGTGCTGCCCTAGGCAACACAAAAATTGGCTGCCTCCCTGCAGAGAGAGCCTGACACCAACCAACACCCCAACCCCTCTCCAACCGCCCACACAGAGAGCCTTCAACTACCACCACACTCCATACACCAGCCATCCCACCCCCAGCGAGAGAGAGAAAGACACTCACCTTCACAGCTCCAGACATCCCCTGGAATGAGAGTCAGGCTCTCCATACACCGTCAAGCAGCCCGCAGCCTCTCTTGGATCCCACATGGTCCCCATGCTGCGTGTCTCTTCTTCCAGGGGGCAGTGCTGCCCCCCCTGAAAAATGCCACCCTAGGCAAATGCCTTGTGGTAAATACACCCCTGAGGATGGGTGCGACTTGGAATGCAGCAGCCGCACTGATCCCAGGGATTAAAAAAGTTTACCAATGTCATTTAATGAGATTTACGAGGGCGTGCTTAGGGGCAGAATTAGGGGAGGGGTAGGGTGGGGGTTGGTGGTGGGGCAACTGGTAGCGAGTAACTCTTAAGGCCTGGCTAAGAGCTCCGTACTTTAAATTTTGAGCCCCGCTGTATACACACACTTTACTTAAACATTTTCACTAAGGCAATATTTCGGCAGTAGATACATTTCAACTATAGGCAGTTTTCCCCAACAATGAGATTGATTTATTAAAACTGGAGAGCTCAGAATCTGGTGCAGCTGTGCATTGTAGCCAATCAGCATCTAACTTCAGCTTGTTCAATTAACCTTTGGCAATAAATCCTGAAAGCTGATTGGATTCTAGGCAGATCTCCACCAGATTTTGCATCAGCTGATCACATGATTGGCAAAGGAAGATTTTACCCCCTTCATGACCAGGGCACAAAAGGGGTCTATACATATGTTTTCCCCATGCAAGATGCACACAACTTTCACCCACTGTTCATACATTTCTCCAATTGAACCCAGTTGGAAAAAATGTGTGAATCCTGGGTTAAAACATGTATAGACCCCAAAGTCTCACAAACAGGACAAAGTTGCTTGCAAAAATGTAATCTCACTAATGTGAACAGCGAGGGCTCCTAAACCATGTGATCTGTCAAAGCTGGACAAATGTCATTGCTGTATCCCAGACTGGAGAAGGAAACCATTCTTACCATATATCATGGAGCATAAAAAGTGGATTATTTTGCCTTTTGTGTCAGATTAGTGATATTTCCATTCACTTCACACCAGTACACACAACAGGGGAGGAAATGCCTTTGTAGACAGTTGTCACCATAACAGGTACACTTGTACTGGGAATTATACTGTGTATATATAGGCTGTTCTTAGCTTCAGTACTTTCTGCATTACTAACCTGAACAGCCCTCTGGTCAGACATCTTGATCTGCGTATTGGTTGAAAGCCACTGGATAAACAGAACAGCCAGGTAAGCAGCATTTTCATGCTATCAGATGTTTGGTCATTCAGACTGCAGCAGGTGTGAGCTCTCATAAGCAGCTCCCTCCCTAAACCATTTGTACTGAATTGTATTATAGCTGTACTGTCTCCCTTTATTTTTTAGAGCACTGCACAAACTGTTGGCCCTATATACTGTAAATCGTGAAAAATAATAATTGTAATGAGTGCTATTACTTGCTGTAAGTAAAACGAAACACAACAGGCAAAAAGTGAAACAACTTAACTGATATTGTAAGCAGTAAAGCTTTACTCACGTTCAGCTTTTCTGCATTTTTTTCAGCAGCCCCTGAACTCTCCCTAATGTTTTCCTATGTGTCCATGTACACCATGTCGTTTACAAGCAGTTGAGTTTACAGTCGTTTTTTTGAACGCACCAAACTTGCGTTCAGGAGTAGATTTTACCAGCATTTCAAACGCCAATTGCTTGTAAAGTCGGCTAACCACGTGTTTGACTGGTCCATATCCAGTGCACAATTCACTAAGCGGTATCCTACCGCATCCAAGTATGCGGAAGGTTACCACTTAGCATTTAAAAAAAAAAAAGAAAAAAAAAAAACAACCCCATTTGAATCCACTAAAAAAAGGCTACTAAAATATCACATGATTTGATTTTAGTGAAAAGCATGCATCATGTTTCAGCTGTCAGCAGGATTCCCATTGACATGTAAAAGAAAGAATTGCCCAAAATTAAAAAATAAATGTGAAAAACCGGCGTGGGTATGGTATGGAATTTGAGGGGAAGCCCCCCGAAAAAAAAAATTGGTGTGGGGGTTCCCCCCTAAAATCCATACCAGACCCTTATCCGAGCATGCAGCCCAGCAGGTCAAGAAAGGGGGGGGGGAGCACCCCCCCTCCAAACTATACCAAGCCACATGCCCTCAACATTGGGGGGGTGCTTTGGTGTAGGGGGAGCCCTCCCCAAAGCACCTTGACAAGGGCCCCCATGGGGACAAGGGCCTCTTCCCCACAACCCTGGGTTGTGGGGGTCTGTGGGCGGGGGGGCTTATCGGAATCTGGAAGCCCCCTTTAGCAGGGGGGCCCCCAGATCCCGCCCCCCCTCCACGTGAATGAGTATGAGGTACATGGTACCGCTACCCATTCACAAAAAAAAAATGTGTGAGAAAAAAAAAAAAAAAAAAAAAAAAAAAAAAAAAAAACAGGAGTCATTCTTTGACAAGTCCTTTAATAAAAGAATGTCCCCCGAAGTAGATGCAACGTCAATCACGATGTCTGCCACTGCTCCGAAGAAAAAAATTTAAAAAAAAAAAGGAAGGCCCCGCTACCAACACTGTCCCCCAACTATCTGCTCAGAAGCTGGTTTGACAGTTCTTAAATATATAAGGGGCGGGGCCATCACATATGTGACTTCGCCCCCATGTGAAGACAGTGAACAGCATGCCCTGGTCGATGAGGTCACCGGGTGGCCCCGCCCCTTGCATATTTAAGAACTGTCAAACCAGCTTCTGAGCAGACACCCGGGGGCCAGCGTCCGTAGTTTTTTTTCGACGCAGCGGACATTGTGATTGATGTTGGCTCTACCTCCTGGGGCATTCTTTTATTAAAGAACTTGTCAAAGAATGACTCCTGTCTTTTTTCACACTACAGCTTTTTTTTTTTTGTGAATGGGTAGCGGTACCATGTACCCCATACTCATTCACGTGGAAGGGGGGCCAGAATCTGGGGGCTTCCCTTGCTAAAGGGGGCTTCCAAATTCCGATAAGCCCCTACCTGCAGACCCCCACAACCACAGCCCAGAGTTGTGGGAAAGAGGCCCTTGTCCCCATTGACATGGGGACAAGGTGCCTTGGGGGGGGAGCTTCCCTTATACCAAAGTACCCCCCCATGTTGAGGGCATGTGGCCTGGTGTGGTTGGGGGGGTGCTCGCTCGCCCCCCCCCTTTCCTGACCTGCTGAGCTGCATGCTCGGATAAGGGTCAGGTATGGATTTTGGGAGGCAACCCCACGCCATTTTTTTCTTAATTTTAGCGTAGGGCTTCCCCTCAAAATCTATACCAGACCCACAGGGCTTGGTATAGATGGGAGAAGGGACCCCACGCCGGTTTTTTAAAATTTTTTAATTGCCGGCAATTCTTTTTACATTCAGCTGTCAGTGGGAATCCCGCTGACAGCTGAAACATGATGCATGCTTTTCACTACTAAAATTCTGTATGCTTGTTAAAATAACTCATGTGGTACTTTAGTAGCCTTTTTTAGTGAATTTAATATTTTTCAGTGCATTCTGGGCATTTTGGAGGGTCTCCTGAAATCATCTTTTAAAAACGCTTCTAAACAAACGTGCATAAACGCGACTAAACTGACTTTTTTAACATACGTTTTCCAGCAGTCAGTTTCCATCGTTCAGAAGAGTTTTCCAAATGCCCGTGTTCATGAACCCTAAAACGCAACAGTAAAAACTGCAAACCCTCCTACTGAAGGCTTGTGATTTTCACCTAAAGATGCGCATTGATCATGAAGTTTCATGGTGTCATTTGTTGGCCTGTTTGCACAGCCTATAGTAATGGCATTGTAGAAGGTAATGAATGACCTCTGTCTGTAGTCTAAGAACTGACACTTCCTGTGAAGAAACTACATATCCCATAACCCATGGGTCTTTCAGTCTAGCGCTGGTGGAAATGTAGTAACTAGATCTGCCACGGACACAAGCTGGAAGAAAAATGAAGTTTTCTCACATTCACATCCCCACATTTGTGAATCAGCACAGAGAAATAATGAATAATAATAAAGTGCAGTGCTAAAGAAAATGAATAAATGAAAATAAAATGTAAATCAATATCAAATATATAAATTGTAAACATACAGATGATGTACAATAATATAAAGTCCCAAAACAGGGAAAAGATAATAATAGTACCAAATATGCAATGTGATCAGCCAAAGAAAATATAAGTATGAGTGACTTCCGCGTTAACATATGAACCAATATCAAACATATAAATTGTAAACGTAGAGGTGATGTATAATAATATGAAGTCCCTAAGCTTGGACCCGGTGTGCCTCGAAACAAGAAGTTGTCTGTCCATTTTGCAAATAAGGGACATGCTGGAAGAAAGAATACATTGCCATAGGACAGGGGTCTTCAAATGTTCTAAACAAAGGGCCAGTTTAATATCCTTCAGACTTTAGGGGGGCCGGACTGTGCCAACTGGGAGTAAACAATCCCCCGATCTTTGATATTAGGGGGGAAAAATAGTGCCCTATCGTTGGTGTCAGTGGGAGGAATTATGCCCCATTGTTGGTGTCAGTGCCTCAAGGGCCGCATAAAGGCAAACAAAAGACCACATCCAGTCTCCAGTTTGGAGACAACTGACATAGGGGATTGATCAGACATGACACTACAATCTGCAGCCACAACACATGAGCCCATTACTACACGATAAGGCAAAAAAACAACACAGGTCTATAACTACATTAATACCTAGTTAAAACAATGGAAACATTTTAAAGTGTACAATGCCTTTCAAAAACAAAAAACACACTATAGCTAGAACAGAGAAAAATGAAATCCTCTCTTGCAATGAATGCAGCATTTGCATCTGGAATAGTTGCTTTGAGCACATACATTTTAGATTTGTGCATACTGAAGTTTATGGTTATTGCACAGTTAGGGGATATGGTGAAAATTACACGTTTGGTTTGGAGGTTAAGCTTAGGAAGTCCAACTTCAGCTTTTTTATTAGTTTAGAATAAGTAGAAAGATGAGAACCTTGGAAATTTTTTTCTTTTTTTTTTTTAACTGCCCCCTGTATTCTCAGATGTCCACCCACTTGCTGTCCCAATCATACCCTGTCAGACCTTGGCACTCACAGTGCCAATGGGACAGGAAATGAAGGAAAATCTCCCCACACACAGAGAACCTGTCCCATCCCAGAAACAAGGACAAAAAAAGGGAGACTAAGCCCTGGTTCACACCAGTCCCACTTGTCGTGCAATTTGAGAGTTCAAAACCACATGACAATAGAACCTCTCAAAATTGATGCGACTTTGAAAAAGGTTCCTGCACTACTTTTGTGCGACTTCATGGCAAGTTGCAATGACTTCTGTTAAACGAAGTCACACAGAGTGTCAGCAAGCCACAATCAAATCACACTGAATAGTCAGCTTTGAAGTTACATAAAGTAGCGCGACTTCAAAGCCACACTGGTGATAACCAGGTTTAAAACCCACTAATGGAAAACCAGACAAAAACACGCTTTCCAAAAACGAAAAAAAAAACAAATTACAAAGTCATAGGAGGTATTACTGCAGTAACAAAATACTACGTGATCAATTAAATCTAAACAGTGCAGTATAATTTATTGCTAAAACGGTGTAGTAAACTTTCCCTAATGGCTCAATGTTGAAAGCAACTGAAAGAAGTTTCAGAAACCAAATAGCGTACCATGTGTATGCCAGGAAGAGCACATGTTCATGTATTAATAAAACAGGAATATGAAACAAGTTTACACTCCTGTTTCCCTATTACGGCATCCATAGCACCCCTCTAGATGTGTACTGTGCTGTAAATAGTTCATGCAATATACTAGAGGCGCACCGAAATGAAAATTCTGGTGCCGAAAACGAAATTTAAAATGCACTTGGTCGAAAACCGAAACGCGCAGTTTTTAAAAATTAATATATATTTTTTGGAAAAAATACACCGATTAAAAAAACAATATATACCCCAATTTTTTGTAAAATATGAAAGGATGTTACGGCGAGTAAATAGATACCCAACATGTCACGCTTTAAAACTGCGCACGCTCGTGGAATGGCGTGAAACTGTGGTACTTAAAATTCTCCATGGGTGATGCTTTAAAAATTTGTACATCTTAGTAGTGTAAAGTTACAGAGGAGGTCTCGTGCGAGAATTATTACTCTTGCTCTGATGTTCGAGGTGATACTTCACGTGTGTGGTTTGAACACCGTTTACATATGTGGGCGTGCCCTACATATGTGTTCACCACTATGTGCGAGCACGGGGGCACTTTAAACTTATCTTTATTTGTTTAATTTTTTTTTTTTTGCACTGTCCCTTTAAAAAAATTGTAATCACTTTTATTCTTATCACAAGAAATGCATGCATCCCTTGTGATAGAAATACTTATGACAGGTCCTCTTTATGGAGAGATATGGGGTCAACAAGACCCCACATCTCTCCTCTAAAATGTAAAGCATTGGATTAAAAAAAAAAAAAAAAAAAAGAAGAAGGAAGTGACATCGCTCTGGTCCTCCAAGGGCAAAGAGATGAGTGGGGGCCATCTTTCCTTCACTCATCTCTATGCCCAGCGTCAGAATCGATGGTTTCTCAGGTAAGGCTGAGAACTACCGAGTGGCGGCCGGTGGCGGCGAGCGAGGGTGACAGCAGATGGGTGGTAGCAAGGGGCAGGGCTTTTTCCTGCACCTGTAAAATCGGTGCTTTTTTTCCCCATTTCGGCCAATGGCCGAAAGGGGTGTTTTCGGCCGAAACGTTTCGGATACCGAGATTTCTGTGGGTCCCTACAATATACATTATTATTTCTATAACTTTTTATATCCACTGCAATAACTTGGTGTATATTTTGCAATTTTGACAAATCAAACTTCATTTTATATCCGTAGAAATAGACATTTCAGGAACCAAAGGCCTCCAAGGCTTGAGATTTACTGAGCTTATGCCATTAAAATACTGGTTCTCTTGCTATAAAGCATTAACTACTTGCACTCCTGAGGATTTACCCCCCTTAATGACCAGGCCTCTTTTTGCTACTCGGCGCTGCACGAAATTTACGTCTTTCACACAAACATAGCTTTTTTTCACACAAACATAGCTTTCTTTCGATGGTATTTGATCACCTGTGCGCTTTTATTTTTCATGCTATAAACAAAAAAAGCCTGAAAATTTTGAGAAAAAAAAACACAATATTTTTTACTTTCAGCTATAAAAAATATATAGTAAACTCAAAGTTAGTTAGAAATTTAGGCCAAAATGTATTCTGCTACATGTTTTTGGTAAAAAAAAAATCCCAATAAGTGTATATTGACTGCTGTGTGAAAGTTATAGCGTCTATAAACTATGGTATAGATACTGCAATTTACTCAATTTTTTTTGCTATACAGCGCTGCGCTAGTTTAACGGACAATTGCGCGGTCGTGCAATACGGTACACAAATGAAACGTATGTCCTTTTTTTCACACAAATAGAGCTTTCTTTTGGTGGTATTTGATCACCTGTGCACTTTTTATTTTTGGCGCTATAAAAAAAATTTTTTGAAGAAATTTTTTTTTTTTTTTTTTTTTTTAAAACAAACAATATTTTCTCATTTTGGTCAAAAAAATATCCAAAAAAACCTAAAATTTCATCATAAATTTAGGCCAAAATGTATTCTGCTACATGTTTTTGGTTAAAAAAAAATCCCAGTAAGTGTATATTTATTGCTTAGAAAGTTATAGCATCTACATACTATGGTGTATATAATGGAAATTACACAGGTTTTACTTTCTGACTGCCCATCGCATTTCTTGAGGTGCTAAAATAGCAGGATAGTACAAACACCCTCAAATAACCCCTTTTTGGAAAGTAGACACCCTAAGCTATTTGCTGAGAGGCATATTGGGGTTTATTTACTAAAGCTGGAGAGTCCAAAATCAGACTCCCTTCTGCATAGAAACCAATCAGCTTCTAACCTCAGCTTGTTCAATGAAGCTTTGGCAATGAAACCTGGAAGCTGATTGGTTTCTATGCAGAAGTGAGTCTGATTTTGGACTCTCCAGCTTTAGTAAATAAACCCCATTGAGTCCATGTAAGATTTATTTTTTTCCACAAGTTTCTGGAAAATGACAAAAACTTTTTTTTAACACAAAGTTGTCATTTAAATGATTTATTTCTTGGTGGAATTACACCCCAAAATACATTCTGCTACTTCTACCGAGTATGGGGATACCACATGTGTGAGACTTTTTGGGAGCCTAGCCACATACAGGAGCCTGAAATCCAATGACCACTTTAAAAGCCTGAAGGTGTGTAACTTCCTCATTTCACTTCTTCAATACCTATCACAGTTTCAAAGGCCCCGACATGCCTTTCTGGAAAGTACACACCCCAAGCAATTTAAAAAGACATGGTGAGTATTTTGCAGATCTCATTTTTTATCACAAGGTTTTGAAATATAAAAAAAGCATAGAAAAAATATGTTCTTTTTCTTCATTTTCCAAAAACTTGTGGCAACAAATGAGATCTGCAAAATACTTACCATGCTTCTTATCAAATTCCTTGGGGTGTCTACTTTCCAAAAAAAGGGTCATTTGGGGGGGGGGTTAGGTTCTATCCTGGCATTTCAGGGCCTCCGAAACTGTGATAGGTAGTCCGGAAGTGTAATGAGGAAATAAAGTCCTTTAAAAGCCTGAAAGTGCTTACTGGATTTTGGGGTCCTGTACTTGGCTAGACTGCCAAAACGTCTCTCACATGTGGTACCCCCATACTTGGGAGAAGTAGCAGAATGTATTTTGGGGAGTAATTCCACATATACCCACTGCATGTGTGAGCAGTAAATCATTTAATGACAATTTTGTGTAAAAAAAAAAAAAATTTTAATTTTCCAAAAACTTGTGGTAAAAAAAAAAATTCTTCTCAATTCAAATCAATATTCAACATGCCTCTCAGCAAATAGTTTGGGGTGTCTACTTTCCAAAAAGGGGTCGATTTGGGGGGTGGGGGCGTTTTATGCCCAGCATTAGAAGTTTATGCCACACATCACTCACTCTTCTAACCACCTGAAGATCAAGCCTTTTCTGACACTTTTTGTTCACATGAAAAAAAAACAAAACAGTATTTTTTGCTAGGAAATTAATTTAAACCCCTAAACATTATATATATTTTTTAAAGCAGACACCCTAGTGAATAAAATGGTGGGTACTACAATTTTTTATGACACATAGAACTCGCGCAGCGATTTTTCAAAAGCAATTTAAAAAAAAAAAAAAAAAATACACTTTTTTACTTTTAATGCACAAAAACACAATATATTGGCCAATTATTTGGTAAGATATAAAAGATGATGGCATGCCGAGTAAATAGATACCAAACATGACATGCTTTAAAACTGCGCATGCCCCGTGCAATGGCAACAAACTGCATACAAGCTACCATTTTAGATTTACAGAGGAGGTCTAGTGTTAGAATTACTGCCCTTGATCTGACGTTCACGGCGATACCTCACATGTATGGTGCAACCGCTGTTTACATACCGGAACAGGGTCAAAGCTTGTGCACGCAGGTTTGCTTGCATGGAAAGGGCGAGGTTTTTTTTTTTTTTTTTTTAAGTTATTTTGATTTTTTAAATTATTTTTACACTGTAACTTTCATTTTTTTCCCTGAATTTTTAGACTATAGAGATGATTGGCACCACTCAGCTCTATGGTCAGCTGGCAGAAACACCGGCTGCATTCTCAGGTTCCCACGATGACACGAGACTGCCCGAGAAGGCCATGGAAGGCAGCGGGGGAGGGGGGCATCATATCCCGCTGCTTGTAAAAGCAATCCTGCAGCTAATTAGCCACTAGGATTGCTTGTACATGAAAGCCGATCGCGGGCTGAAAAAAAACGATACCAGGATGATGCCTGCAGCTGTAGGCATCATCCTGGTATAACCATTCAAAATCCAGTACATCACTGGTCCTTGTTGGGTGTATATGCTATGTTCTTTTTTTTGTATGCAGCTTGTGGATTGATTGAATGAAAAAAAGAAAAAAAAAAAAAAAGAAGAAATCTCTGCCAGAAAAAGTGTGTGGTATGCCCACCATTAGAACCACCTACTTTTAATGGTGGGCACACATTAGGTCACACTTTGCCACATGCGCCAGTTCCAAGATTGTACAAATGTCTAAATAGTGGCACGCTTGAATAAAAATTGTCCACGTATTAGTGGTACCCCATATGGAAAAAGGATGACACCAAGTCCCAAACTATCTTGCCACTGCTCCCCATGTAGTCTGGGCATCCGGGGGGCTCCACGTGACTATCTTTTCCCTTGTAAGTCCGAAACTTATAAGTATACCCTGTTGCCCTCTCACAGGTCTTCTACATCTTGACCCCATATCTGGCACGCTAAAATTCAGGGTCACCCCAAGAATGACAGAGTGTATTGTCATTGAAATACATAAAACACATACTCTCATATGTATGCCTGGCCATGGCAGCAGAGAACACGGCATATGATGAATCGGGTCTGCGGACCAATACAACCGCAATTCATTTTTTTTAGTAATGCCCACGTTGAGGGTTAGGCCCCCAAAAAATGTAAATTCGGAAACCGTAAAGAGTTTCCATGCAAATGGTCTGGCAAGGTTTGAATTTGGGTTGGCGGCAATAAATTGTTGTGCATATAAATTGCTTTGATCCACAATCAACGTATACAAATATTCCGTGAAAAGCAGCTCCAAAAATCAAGAATGTGAAAGACCAGGATGTACTAGACCGCTGGTACTCGCCAGTTCACCAAAAAGGTAGCACGGCACTAGTACTGGCACTCTGCTGAATATGAGAGTCATCAAAATTTACCGGCAAGTGCTAACAGATATCAGGCCTGATTCTGCAAACACTGCGGTTTTGTGTGCAATGTATCAAGTGACAGTGACCTACTGACACTGCACTTGCTGGGGGAGAAGGGGGGGGGTAAGCGTAGGGGCTAAACACAGGTGCTGGCAGGTGCCGGGGCTGATCCCGCTAACGCTGCGTTTTTGGGACACTATACTAATGTGAACGCTGGTATAGTGCTGATCTGATCAAAGATATTGATCCGTTCAGACACTATACTAGCAATGGAGGTTTATTGTACATGAGCGTGCTCCTGGCAATCAAGAGGTTAAATGTGATGACTGGTGTACTGATAAGCAATCTGACGCTATCTGGGAGGGGTGTGAAAACCACGAGCGCGCAAAGCATTATATATATATATATATATATATATATATATATATATATATGTATGTGATTTTGTGCACCCATGCCGCCCTGTAGCAGTATTTCTGCTATAGGGCGGTCAGGAAGAGGTTACAGAAGTGGTTTGTGTTACGGCGCTGCGTTACTTTAACTGACAAATGCGCGGTCATGCAACACTGCACCCAAATTAAATTTACATCCTTTATTCCCACAATTTGAGCTTTCTTTTGGTGGTATTTGATCGCCTGTGCTTTACTTTTTGCGCTATAAAATAAAAAGGCTGACAATTTTAAGGAAAAAAAAAACAATATTTTGCACTTTTTGCTATAAAACATGTCCAGTAAAAAAATGTAAAAATCTAATTTTGTCATAAATTTCAGCCAAAATGTATTCTGCAGCATGTCTTTGCTAAAAAAAAAAAAAAATCCCAATACGTGTAAATTAATTGGTTTACGTGAAAGTTGTAACGTCTACAAATGGCGGGAAAGATCCTGGGATTTTTTCTTATATACTAATAATGGTGGCGATCAGCGACTTATGGCGATGATCAGCGATTTATGACAGTGATCAGGGACTTATGGCGGGACTGCGGCAGACATTTTGACACTGGGGGGGGGGGGGGGAGGCAGCTGACTTGGGGTCACTGACATCCCCAGTGACACCAATACAGTGATCAGTGCAAAAAAAAAAAACCCACTAACACTGTACTAATAGCACTGGGGAGGAAGGGGTTAACTTTTTTAGGCAAGGAAAGGGTTAACTGTGTGAGGGGAGTGTTTTACTAGGGGGTGGGGGTGTGTACTTCACAGGAACACCCTGATCCCGAGAGATAAACTCCTCTCTCAGGATCAGCTTGTTATGAGCTGACAGGGAGCAGAGCTGCAATGCAGCTGTGCTATGTGTCACTGTTTGCTGGCAATCGCTGGGACCCAGTGGGTAATAACCGTCCGGGACCCGATGATTGACACCCGCTGCCGCGATCGACGGGACGGGTAGGGCGGGCGCACGACCCGTGCGCGCCCCCACCTGTTTTGCAAAATGACGTTTTAAAACTTGATTTTGCCCAGCGGTGCTACCTTGTGGCCGTTTTTCTACAGTGGCTGGACGGCAAGCAGTTAAAGAAGTCTCAACACACATTTTTCTGTCTCCTGCCCCCCCCCCCCCCCCCACGGCACAAGGTGGATGTAGCACTTTGTCCCTTTCCAATTGGTACAGTAGATGCAGAGCTAGCATGGTGGAGAGCATGGCCACCGTTCCCCACCGATGTCTGACCATACTGCTCTGATGAAGACCGATCATTAGTGGTAACTGATCGTGATTGCCTCAGGCACCAGGTACTTGCCCAAGAGAAGTGTTACCATGTCGCATGCGGAGGAAGGGGGTGTATCAACTAGAGGGGGTGTGTCATTGAAACTGCTTGGTAAACATCCACAGGCTCACAGTAGATGGAATCAAGGAAGCTTGGGCTCAGGGCTCTCCTCTGTTTGAAGCATGCTCCGTGGTGTGATGTGCATGATCCATCACAGTTTTCTACTTTTGTGCACGACACAGACAAGTAACCTGTTAATATTGAAAATGCTTTTGTTCTGCTCTTCACAGGGTATTCTGTGCTTCATATATATCTACAAATGTTTGTAATATTTATATATGACAGGTGTGTTTACAGAACTGTGGAGGAGGCATGAAAACGGAGCTCAACAATAAAAATGCCCACAAATCTGGCTTCTGGCAGGGGAGGAGTTGACAAGTATAAATGGAAGCAGTATATAAGACTTTCTGAACAAATCTTTCATTTTTTTTTTTTCTTTGTTACTTTGTAGAAGAAAAGTGAGGTATTTATACACGAATGTATAATTTTTTTTAAAAGTTTCAATGCTCATGATACTTTAACAGGGAGATTTTCTTTTAAATACGTTCCGTGAAAGGCTGTTCATTACGATTAACTCGTACACAAAATGATAAAGCTTGTGCCAAGTTTGGCTTCTGAAGAAAAAACACTGTGCCTGTTTATGAAAAACACAAAACATAATAATTAGGCATGTTGAAATGTTGAAAGAATGTCCTAATAATAATAATTGCATGGTTCATTCAACATTACAGTTTGAAAAATGTTAAAAGAGAAAAATGAACAGAAAAAAACAGCTGCTGCCCAGCATGCCCCAGAGGTTCCTCTTACAGATCCCATTGTGTTCCTGTGAGCACATTACCTATTACACTGAACCCCCCCCCCCCCCAGCACTCCGTGCATTAATGCTCCTACACTAATGGTACAGAAATGCTTGCTGTATAAGAGACTGTACTGACGAAAAGAAACACAAAACATTAACTCATGACCCCCCCCTTCCCCCCCACCAGGACTCTATGGCTTTGTATATAAAAACAAACCAGACAAAAAGTAAATTCCACTCATAATATGTGATCATATTTGTAATGGATTAGCTGTTGAATACTTTAGCCACTGACCAAAGCATGAAAGTTCACATACGAAAAATGACCCCAACTGGGTCGAGCTATTTCCAACCTAAATTTTCAAAGCTATTTCTATGGTTTGCATTTTAACCCCTTCACGCCTAAGGGTAAAACAAATCTTAATGCCTAAACACAATTTTCCAACGTTGACATGTGTTAGTAAAACCGTACATATCACAACTACTTTGTACACCCAGGTGAATTATACCTTGTTTTTTTTCAGGACGAATTGGGCTTTCATTTGGTGGTAAATGGTAATGGATATCTCCTGATTTTTTTTTATTATCAAAAGGAAATGTGGCTCAGACTAGTAAAAAAATAATTTTTGTTAAATATAGCTGTGCGTTTCTTGTTACTACCATAACCTATCACCAAAGAACAACCCAAAATAAAATTTTCCAGCTGTTGACCGCAGCAATACCATATACGTGTATGTTATTTGTTGTTTGTACCGGTAGCACAGCCCAGAAACAATAGTGTGCATTTATCTTTTGTTTATCTAAACACACACTGACACGAATACCAATTAAAAAAAAAAAAAAATCCTGACCTTTGACCCAAAACACTTACCCTGGCACTGAACTAGATAAAACCTTGATCTAGTTATTTTTTCTTCCTTTAACATTTATCTTTTTTTTTTTTTTTTTTTTTAACATATATTTTTTCCCCCCTATGCCAGGAGTTAGAGAGATACAATGTATCTCCTCCATTCATAGAGAGGAAAAAAAAACAAACAAACAAGGAGCTGGGCTATACAGTGACTGATCACTGATAGCCAATCAGAGGCTATCACAGCGATCATGTGACCCAGAATCAGAAGTCCCGGGTCCCGATCGTTAGACCAGGTTGTGACCGAGAGCCCCGGGTCCCGTTCTCTGTGCTGGGAGCACGCTGTGCGGCATGACAGGTACGCAAATATGCAGCCCCACAGAAATAAGCCTAGCTCTGTGAGGCCGCACATTTGTGTGACGTCGGTGTCAAGGAGTTAATATGTTTTGTGACTTCTACTATCCAAGTGGGTTCCAAAGCTGGCTATAAGCACGTAGATTTCTTTTGTTCAGCCTGCAAGCTGAATGATAGACATCTAACAGATTATCCCATCCACACTAAATGGTTGGACAAATCTCCCTGGTCAACTATTGTATTCTGACAGCCAGCTACTCAGTGGAAGCAGACTCTGCGCGGCTGACAATTTTTAACCCAGCTCCTTTTAAAAAGGTTGATTGAACAAATCAACTCCTGTGGAGCCAAACGGTGCAGACAGGGATGGTTAATCTTTGAATGCGGAATCGGCCAGTGTTAAATTTCTGTGTCTTCACCAATAGTTTTATTTTCTGAAGCTCACCTATATCAACATGCACAATGCGTTACAATCATCAACACCCCTGCAAAGCAACCCTAAAAACTTTTCCTAGACCCGGACATTTTGAATGCTGGATTTTTAAGAATTTTATTTCTTGGGCACAATTTCAGCATGATTTTTCATTTGCGACTTTTGGCCACCTCACGCAAGGATGGCATGTTCCACACTTTGAGCAGCTTCGATATTCCCAGATCGTACATTTTTACTAATTATTCCCTCACAAGACCTCCTCCACTCTAAATGAAACCATTTAGAGTGGAGGTGTCATAAAAACCCAAGAGGAAAAGGTAATATCTCTGACCTATATAAGTGTCAAGCATATAATCTATTTTATGGGTGGGATCCTCAATGGTTAAAGTGGGAAAGCAAAGGAAACATAACCTTTACTTCCAAAGACTGGGATGTTTCTATTGATATACTTTGGAAGTGCACCAAGTCTCTCACTATAAGGTAAACAGTTTTGAAGCGACTTACCAAGTGGTACTTTACTCTCAAACCTAATGCCATCTATCCTACAGTATCTCCGAACTGTTTGAGGCTGTCCCCTTCCTAATAATTTTGTGAACATATTTTGGTTTTGCGACAAAATAGACCAGTCTGGCACAAGATTAATGAGCTTGCATCTAAGTTAGGTGGCAACCCTCTCATATTATCTAAGGCCAACTATTTCCACCTATACATGAAGCATTTTGTTCCTCTGAAAGGCTGATACATACCACATACGTGGCTTCCCATTGGGCAATTGCCCTTCATTGGAAATCAACAGATGTTCCTATTAAGTTTATTGGAAACAGATTAGATTTGATCAGGCTTATGGAACGTACAGTCAGGTCCATAAATATTGGGACATCAACACAATTCTAACATTTTTGGCTCAATACACCACCACAATGGATTTTAACTGAAACGAACAAGATGTGCTTTAACTGCAGACTGTCAGCTTTAATTTGAGGGTATTTACATCCAAATCAGGTGAACGGTGTAGGAATTACAACAGTTTGCATATGTGCCTCCCACTTGTTAAGGGACCAAAACGTAATGGGACAATTGGCTTCTCAGCTGTTCCATGGCCAGGTGTGTGTTATTCCCTCATTATCCCAATTACAATGAGCAGATAAAAGGTCCAGAGTTAATTTCAAGTGTGCTATTTGCATTTGGAATCTGTTGCTGTCAACTCTCAAGATGAGATCCAAAGAGCTGTCACTATCAGTGAAGCAAGCCATCATTAGGCTGAAAAAACAAAACAAACCCATCAGAGAGATTGTTGTTTTGGCCACGCCTAATGTTTTTGCGGTTTGGAACATTCTTAAAAAGAAGGAACGCACCGATGAGCTCAGCTACACCAAAAGACCCGGAAGACCACGGAAAACAACTGTGGTGGATGACCTAAGAATTCTTTCCCTGGTGAAAAAAACACCCTTCACAACAGTTGGCCAGATCAAGAACACTCTCCAGGAAGTAGGTGTATGTGTCAAAGTCAACAATCAAGAGAAGACTTCACCAGAGTGAATACAGAGGGTTCACCACAAGATGTAAACCATTGGTGAGCCTCAAAAACAGGAAGGCCAGATTAGAGTTTGCCAAACGACATCTAAAAAAGCCTTCACAGTTCTGGAACAACATCCTATGGACAGATGAGACCAAGATCAACTTGTACCAGAGTGATGGGAAGAGAAGAGTATGGAGAAGGAAAGGAACTGCTCATGATCCAAAGCATACCACCCCATCAGTGAAGCATGGTGGTGGTAGTGACATGGCGTGGGCATGTATGGCTGCCAATGGAACTGGTTCTCTTGTATTTATTGATGATGTGACTGCTGACAAAAGCAGCAGGATGAATTCTGAAGTGTTAAAGATAATATTATCTGCTCATATTCAGCCAAATGCTTCAGAACTCATTGGACGCCGCTTCACAGTGCAGATGGATAATGACCCAAAGCATACTGCAAAAGCAACCAAGGAGTTTTTAAGGGAAAAAAGTGGAATGTTATGCAATGGCCAAGTCAATCACCTGACCTGAATCCGATTAAGCATGCATTTCACTTGCTGAAGACAAAACTGAAGGGAAATATTCCCCAAGAACAAGCAGGAACTGAAGACCGTTGCAGTAAAGGCCTGGCAGAGCATCACCAGGGATGAAACCCAGCGTCTGGTGATATCTATGCATTCCAGACTTCAGGCTGTAATTGACTGCAAAGGATTTGCAACAAAGTATTAAAATATGAAAGTTTGATTTATGATTATTATTCTGTCCCATTACTTTTGGTCCTTTAACAAGTGGGAGGCACATATGCAAACTGCTGTAATTCCTACATGGTTCACCTGATTTGGATATAAAATACCCTCAAATTAAAGCTGACAGTCTCTGCAGTTAAAGCCCATCTTGTTTGTTTCATTTAAAATCCATTGTGGTGGTGTATAGAGCCAAAAATGTTAGAATTGTGTCGATGTCCCAATATTTATGGACCTGACTGTATCTTTCATACCTTGCATCATACTATGCCCTTTTTCTTTAAAGGATGGGATTCTTGGTATTCTTGTAGACAATTGTTCTCATGAAATTGTCCTTATCATTGCAATGACACTTGACTTCTTATTCTTGACCTTTGTGTATCAGAATTTGGCATAAGCTTACACTTCGTATTCTCCATCTGGATTTACCTTATAAATTATTGCTTTTGCTATATGTAATTTCTTCACCATTGGCTTCAATGGTTGGTTGTACATTCATTTTCTTGTGTACTTCCTTTCTTTAGGCATCCTTGTTGGCTAATTTTTGTGTAACGTTTACGTTTCAATAAAAGGTTTGTAAACCCAAAAAAATATGCACTATAATGTCCAAAAGTTTGTGAAAACCTGACCAACACACCTATAATAGCTGGGTGGACATTCCTTAACAGCGTGCATCGATTTGAAGTAGGCCCATTATGGCTATAAACAGCCTGCACTCTTCTAGGAAGGCTATCCACCAGATTTTGCCAATCTCCTGGGAATGTTTTGTACAAGATTTTAGAGTGTTTTAGTGGAAATTTGTAGCCACTCAACAAAAAAAAAAAAATTATTATTTGTGAGGTCAAATGCTGATGTTGAGACACAGACTGGGTTTGCATTCAGTGTGCCAATTAACAGTGCTTAGTAGGGTCGAGGTCAGGAGTCTGCAAGCCACCCAAGTTCATCCACATCAAACCATATCATCATGGAGCTGGCTATTTGGGAAACGGGCATTCCCAAATCGTTATTATACAGTATTTATAAAGCGCCAACAGTTCGCTCAGCGCTGTACATTACAATGGGAGACAATACACGAGACAGTAAAACAACAATACAATGCGATACACAAGGGGTTCGAGGGCCCTGCTCCTTGGAGCTTACAATCTAGGAGGGAGGATATAGTGGTACGGGAGGAAAAGCTGTGGGGGATGGAGTGGTAGGAAGAGTGGAGGAGATCGGCAATTAGCAGAGGGCAGGGTAGGCTTCCCTGAAGAGGTGGGTTTTCAGGGTGCGCCGAGAGGAGAGTAGGTGATAGTCTGATGGGTTGGGGTAAGGAGTTCCAGAGTTTGGGTGATGCCCTGGAGAAGTCCTGGAGGTGGGCATGGGATGAGGAGACCAGGGAACTAGAGAGAAGGAGGTCTTGCGAGGAGCGGAGAGTGCGTTTTGGGTGGTATTTGGATATTAGGTCGGTGATGTAGTTTGGGGCAGAGTTATGGACAGCTTTGTACGTCAGTGTTAGCATTTTGAATTTGATCCGTTAGGCAATCGGAAGCCAGTGGATGGATTGGCAGAGGGGGGTGGCGGAAACAGAGTGGTTGGTAAGGTGAATGAGTCTGGCTGCCGTATTCAGGATCGACTGAAGCGGGGATAGCCTGTGGCGAGGCAGGCCAGTGAGGAGGGAGTTACAGTAATCAAGATATGATAAGGGAGTGATATGATGAGGGAGTGGATGAGTTGCTTAATAGTTTCTGGGGTTAGGAATGGGCGTATTTTGGCGATGTTGCAGAGGTGGAGTCTGCATGAGTTTGTTAGCAATTGGACTTTGGGCTGGAAGGATAGATTGGAGTCTAGAATGACACCAAGTACTCTGGCTTGCGGGGTGGGCCTGATGGTGGCATTGTTGGACATCATGGAGAAGTCAGTGGGGGGGGGGGGGGGTAGTTTCCACAAAGTTTGAAGCACACAATTTGTCTAAAATGTATATTTGTATCCTGCAGCATTAACAGTACCCTTCGCAGCAAACACTTGAACTCTACAAACACTTGGTGACACCAAGCATGAAGATGCATGCAGCTTTATTCTTGCCAGCCAATGAAAAGGTTAGCATTTTATACTTTCTTATACCGGTAATCTTTATTTACAGGCCGGGAAAGTACAATATAATTATCAGAAAGCTATTCTATAATAGTAATTATCATCAATGTAGTATCTCATTTTGTGCAAACCTAATTACTCATAGTGCTTGCTAATAACAAGATGAGGTCTATGTGTTAACACTGGAAAATCAGTCTAATGGCTTCAGTTTTCATGCTGCATAAACTTCTCCTAATCTAGCTAATCAAGTAAAAATTAAAAACAGTAGTGCAAACACTTAAAGGGACCATATTCTATTAGCAACAAGATGACAATTAAGTGAGCTTGAGTGAACGTGAAACTTTAATTAAGGGTATTTTTTTTTTTAGTTTGATAGATTTGGCATGTTTTTATTGTGATCTGTTTAGAAAATAAAAAAAAAACGAATATTTGGGAAGCACTGCTTTGCCTAGTGCTGTTGGTCTAACACTGAGAATGTTTTTACAGGAGGGAATGGAACAGGAAATTTCTTCAACGTGCTGCAGCTTTTTTGCCCACTTGGCAGGCAAGGCAATGATTTGACCATTGAAATGGAACGTTAGAAAATCTTTGGTTCTGAAGAAAGTGAAAACCATTGCTACTACTTCAGAAGGGTGTTGAACGATACAGGTCTTTTGCAGCTATAACAAGCAAATATATGATGCATATAATGGAAATCCTGTGATAACAAAATGTTTACCTGGAGTTCGGATTTAACCTTACATCTAAGGTATTAGGAATTGTGGTTATACTCATTTAGAAGATGAAAGCAATGCTAAACTCCAGGCACAAGCATAGATTAAGGGTAAAAGGAATATTATATATGTTTGTATTATTGTGTGTTCTGGACACCAGGCTGTACCATAGGGGCACATGTGAAGGTCCAGAGGTCTGCCAGCTGGCTCCACTGCTCTCTCTTGTAAAAATGTCAGCGCTCCATGGTCTGTACCTTTCCACAAATGGTTATTTGTACTTTGTATCAATGTTATCAGTTCAGTTACTTTTTCCAATTAATATTTGTTTGAGTAAATACAGAGTCTTTATGGCTACTCTTTGTAGAGTAAACTCTACTGGCTTACAGGGATTATGAAGCTTCCTGCATGAATGACAATCTAGCGTTGAGCTTTTTAGGCAACAGCAAACAAACGATTCTAGGACAAACCGCCGGCTGTGATTCATGAGTAAATTATGAGGACTTTATTCCTTGGTCTTACAATGTACCCTCCTTTACTCCTGTTTTATTTTATTAGCACAGTGTTTACTTTTCATGGGTCACTGGATTTAAAAGGGAAATAAAGCCTTGGCTTTATTATATAATGTAATTTTCCATAGCACCAAAGGAAAATAGACCTGCATACAGATAACATTTTATCAACAAGGGAAAACTGGACTGAAAATTAGACATTCAATGTTATTATTTTAACACTATACTAAAGTTTACCACCACTTCCC
The DNA here is from genome assembly GCF_062004578.1 of Staurois parvus. Lineage (NCBI taxonomy): Eukaryota > Metazoa > Chordata > Amphibia > Anura > Ranidae > Staurois > Staurois parvus. The sequence goes on along the minus strand of NW_028317914.1, from coordinate 6,028,712 downwards.
TTAACGTTTCATTTCTATGCAACCTCTGAATACAATGTGGTGCACAGCTTTAAAATGATCACATTTTATATATCTCTATCTCTCTAAACGTAGAAGTAGATTATGCAGAAAAAAAAAATCTTTATTTAGATAGTCCAACAGTATATAAAGACTGATTAGTGTTGTCCATAATGAATATACTGTATATACAGTATACAACTGTTAGATTGCACAAATTAAGAATCTCCTGAATGGACAATCTACTTCAATCTTCTGTCTTTTGGTTTGGAGTAAGGCACTCTGTATAAAATACCTATTAATATCCATTATCATTTTAGAAAAACTAAACTTTCCTTTAGTTTTATGGTCTTCATGCCTCCAACAAATACATTCCTGTGTGGCCAAGTACCTGAACAGGTCTGAATGAGAAAAAAAAAGGAATAATCAGGAGCCTCCCTTATACAGTTCTACTTAAAGCTTTTCAAAGACATTAGAGGGTAATTGGCCACTTAGGGCTCATGTACACTGCAGCTGATAAACTCATGTTTAGGAGCTGTTCAGCGTTTTTTTCAGCAGCCCCTGAACTCTCCCTAATGTTTTCTTATATGTCCATGTACACATCTTCGGTTATAGTCGTTTACAGGCATTTGAGTTTACAGTCGTTTTTTGAATGCACCAAACTTGCGATCAGCAGTTGATTTTATTAGCATTTCAAATGCAAAACGCTTGTAAATGCGGCAAATCGCATTTATAAGCGTTTAAATTTTTTTTTAATTCTTCCAGTTCCCAATGCTGTCCAGAGCCTTTTTTCATCATGAAAAAGGCATGCAAAGCATTTTCAAAGTGCTCAGATGGACAAAAACAATTAACACAGGATGTTCCTGCCAAGCTTGTCACACATTGTAATGACCAATTCACACCATAGACCTATCCCACCCTTGGAAACAAAAAAAATGTTAATGACCAACTCACACCTAGCTAATGTCAACACATACTACGGTGTCTGCTTCTACTCTCTGTACTTCTCTGAAACAGTCTGAAATAGTCAATAATTTACCACTTTTCAGTGCATTCTGGGCATTTGGGAGGTTCTCCTGTGCTTATCTTTAAAAAACGCTTCTAAGCGCAAACGCACCTAAACAGACGGTTTTTAACCTACATTTTCCAGTCAGTTTCCATCGTTCAGAAGTGTTACATGTACATGGGGCCTTAGGCATAATCTATCCATCAGAGGCCTCTCTGCAGCCCTCCGGTCACTCTGGGCACAGAATGCCTGTTGCAGACATTCCAGAAAGTTTTTGGGCTACCTAACATATTGTATCAGAAATAGCTAAATGGTTTGACTAAGCTTTTCTAAGGCCTATAGGCACATTAAACTGTGCTATAAATTAGTAGGTTGCAGTAGTAGTAAGTGGTTTGGGGGGGGGGGGATGTTTTAATGGCAAAATTCATAAGAACCAGATAACCATAGCCAAATCATAGTCAAATCAATTAAAAGGGCAACTACATGGTCTTACCACTGCTCAAATGTATGTGATCTAACAAAACGATTTTTAAAGAATTGACATTGTTCACTTCTCCTGCAGGCCCTGGCTGGCTGGGCAGGACGCAAGTCCAGTCTGTGAGGACCAATATCAGCTTGTGCACTGACCCTGCTTCTTTCCAAAATATTTCAGCCGTAAGTACAGGCATCTGTTGCTGCAGTGGTCTACCTAGTGCTTGCTCTGATGTCACCCTTGCAGGCTTCCGAGCCATGGATGCAAACATTTCCTGATGTCATGTAGACAAGTTCTGCAGCATCTGATGGTTGGGGGCATCAATAGAAGAATACAGAGTGCATGCACTATAGCAGACAAGTATTTAGAGTCGATAACAGTTTTGTTGCTTTTTTTTTTTTTGGTTCTGCTTGGAGTCCCAATTAAAAAAATATATTTTAGACTGGTTACATGTTGGATACTGCATTTTTGACATTTTCTTTGACTGTATTCTACTACATAAGCATAAGGAATTTCAAGGGTGTCACTTACTGCAGAATTTACTAGCTGCTCTTCACAAAAAGTAAAAGTACACAAAAAATTCAGACTGTATGTAAGATAAAATGAAATTATGTATCCGATTTCCTTGGATTATAGGGGGCAGCTTTTATAAAGTCCTATATTCATCCCAAAAACTGTTCCTATTTACTTTAACTATAGCAGACATATTGTCACCAGAGAGATTTTTTTTTTCCATTTTAAAGGCCAAGCACTTGAAAGTGCAACAATTACAGGTAATGATTACCCCTCAAGTATTGGTGTGTACCATGGCATGTCAGGAATTTATTGACGCAGACTTGGAAAGTTATTGATCTAAATTACACTTACACACAGCAACGCTGTAAATGCATTGTGGGAGCCAAGTTTCTTCTTCCTCTTCAGACCTGGTTACTTATGACATGAATACAGGTGCCCACACAAGGGAACAAATATAGACACTGATCCACAAGTTTGATAGATTCATGGGAACACTATTTTGTGCACAGATAGAGTTGTAATTTTTTGGAAATGTTATTGCGGATATGATGGGTGTCCATTTTAGATCCAAACTGTGCTTCGTGTCAGTCTTAAATTGAACCTGTAGCCTATCCAGCTAACAATTTTGTCAGAAGTAAGGCACCTTCAGGAGCAACTGACCATACCAGAGTGGACTACAAATAGGCAAGTATACAGGTATTTTTTTTTATACAGGGTAGGCATTTCTTCCACTTTACCTGCTTGCATATAAAAAATACATTTAACAATGTATTATTGACTACAAAGCTGCATTAAATGCGAAGTCCGTATTTTCCAAAAATATATTAAATACCCACAGTTGCAAAAAAAAAAAAAAAAAAAAAAAAGTGCATTTATTTTTCTTCTTATTAGCCTGCAAAACATTGCAAACACAAATCACTGGATGTAATTCACAGGCTCCTAAAGACTTTTCCTCTAGCTTGTTATCCATATGGAGGATCAAAATTTCAGCTGGAGAGCTGGAAGTATCAATGGACTACTAGTTACGGCACTTGGGTTCCAGTCACAACTACATGTCTGCCTGCGGCGATGACAGCTGCTGTTGGGGGGGGGGGGGGGAGATACCTAGCATGCTGTCAAAGGGGTAGTCTGTTTGGGCTGAATCGGCTTGATTCCCCTTTCGTTTGTGTCTTTATGTCTGCCTGAGTTCAGCTCCAAAGTGGACGTTCACCCTAGATTTACTAGGATAAGTCAGCAATGGCAACCTATCCATCTTATAGCACAGGCTTCCTTTATAGTGGAAGTTCTCCTGTGGAATTATTTTATGAACATTAAACAGCTATATAACCCATGTCCCATGATAAAAGAATAGCACCATGCTGGACTTCTGTTTGTGCTCCGATTGTCCAGTAATCTGCATTGGAAACTACCGGACATTTTCTAGCAGCACCAAGCAACTCATAGGGGTTGATTTACTAAAACTGAAGAGTGCAAAATCTGGTGCAGCTGTGCATGGTAGCCAATCTGCTTCTAACTTCAGTTTGTTCAATTAAGCTTTGACAATAAAACCTGGAAGCTGATTGGTTTCTAAGCAGAGCTGCACCAGATTTGCACTCTCCAGGCTTAGTCAAGCAGCCCCATGGTGTTGCTGAGCACCTCCACGCTATCTACTACTTATAATTACTGGCAAATGCTTCCTCTGTACCCGGATTCTGCCAAATACCTTGATAACAGGATGGGGGGGGTTAAGGGACACCATGGGGTTGATTTACTAAAACTGAAGAGTGCAAAATATGGTGCAGCTATGCATGGTAGCCAATCAGCTTCTAACCTCAATGTGTTCACTTAAGCTCTGACAATAAAACCTGTATAGGTTTTTACGCACAGCTGCACCAGATTTTGCACTCTCCAGTTTTAGCAAATGAACCCCCATGAGTTGTATGATGCTGCTGGTAAATGGTGGCAGTTTCTAAACCTGATTACTTGACATTTGGAACACAGACAAAAGTCAAACATGGTGCTATGTATTTATCAAGGTACATGTGTTATATGGCTGTTTAAAGTTCATAGAATTCCAGGGAGAACTTTTACTTTAAAGAAAACTCATTCTAGAAGATGGATAGGCTGCCATTACTGACTCATCCTTCTATATGTCACTGTAACAGGCTGGACGCAGTTCTCTGAGTGGCGTCTCGTAAAGCACAGACCTCATAACTATCGCTATAATGCAGGGGTTGGTGTAGTAGTCAGATGTTTACATTGACACAGTTGTGTATCCTCAAAGTCTTTGTTTTTCGTGTCTATGACAACCTGTAAAATATGTTTGCACCACCCAAACAAGCTCTAGAGAGTCACTATGACAATCGGAAATTACCAGCAATAATGGAGCAACAACTGATCGCCTACTATTCCACCGTAACAATACTAGCAGGATTTTAACTTTGCCATGGCTTCATCTCTATCACAACTTCTGTATAAAAAAAGTTAAAAGCAGAGGTCCAGTGAAAATTAAAAAAAAAAAAAAAAAAAAAAAAAAAAAAAAAGGCAGCAGCTAAAAAACTGTAGTTGCTTAAATTTAAAAAACAGACAGACACTCACCTGTCCCTATATCCCACGGTGTCCTCACACCGGCCAGGTTCACCAACCCTCCTATGTCCCCGGCATCTTCAGTGTGGGCACTGAGCTATGAAGTGCGAGTGGTGCTGCACTTTGTGAATGGTCCCATAGTCTTCTGGGATCTGTCACATATCCCAGAAGACTGCGGAACAGAGAGAGGTGGGGGGGCGATCGCAGCAGAGGTGGGAGCAGGTACCTGTCATATTCCCCAAAGGTGAGCAGTGGACGAAGCCTTAAAGCAGAACTTCCCTTTCTGGGTGGAGCTCCACTTTAAGTCCGTAAGCATTGTCCGATTTTTAAAGGGGAACTGCAGCATATTACAGTAACAGCTATTTAGCTGTAATTTTTCTTTTTGAAACAATAAAAAGCTTTCATA